>NW_027096020.1:347602-695204 GCF_040115645.1 Euwallacea fornicatus | reverse complement strand
CGTCGAGCTGATTAATTTGACACTTTGTTTAAGAAATTTGATACTCATTTGCCGAAGTTATTCGAGCTTCAAAACTTGAAAAGTCACACAAGTTGTGTGTTTGAGCTCATAAAGTACTATTTTTCTTAGAAATTCAACCAGATGCAATCATGATGAGTTGTGACATCTTCAAAATCTCTTCGAGCTGATTAATTTGTCACTTTCTTTAAGGAATTTGGTACTCATTTGAGAAGTTATCGAGCATCAAAATTTGAAAAGTCACACAAGTTGTGTGTTTGAGCTCATAAAGTACTATTTTTATTAGAAATTCAACCAGATGCAATCATGATGAGTTGTGACATCTTCAAAATCTCTTCGAGCTGATTAATTTGTCACTTTCTTTAAGGAATTTGGTACTCATTTGAGAAGTTATCGAGCATCAAAATTTGAAAAGTCACACAAGTTGTGTGTTTGAGCACAAAAAGTACTATTTTTCTTGGAAATTCAACAAGATGCAATCATGATGTGTTGAGACATCTTCAAAATCTCGTCGAGCTGATTAATTTGAAACGTTGTTTAAGGAATTTGGTACTCATTTGCCGAAGTTATCGAGCTTCAAAGTTTGAAAAGTCAAACAAGTTGTGTGTTTGAGCACACAAAATACTATTTTTCTTGGAAATTCAACAAGATGCAATCATGATGTGTTGTGTCATCTTTAAAATCTCGTCGAGCTGATTAATTTGACACTTTGTTTAAGGAATTTGATACTCATTTGCCGAAGTTATCGAGCTTCAAAGTTTGAAAAGTCACACAAGTTGTGTGTTTGAACACATAAAGTACTATTTTTCTTAGAAATTCAACAAGATGCACTCGTTATGTGTTGTGACATCTTCAAAATCTCGTCGAGCTGATTAATTTGACACTTTGTTTAAGAAATTTGTTCCACATTTGCCGAAGTTATCGAGTTTCAAAGATTGAAAAGTCACAAAATATGTGTTTGAGCACATAAAGTACTATTTTTCTTGGAAATTCAACAAGATGCAATCATGATGTGTTGTGACATCTTCAAAATCTCGTCGAGCTGATTAATTTGAAACGTTGTTTAAGGAATTTGGTACTCATTTGCCGAAGTTATCGAGCTTCAAAGTTTGAAAAGTCACACAAGTTGTGTGTTTGAACACATAAAGTACTATTTTTCTTGGAAATTCAACATGATGCAATCATGATGTGTTGTGACATCTTCAAAATTTCGTCGAGCTGATTAATTTGACACATTGTTTAAGAAATTTGTTCCACATTTGCCGAAGTTATCGAGTTTCAAAGATTGAAAAGTCACAAAATATGTATGTTTGAGCACATAAAGTACTATTTTTCTTGGAAATTCAACAAGATGCAATCATGATGTGTTGTGTCATCTTTAAAATCTCGTCAAGCTGATTAATTTGAAACGTTGTTTAAGGAATTTGGTACTCATTTGCCGAAGTTATCGAGCTTCAAAGTTTGAAAAGTCACACAAGTTGTGTGTTTGAGCACATAAAATACTATTTTTCTTGGAAATTCAACAAGATGCAATCATGATGTGTTGTGTCATCTTTAAAATCTCGTCGAGCTGATTAATTTGACACTTTGTTTAAGGAATTTGATACTCATTTGCCGAAGTTATCGAGCTTCAAAGTTTGAAAAGTCACACAAGTTGTGTGTTTGAACACATAAAGTACTATTTTTCTTAGAAATTCAACAAGATGCACTCGTTATGTGTTGTGACATCTTCAAAATCTCGTCGAGCTGATTAATTTGACACTTTGTTTAAGAAATTTGTTCCACATTTGCCGAAGTTATCGAGTTTCAAAGATTGAAAAGTCACAAAATATGTGTTTGAGCACATAAAGTACTATTTTTCTTGGAAATTCAACAAGATGCAATCATGATGTGTTGTGACATCTTCAAAATCTCGTCGAGCTGATTAATTTGAAACGTTGTTTAAGGAATTTGGTACTCATTTGCCGAAGTTATCGAGCATCAAAATTTGAAAAGTCACACAAGTTGTGTGTTTGAGCACATAAAGTACTATTTTTCTTGGAAATTCAACAAGATGCAATCATGATGTGTTGTGACATCTTCAAAATCTCGTCGAGCTGATTACTTTGAAACGTTGTTTAAGGAATTTGGTACTCATTTGCCGAAGTTATCGAGCTTCAAAGTTTGAAAAGTCACACAAGTTGTGTGTTTGAGCACATAAAATACTATTTTTCTTGGAAATTCAACAAGATGCAATCATGATGTGTTGTGTCATCTTTAAAATCTCGTCGAGCTGATTAATTTGACACTTTGTTTAAGGAATTTGATACTCATTTGCCGAAGTTATCGAGCTTCAAAGTTTGAAAAGTCACACAAGTTGTGTGTTTGAACACATAAAGTACTATTTTTCTTAGAAATTCAACAAGATGCACTCGTTATGTGTTGTGACATCTTCAAAATCTCGTCGAGCTGATTAATTTGACACTTTGTTTAAGAAATTTTTTCCACATTTGCCGAAGTTATCGAGTTTCAAAGATTGAAAAGTCACAAAATATGTGTGTTTGAGCACATAAAGTACTATTTTTCTTGGAAATTCAACAAGATGCAATCATGATGTGTTGTGTCATCTTTAAAATCTCGTCGAGCTGATTAATTTGACACTTTGTTTAAGAAATTTGTTCCACATTTGCCGAAGTTATCGAGTTTCAAAGATTGAAAAGTCACAAAATATGTGTTTGAGCACATAAAGTACTATTTTTCTTGGAAATTCAACAAGATGCAATCATGATGTGTTGTGACATCTTCAAAATCTCGTAGAGCTGATTAATTTGACACTTTGTTTAAGAAATTTGATACTCATTTGCCGAAGTTATTCGAGCTTCAAAACTTGAAAAGTCACAAAATATGTGTGTTTGAGCACATAAAGTACTATTTTTTTGGAAATTCAACAAGATGCAATCATGATGTGTTGTGACATCTTCAAAATCTCGTCGAACTGATTAATTTGAAACTTTGTTTAAGGAATTTGGTCCTCATTTGCCGAAGTTATCGAGCTTCAAAGTTTGAAAAGTCACACAAGTTGTGTGTTTGAGCACATAAAGAACTATTTTTCTTGGAAATTCATCAAGATGCAATCATGACGTGTTGTGACATCTTCAAAATCTCGTCGAGATGATTAATTTGAAACGTTGTTTAAGGAATTTGGTACTCATTTGCCGAAGTTATCGAGCTTCAAAGTTTGAAAAGTCACACAAGTTGTGTGTTTGAACACATAAAGTACTATTTTTCTTAGAAATTCAACAAGATGCACTCGTTATGTGTTGTGACATCTTCAAAATCTCGTCGAGCTGATTAATTTGACACTTTGTTTAAGAAATTTGTTCCACATTTGCCGAAGTTATCGAGTTTCAAAGATTGAAAAGTCACAAAATATGTGTGTTTGAGCACATAAAGTACTATTTTTCTTGGAAATTCAACAAGATGCAATTATGATGTGTTGTGACATCTTCAAAATCTCGTCGAGCTGATTAATTTGACACTTTGTTTAAGAAATTTGATACTCATTTGCCGAAGTTATTCGAGCTTCAAAACTTGAAAAGTCACACAAGTTGTGTGTTTGAGCTCATAAAGTACTATTTTTCTTAGAAATTCAACCAGATGCAATCATGATGAGTTGTGACATCTTCAAAATCTCTTCGAGCTGATTAATTTGTCACTTTCTTTAAGGAATTTGGTACTCATTTGAGAAGTTATCGAGCATCAAAATTTGAAAAGTCACACAAGTTGTGTGTTTGAGCTCATAAAGTACTATTTTTATTATAAATTCAACCAGATGCAATCATGATGAGTTGTGACATCTTCAAAATCTCCTCGAGCTGATTAATTTGACACTTTCTTTAAGGAATTTGGTACTCATTTGAGAAGTTATCGAGCATCAAAATTTGAAAAGTCACACAAGTTGTGTGTTTGAGCGCATAAAGTACTATTTTTCTTGGAAATTCAACAAGATGCAATCATGATGTGTTGTGACATCTTCAAAATCTCGTCGAGCTGATTAATTTGACACTTTGTTTAACAAATTTGGTCCTCATTTGCCGAAGTTATCGAGCTTCAAAACTTGAAAAGTCACAAAATATGTGTGTTTGAGCACATAAAGTACTATTTTTTTGGAAATTCAACAAAATGCAATCATGGTGTTTCATGTCACTTTAAAGATCTCGTCGAGCTGATTAATTTGACACTTTGTTTAAGGAATTTGGTACTCATTTGCCGAAGTTATCGAGCTTCAAAGTTTGAAAAGTCACACAAGTTGTGTGTTTGAGCACATAAAGTACTATTTTTCTTAGAAATTCAACAAGATGCACTCGTTATGTGTTGTGACATCTTCAAAATCTCGTCGAGCTGATTAATTTGACACTTTGTTTAAGAAATTTGTTCCACATTTGCCGAAGTTATCGAGTTTCAAAGATTGAAAAGTCACACAAGTTGTGTGTTTGAACACATAAAGTACTATTTTTCTTGGAAATTCAACAAGATGCAATCATGATGTGTTGTGACATCTTCAAAATCTCGTAGAGCTGATTAATTTGACACTTTGTTTAAGAAATTTGATACTCATTTGCCGAAGTTATTCGAGCTTCAAAGTTTGAAAAGTCACAAAATATGTGTGTTTGAGCACATAAAGTACTATTTTTCTTGGAAATTCAACAAGATGCAATCATGATGTGTTGTGTCATCTTTAAAATCTCGTCGAGCTGATTAATTTGACACTTTGTTTAAGAAATTTGATACTCATTTGCCGAAGTTATCGAGCTTCAAAGTTTGAAAAGTCACACAAGTTGTGTGTTTGAGCACATAAAGTACTATTTTTCTTGGAAATTCAACAAGATGCAATCATGATGTGTTGTGACATCTTCAAAATCTCGTCGAGCTGATTAATTTGACACTTTGTTTAAGAAATTTGTTCCACATTTGCCGAAGTTATCGAGTTTCAAAGATTGAAAAGTCACAAAATATGTGTTTGAGCACATAAAGTACTATTTTTCTTGGAAATTCAACAAGATGCAATCATGATGTGTTGTGACATCTTCAAAATCTCGTCGAGCTGATTAATTTGACACTTTGTTTAAGAAATTTGATACTAATTTGCCGAAGTTATTCGAGCTTCAAAACTTGAAAAGTCACAAAATATGTGTGTTTGAGCACATAAAGTACTATTTTTCTTGGAAATTCAACAAGATGCAATCATGATGTGTTGTGACATCTTCAAAATCTCGTCGAGCTGATTAATTTGACACTTTGTTTAAGAAATTTGATACTAATTTGCCGAAGTTATCGAGCTTCAAAGTTTGAAAAGTCACACAAGTTGTGTGTTTGAGCACATAAAGAACTATTTTTCTTGGAAATTCAACATGATGCAATCATGATGTTTCATGTCATTTTAAAGATCTCGTCGAGCCGATTAATTTGACACTTTGTTTAACAAATTTGGTCTTCATTTGCCGAAGTTATCGAGCTTCAAAATTTGAAAAATCACACAAGTTGTGTGTTTTAGCCCATAAAGTACTATTTTTCTTGGAATTTCAACAAGATGCAATCATGATGTGTTGTGACATCTTCAAAATTTCGTCGAGCTGATTAATTTGACACTTTGTTTAAGAAATTTGTTCCACATTTGCCGAAGTTATCGAGTTTCAAAGATTGAAAAGTCACAAAATATGTGTGTTTGAGCACATAAAGTACTATTTTTCTTGGAAATTCAACAAGATGCAATCATGATGTGTTGTGTCATCTTTAAAATCTCGTCGAGCTGATTAATTTGACACTTTGTTTAAGAAATTTGGTACTCATTTGCCGAAGTTATCGAGCTTCAAAGTTTGAAAAGTCACAAAATATGTGTGTTTGAGCACATCAAGTACTATTTTTCTTGGAAATTCAACAAGATGCAATCATGATGTGTTGTGACATCTTCAAAATCTCGTCGAGCTGATTAATTTGAAACGTTGTTTAAGGAATTTGGTACTCATTTGCCGAAGTTATCGAGCATCAAAATTTGAAAAGTCACACAAGTTGTGTGTTTGAGCACATAAAGTACTATTTTTCTTGGAAATTCAACAAGATGCAATCATGATGTGTTGTGACATCTTCAAAATCTCGTCGAGCTGATTACTTTGAAACGTTGTTTAAGGAATTTGGTACTCATTTGCCGAAGTTATCGAGCTTCAAAGTTTGAAAAGTCACACAAGTTGTGTGTTTGAACACATAAAGTACTATTTTTCTTGGAAATTCAACATGATGCAATCATGATGTGTTGTGACATCTTCAAAATTTCGTCGAGCTGATTAATTTGACACATTGTTTAAGAAATTTGTTCCACATTTGCCGAAGTTATCGAGTTTCAAAGATTGAAAAGTCACAAAATATGTATGTTTGAGCACATAAAGTACTATTTTTCTTGGAAATTCAACAAGATGCAATCATGATGTGTTGTGTCATCTTTAAAATCTCGTCAAGCTGATTAATTTGACACTTTGTTTAAGGAATTTGGTACTCATTTGCCGAAGTTATCGAGCTTCAAAGTTTGAAAAGTCACACAAGTTGTGTGTTTGAACACATAAAGTACTATTTTTCTTAGAAATTCAACAAGATGCACTCGTTATGTGTTGTGACATCTTGAAAATCTCGTCGAGCTAATTAATTTGACACTTTGTTTAAGAAATTTGGTACTCATTTGCCGACGTTATCGAGCTTCAAAGTTTGAAAAGTCACAAAATATGTGTGTTTGAGCACATAAAGTACTATTTTTCTTGGAAATTCAACAAGATGCAATCATGATGTGTTGTGTCATCTTTAAAATCTCGTCGAGCTGATTAATTTGACACTTTGTTTAAGAAATTTGATACTCATTTGCCGAAGTTATCGAGCTTCAAAGTTTGAAAAGTCACACAAGTTGTGTGTTTGAGCACATAAAGTACTATTTTTCTTGGAAATTCAACAAGATGCAATCATGATGTGTTGTGTCATCTTTAAAATCTCGTCGAGCTGATTAATTTGACACTTTGTTTAAGGAATTTGGTACTCATTTGCCGAAGTTATCGAGCTTCAAAGTTTGAAAAGTCACACAAGTTGTGTGTTTGAACACATAAAGTACTATTTTTCTTAGAAATTCAACAAGATGCACTCGTTATGTGTTGTGACATCTTCAAAATCTCGTCGAGCTGATTAATTTGACACTTTGTTTAAGAAATTTGTTCCACATTTGCCGAAGTTATCGAGTTTCAAAGATTGAAAAGTCACAAAATATGTGTGTTTGAGCACATAAAGTACTATTTTTCTTAGAAATTCAACCAGATGCAATCATGATGAGTTGTGACATCTTCAAAATCTCGTCGAGCTGATTAATTTGACACTTTGTTTAAGAAATTTGATACTCATTTGCCGAAGTTATTCGAGCTTCAAAACTTGAAAAGTCACACAAGTTGTGTGTTTGAGCTCATAAAGTACTATTTTTCTTAGAAATTCAACCAGATGCAATCATGATGAGTTGTGACATCTTCAAAATCTCTTCGAGCTGATTAATTTGTCACTTTCTTTAAGGAATTTGGTACTCATTTGAGAAGTTATCGAGCATCAAAATTTGAAAAGTCACACAAGTTGTGTGTTTGAGCTCATAAAGTACTATTTTTATTAGAAATTCAACCAGATGCAATCATGATGAGTTGTGACATCTTCAAAATCTCTTCGAGCTGATTAATTTGACACTTTCTTTAAGGAATTTGGTACTCATTTGAGAAGTTATCGAGCATCAAAATTTGAAAAGTCACACAAGTTGTGTGTTTGAGCACATAAAGTACTATTTTTCTTGGAAATTCAACAAGATGCAATCATGATGTGTTGTGACATCTTCAAAATCTCGTCGAGCTGATTAATTTGAAACGTTGTTTAAGGAATTTGGTACTCATTTGCCGAAGTTATCGAGCTTCAAAGTTTGAAAAGTCACACAAGTTGTGTGTTTGAGCACATAAAGTACTATTTTTCTTAGAAATTCAACAAGATGCACTCGTGATGAGTTGTGACATCTTCAAAATCTCGTCGAGCTGATTAATTTGAAATGTTGTTTAAGGAATTTGGTACTCATTTGCCGAAGTTATCGAGCTTCAAAGTTTGAAAAGTCACACAAGTTGTGTGTTTGAGCACATAAAATACTATTTTTCTTGGAAATTCAACAAGATGCAATCATGATGTGTTGTGTCATCTTTAAAATCTCGTCGAGCTGATTAATTTGACACTTTGTTTAAGAAATTTGTTCCACATTTGCCGAAGTTATCGAGTTTCAAAGATTGAAAAGTCACAAAATATGTGTGTTTGAGCACATAAAGTACTATTTTTCTTGGAAATTCAACAAGATGCAATCATGATGTGTTGTGTCATCTTTAAAATCTCGTCGAGCTGATTAATTTGACACTTTGTTTAAGAAATTTGATACTCATTTGCCGAAGTTATTCGAGCTTCAAAACTTGAAAAGTCACACAAGTTGTGTGTTTGAGCTCATAAAGTACTATTTTTCTTAGAAATTCAACCAGATGCAATCATGATGAGTTGTGACATCTTCAAAATCTCGTCGAGCTGATTAATTTGACACTTTGTTTAAGAAATTTGATACTCATTTGCCGAAGTTATTCGAGCTTCAAAACTTGAAAAGTCACACAAGTTGTGTGTTTGAGCTCATAAAGTACTATTTTTCTTAGAAATTCAACCAGATGCAATCATGATGAGTTGTGACATCTTCAAAATCTCTTCGAGCTGATTAATTTGTCACTTTCTTTAAGGAATTTGGTACTCATTTGAGAAGTTATCGAGCATCAAAATTTGAAAAGTCACACAAGTTGTGTGTTTGAGCTCATAAAGTACTATTTTTATTAGAAATTCAACCAGATGCAATCATGATGAGTTGTGACATCTTCAAAATCTCTTCGAGCTGATTAATTTGTCACTTTCTTTAAGGAATTTGGTACTCATTTGAGAAGTTATCGAGCATCAAAATTTGAAAAGTCACACAAGTTGTGTGTTTGAGCACAAAAAGTACTATTTTTCTTGGAAATTCAACAAGATGCAATCATGATGTGTTGAGACATCTTCAAAATCTCGTCGAGCTGATTAATTTGAAACGTTGTTTAAGGAATTTGGTACTCATTTGCCGAAGTTATCGAGCTTCAAAGTTTGAAAAGTCAAACAAGTTGTGTGTTTGAGCACACAAAATACTATTTTTCTTGGAAATTCAACAAGATGCAATCATGATGTGTTGTGTCATCTTTAAAATCTCGTCGAGCTGATTAATTTGACACTTTGTTTAAGGAATTTGATACTCATTTGCCGAAGTTATCGAGCTTCAAAGTTTGAAAAGTCACACAAGTTGTGTGTTTGAACACATAAAGTACTATTTTTCTTAGAAATTCAACAAGATGCACTCGTTATGTGTTGTGACATCTTCAAAATCTCGTCGAGCTGATTAATTTGACACTTTGTTTAAGAAATTTGTTCCACATTTGCCGAAGTTATCGAGTTTCAAAGATTGAAAAGTCACAAAATATGTGTTTGAGCACATAAAGTACTATTTTTCTTGGAAATTCAACAAGATGCAATCATGATGTGTTGTGACATCTTCAAAATCTCGTCGAGCTGATTAATTTGAAACGTTGTTTAAGGAATTTGGTACTCATTTGCCGAAGTTATCGAGCATCAAAATTTGAAAAGTCACACAAGTTGTGTGTTTGAGCACATAAAGTACTATTTTTCTTGGAAATTCAACAAGATGCAATCATGATGTGTTGTGACATCTTCAAAATCTCGTCGAGCTGATTACTTTGAAACGTTGTTTAAGGAATTTGGTACTCATTTGCCGAAGTTATCGAGCTTCAAAGTTTGAAAAGTCACACAAGTTGTGTGTTTGAGCACATAAAATACTATTTTTCTTGGAAATTCAACAAGATGCAATCATGATGTGTTGTGTCATCTTTAAAATCTCGTCGAGCTGATTAATTTGACACTTTGTTTAAGGAATTTGATACTCATTTGCCGAAGTTATCGAGCTTCAAAGTTTGAAAAGTCACACAAGTTGTGTGTTTGAACACATAAAGTACTATTTTTCTTAGAAATTCAACAAGATGCACTCGTTATGTGTTGTGACATCTTCAAAATCTCGTCGAGCTGATTAATTTGACACTTTGTTTAAGAAATTTTTTCCACATTTGCCGAAGTTATCGAGTTTCAAAGATTGAAAAGTCACAAAATATGTGTGTTTGAGCACATAAAGTACTATTTTTCTTGGAAATTCAACAAGATGCAATCATGATGTGTTGTGTCATCTTTCAAATCTCGTCGAGCTGATTAATTTGACACTTTGTTTAAGAAATTTGATACTCATTTGCCGAAGTTATTCGAGCTTCAAAACTTGAAAAGTCACACAAGTTGTGTGTTTGAGCTCATAAAGTACTATTTTTCTTAGAAATTCAACCAGATGCAATCATGATGAGTTGTGACATCTTCAAAATCTCGTCGAGCTGATTAATTTGACACTTTGTTTAAGAAATTTGATACTCATTTGCCGAAGTTATTCGAGCTTCAAAACTTGAAAAGTCACACAAGTTGTGTGTTTGAGCTCATAAAGTACTATTTTTCTTAGAAATTCAACCAGATGCAATCATGATGAGTTGTGACATCTTCAAAATCTCTTCGAGCTGATTAATTTGTCACTTTCTTTAAGGAATTTGGTACTCATTTGAGAAGTTATCGAGCATCAAAATTTGAAAAGTCACACAAGTTGTGTGTTTGAGCTCATAAAGTACTATTTTTATTAGAAATTCAACCAGATGCAATCATGATGAGTTGTGACATCTTCAAAATCTCTTCGAGCTGATTAATTTGTCACTTTCTTTAAGGAATTTGGTACTCATTTGAGAAGTTATCGAGCATCAAAATTTGAAAAGTCACACATGTTGTGTGTTTGAGCACATAAAGTACTATTTTTCTTGGAAATTCAACAAGATGCAATCATGATGTGTTGTGACATCTTCAAAATCTCGTCGAGCTGATTACTTTGAAACGTTGTTTAAGGAATTTGGTACTCATTTGCCGAAGTTATCGAGCTTCAAAGTTTGAAAAGTCACACAAGTTGTGTGTTTGAGCACATAAAATACTATTTTTCTTGGAAATTCAACAAGATGCAATCATGATGTGTTGTGTCATCTTTAAAATCTCGTCGAGCTGATTAATTTGACACTTTGTTTAAGGAATTTGATACTCATTTGCCGAAGTTATCGAGCTTCAAAGTTTGAAAAGTCACACAAGTTGTGTGTTTGAACACATAAAGTACTATTTTTCTTAGAAATTCAACAAGATGCACTCGTTATGTGTTGTGACATCTTCAAAATCTCGTCGAGCTGATTAATTTGACACTTTGTTTAAGAAATTTGTTCCACATTTGCCGAAGTTATCGAGTTTCAAAGATTGAAAAGTCACAAAATATGTGTTTGAGCACATAAAGTACTATTTTTCTTGGAAATTCAACAAGATGCAATCATGATGTGTTGTGACATCTTCAAAATCTCGTCGAGCTGATTAATTTGAAACGTTGTTTAAGGAATTTGGTACTCATTTGCCGAAGTTATCGAGCTTCAAAGTTTGAAAAGTCACACAAGTTGTGTGTTTGAACACATAAAGTACTATTTTTCTTGGAAATTCAACATGATGCAATCATGATGTGTTGTGACATCTTCAAAATTTCGTCGAGCTGATTAATTTGACACATTGTTTAAGAAATTTGTTCCACATTTGCCGAAGTTATCGAGTTTCAAAGATTGAAAAGTCACAAAATATGTATGTTTGAGCACATAAAGTACTATTTTTCTTGGAAATTCAACAAGATGCAATCATGATGTGTTGTGTCATCTTTAAAATCTCGTCAAGCTGATTAATTTGACACTTTGTTTAAGGAATTTGGTACTCATTTGCCGAAGTTATCGAGCTTCAAAGTTTGAAAAGTCACACAAGTTGTGTGTTTGAACACATAAAGTACTATTTTTCTTAGAAATTCAACAAGATGCACTCGTTATGTGTTGTGACATCTTGAAAATCTCGTCGAGCTAATTAATTTGACACTTTGTTTAAGAAATTTGGTACTCATTTGCCGACGTTATCGAGCTTCAAAGTTTGAAAAGTCACAAAATATGTGTGTTTGAGCACATAAAGTACTATTTTTCTTGGAAATTCAACAAGATGCAATCATGATGTGTTGTGTCATCTTTAAAATCTCGTCGAGCTGATTAATTTGACACTTTGTTTAAGAAATTTGATACTCATTTGCCGAAGTTATCGAGCTTCAAAGTTTGAAAAGTCACACAAGTTGTGTGTTTGAGCACATAAAGTACTATTTTTCTTGGAAATTCAACAAGATGCAATCATGATGTGTTGTGTCATCTTTAAAATCTCGTCGAGCTGATTAATTTGACACTTTGTTTAAGGAATTTGGTACTCATTTGCCGAAGTTATCGAGCTTCAAAGTTTGAAAAGTCACACAAGTTGTGTGTTTGAACACATAAAGTACTATTTTTCTTAGAAATTCAACAAGATGCACTCGTTATGTGTTGTGACATCTTCAAAATCTCGTCGAGCTGATTAATTTGACACTTTGTTTAAGAAATTTGTTCCACATTTGCCGAAGTTATCGAGTTTCAAAGATTGAAAAGTCACAAAATATGTGTGTTTGAGCACATAAAGTACTATTTTTCTTAGAAATTCAACCAGATGCAATCATGATGAGTTGTGACATCTTCAAAATCTCGTCGAGCTGATTAATTTGACACTTTGTTTAAGAAATTTGATACTCATTTGCCGAAGTTATTCGAGCTTCAAAACTTGAAAAGTCACACAAGTTGTGTGTTTGAGCTCATAAAGTACTATTTTTCTTAGAAATTCAACCAGATGCAATCATGATGAGTTGTGACATCTTCAAAATCTCTTCGAGCTGATTAATTTGTCACTTTCTTTAAGGAATTTGGTACTCATTTGAGAAGTTATCGAGCATCAAAATTTGAAAAGTCACACAAGTTGTGTGTTTGAGCTCATAAAGTACTATTTTTATTAGAAATTCAACCAGATGCAATCATGATGAGTTGTGACATCTTCAAAATCTCTTCGAGCTGATTAATTTGACACTTTCTTTAAGGAATTTGGTACTCATTTGAGAAGTTATCGAGCATCAAAATTTGAAAAGTCACACAAGTTGTGTGTTTGAGCACATAAAGTACTATTTTTCTTGGAAATTCAACAAGATGCAATCATGATGTGTTGTGACATCTTCAAAATCTCGTCGAGCTGATTAATTTGAAACGTTGTTTAAGGAATTTGGTACTCATTTGCCGAAGTTATCGAGCTTCAAAGTTTGAAAAGTCACACAAGTTGTGTGTTTGAGCACATAAAGTACTATTTTTCTTAGAAATTCAACAAGATGCACTCGTGATGAGTTGTGACATCTTCAAAATCTCGTCGAGCTGATTAATTTGAAATGTTGTTTAAGGAATTTGGTACTCATTTGCCGAAGTTATCGAGCTTCAAAGTTTGAAAAGTCACACAAGTTGTGTGTTTGAGCACATAAAATACTATTTTTCTTGGAAATTCAACAAGATGCAATCATGATGTGTTGTGTCATCTTTAAAATCTCGTCGAGCTGATTAATTTGACACTTTGTTTAAGAAATTTGTTCCACATTTGCCGAAGTTATCGAGTTTCAAAGATTGAAAAGTCACAAAATATGTGTGTTTGAGCACATAAAGTACTATTTTTCTTGGAAATTCAACAAGATGCAATCATGATGTGTTGTGTCATCTTTAAAATCTCGTCGAGCTGATTAATTTGACACTTTGTTTAAGAAATTTGATACTCATTTGCCGAAGTTATTCGAGCTTCAAAACTTGAAAAGTCACACAAGTTGTGTGTTTGAGCTCATAAAGTACTATTTTTCTTAGAAATTCAACCAGATGCAATCATGATGAGTTGTGACATCTTCAAAATCTCGTCGAGCTGATTAATTTGACACTTTGTTTAAGAAATTTGATACTCATTTGCCGAAGTTATTCGAGCTTCAAAACTTGAAAAGTCACACAAGTTGTGTGTTTGAGCTCATAAAGTACTATTTTTCTTAGAAATTCAACCAGATGCAATCATGATGAGTTGTGACATCTTCAAAATCTCTTCGAGCTGATTAATTTGTCACTTTCTTTAAGGAATTTGGTACTCATTTGAGAAGTTATCGAGCATCAAAATTTGAAAAGTCACACAAGTTGTGTGTTTGAGCTCATAAAGTACTATTTTTATTAGAAATTCAACCAGATGCAATCATGATGAGTTGTGACATCTTCAAAATCTCTTCGAGCTGATTAATTTGTCACTTTCTTTAAGGAATTTGGTACTCATTTGAGAAGTTATCGAGCATCAAAATTTGAAAAGTCACACAAGTTGTGTGTTTGAGCACAAAAAGTACTATTTTTCTTGGAAATTCAACAAGATGCAATCATGATGTGTTGAGACATCTTCAAAATCTCGTCGAGCTGATTAATTTGAAACGTTGTTTAAGGAATTTGGTACTCATTTGCCGAAGTTATCGAGCTTCAAAGTTTGAAAAGTCAAACAAGTTGTGTGTTTGAGCACACAAAATACTATTTTTCTTGGAAATTCAACAAGATGCAATCATGATGTGTTGTGTCATCTTTAAAATCTCGTCGAGCTGATTAATTTGACACTTTGTTTAAGGAATTTGATACTCATTTGCCGAAGTTATCGAGCTTCAAAGTTTGAAAAGTCACACAAGTTGTGTGTTTGAACACATAAAGTACTATTTTTCTTAGAAATTCAACAAGATGCACTCGTTATGTGTTGTGACATCTTCAAAATCTCGTCGAGCTGATTAATTTGACACTTTGTTTAAGAAATTTGTTCCACATTTGCCGAAGTTATCGAGTTTCAAAGATTGAAAAGTCACAAAATATGTGTTTGAGCACATAAAGTACTATTTTTCTTGGAAATTCAACAAGATGCAATCATGATGTGTTGTGACATCTTCAAAATCTCGTCGAGCTGATTAATTTGAAACGTTGTTTAAGGAATTTGGTACTCATTTGCCGAAGTTATCGAGCATCAAAATTTGAAAAGTCACACAAGTTGTGTGTTTGAGCACATAAAGTACTATTTTTCTTGGAAATTCAACAAGATGCAATCATGATGTGTTGTGACATCTTCAAAATCTCGTCGAGCTGATTACTTTGAAACGTTGTTTAAGGAATTTGGTACTCATTTGCCGAAGTTATCGAGCTTCAAAGTTTGAAAAGTCACACAAGTTGTGTGTTTGAGCACATAAAATACTATTTTTCTTGGAAATTCAACAAGATGCAATCATGATGTGTTGTGTCATCTTTAAAATCTCGTCGAGCTGATTAATTTGACACTTTGTTTAAGGAATTTGATACTCATTTGCCGAAGTTATCGAGCTTCAAAGTTTGAAAAGTCACACAAGTTGTGTGTTTGAACACATAAAGTACTATTTTTCTTAGAAATTCAACAAGATGCACTCGTTATGTGTTGTGACATCTTCAAAATCTCGTCGAGCTGATTAATTTGACACTTTGTTTAAGAAATTTTTTCCACATTTGCCGAAGTTATCGAGTTTCAAAGATTGAAAAGTCACAAAATATGTGTGTTTGAGCACATAAAGTACTATTTTTCTTGGAAATTCAACAAGATGCAATCATGATGTGTTGTGTCATCTTTCAAATCTCGTCGAGCTGATTAATTTGACACTTTGTTTAAGAAATTTGATACTCATTTGCCGAAGTTATTCGAGCTTCAAAACTTGAAAAGTCACACAAGTTGTGTGTTTGAGCTCATAAAGTACTATTTTTCTTAGAAATTCAACCAGATGCAATCATGATGAGTTGTGACATCTTCAAAATCTCGTCGAGCTGATTAATTTGACACTTTGTTTAAGAAATTTGATACTCATTTGCCGAAGTTATTCGAGCTTCAAAACTTGAAAAGTCACACAAGTTGTGTGTTTGAGCTCATAAAGTACTATTTTTCTTAGAAATTCAACCAGATGCAATCATGATGAGTTGTGACATCTTCAAAATCTCTTCGAGCTGATTAATTTGTCACTTTCTTTAAGGAATTTGGTACTCATTTGAGAAGTTATCGAGCATCAAAATTTGAAAAGTCACACAAGTTGTGTGTTTGAGCTCATAAAGTACTATTTTTATTAGAAATTCAACCAGATGCAATCATGATGAGTTGTGACATCTTCAAAATCTCTTCGAGCTGATTAATTTGTCACTTTCTTTAAGGAATTTGGTACTCATTTGAGAAGTTATCGAGCATCAAAATTTGAAAAGTCACACAAGTTGTGTGTTTGAGCACATAAAGTACTATTTTTCTTGGAAATTCAACAAGATGCAATCATGATGTGTTGTGACATCTTCAAAATCTCGTCGAGCTGATTACTTTGAAACGTTGTTTAAGGAATTTGGTACTCATTTGCCGAAGTTATCGAGCTTCAAAGTTTGAAAAGTCACACAAGTTGTGTGTTTGAGCACATAAAATACTATTTTTCTTGGAAATTCAACAAGATGCAATCATGATGTGTTGTGTCATCTTTAAAATCTCGTCGAGCTGATTAATTTGACACTTTGTTTAAGGAATTTGATACTCATTTGCCGAAGTTATCGAGCTTCAAAGTTTGAAAAGTCACACAAGTTGTGTGTTTGAACACATAAAGTACTATTTTTCTTAGAAATTCAACAAGATGCACTCGTTATGTGTTGTGACATCTTCAAAATCTCGTCGAGCTGATTAATTTGACACTTTGTTTAAGAAATTTGTTCCACATTTGCCGAAGTTATCGAGTTTCAAAGATTGAAAAGTCACAAAATATGTGTGTTTGAGCACATAAAGTACTATTTTTCTTAGAAATTCAACCAGATGCAATCATGATGAGTTGTGACATCTTCAAAATCTCGTCGAGCTGATTAATTTGACACTTTGTTTAAGAAATTTGATACTCATTTGCCGAAGTTATTCGAGCTTCAAAACTTGAAAAGTCACACAAGTTGTGTGTTTGAGCTCATAAAGTACTATTTTTCTTAGAAATTCAACCAGATGCAATCATGATGAGTTGTGACATCTTCAAAATCTCTTCGAGCTGATTAATTTGTCACTTTCTTTAAGGAATTTGGTACTCATTTGAGAAGTTATCGAGCATCAAAATTTGAAAAGTCACACAAGTTGTGTGTTTGAGCTCATAAAGTACTATTTTTATTAGAAATTCAACCAGATGCAATCATGATGAGTTGTGACATCTTCAAAATCTCTTCGAGCTGATTAATTTGACACTTTCTTTAAGGAATTTGGTACTCATTTGAGAAGTTATCGAGCATCAAAATTTGAAAAGTCACACAAGTTGTGTGTTTGAGCACATAAAGTACTATTTTTCTTGGAAATTCAACAAGATGCAATCATGATGTGTTGTGACATCTTCAAAATCTCGTCGAGCTGATTAATTTGAAACGTTGTTTAAGGAATTTGGTACTCATTTGCCGAAGTTATCGAGCTTCAAAGTTTGAAAAGTCACACAAGTTGTGTGTTTGAGCACATAAAGTACTATTTTTCTTAGAAATTCAACAAGATGCACTCGTGATGAGTTGTGACATCTTCAAAATCTCGTCGAGCTGATTAATTTGAAACGTAGTTTAAGGAATTTGGTACTCATTTGCCGAAGTTATCGAGCTTCAAAGTTTGAAAAGTCACACAAGTTGTGTGTTTGAGCACATAAAATACTATTTTTCTTGGAAATTCAACAAGATGCAATCATGATGTGTTGTGTCATCTTTAAAATCTCGTCGAGCTGATTAATTTGACACTTTGTTTAAGAAATTTGTTCCACATTTGCCGAAGTTATCGAGTTTCAAAGATTGAAAAGTCACAAAATATGTGTGTTTGAGCACATAAAGTACTATTTTTCTTGGAAATTCAACAAGATGCAATCATGATGTGTTGTGTCATCTTTAAAATCTCGTCGAGCTGATTAATTTGACACTTTGTTTAAGAAATTTGATACTCATTTGCCGAAGTTATTCGAGCTTCAAAACTTGAAAAGTCACACAAGTTGTGTGTTTGAGCTCATAAAGTACTATTTTTCTTAGAAATTCAACCAGATGCAATCATGATGAGTTGTGACATCTTCAAAATCTCGTCGAGCTGATTAATTTGACACTTTGTTTAAGAAATTTGATACTCATTTGCCGAAGTTATTCGAGCTTCAAAACTTGAAAAGTCACACAAGTTGTGTGTTTGAGCTCATAAAGTACTATTTTTCTTAGAAATTCAACCAGATGCAATCATGATGAGTTGTGACATCTTCAAAATCTCTTCGAGCTGATTAATTTGTCACTTTCTTTAAGGAATTTGGTACTCATTTGAGAAGTTATCGAGCATCAAAATTTGAAAAGTCACACAAGTTGTGTGTTTGAGCTCATAAAGTACTATTTTTATTAGAAATTCAACCAGATGCAATCATGATGAGTTGTGACATCTTCAAAATCTCTTCGAGCTGATTAATTTGTCACTTTCTTTAAGGAATTTGGTACTCATTTGAGAAGTTATCGAGCATCAAAATTTGAAAAGTCACACAAGTTGTGTGTTTGAGCACAAAAAGTACTATTTTTCTTGGAAATTCAACAAGATGCAATCATGATGTGTTGTGACATCTTCAAAATCTCGTCGAGCTGATTAATTTGAAACGTTGTTTAAGGAATTTGGTACTCATTTGCCGAAGTTATCGAGCTTCAAAGTTTGAAAAGTCAAACAAGTTGTGTGTTTGAGCACACAAAATACTATTTTTCTTGGAAATTCAACAAGATGCAATCATGATGTGTTGTGTCATCTTTAAAATCTCGTCGAGCTGATTAATTTGACACTTTGTTTAAGGAATTTGATACTCATTTGCCGAAGTTATCGAGCTTCAAAGTTTGAAAAGTCACACAAGTTGTGTGTTTGAACACATAAAGTACTATTTTTCTTAGAAATTCAACAAGATGCACTCGTTATGTGTTGTGACATCTTCAAAATCTCGTCGAGCTGATTAATTTGACACTTTGTTTAAGAAATTTGTTCCACATTTGCCGAAGTTATCGAGTTTCAAAGATTGAAAAGTCACAAAATATGTGTTTGAGCACATAAAGTACTATTTTTCTTGGAAATTCAACAAGATGCAATCATGATGTGTTGTGACATCTTCAAAATCTCGTCGAGCTGATTAATTTGAAACGTTGTTTAAGGAATTTGGTACTCATTTGCCGAAGTTATCGAGCTTCAAAGTTTGAAAAGTCACACAAGTTGTGTGTTTGAACACATAAAGTACTATTTTTCTTGGAAATTCAACATGATGCAATCATGATGTGTTGTGACATCTTCAAAATTTCGTCGAGCTGATTAATTTGACACATTGTTTAAGAAATTTGTTCCACATTTGCCGAAGTTATCGAGTTTCAAAGATTGAAAAGTCACAAAATATGTATGTTTGAGCACATAAAGTACTATTTTTCTTGGAAATTCAACATGATGCAATCATGATGTGTTGTGTCATCTTTAAAATCTCGTCAAGCTGATTAATTTGACACTTTGTTTAAGGAATTTGGTACTCATTTGCCGAAGTTATCGAGCTTCAAAGTTTGAAAAGTCACACAAGTTGTGTGTTTGAACACATAAAGTACTATTTTTCTTAGAAATTCAACAAGATGCACTCGTTATGTGTTGTGACATCTTGAAAATCTCGTCGAGCTAATTAATTTGACACTTTGTTTAAGAAATTTGGTACT
This sequence comes from Euwallacea fornicatus, assembly GCF_040115645.1. Lineage (NCBI taxonomy): Eukaryota > Metazoa > Arthropoda > Insecta > Coleoptera > Curculionidae > Euwallacea > Euwallacea fornicatus. Next base: position 675,291 of record NW_027096020.1, on the reverse strand, counting down.
CAGTTGCCGACGTTATCGAGCTTCAAAGTTTGAAAAGTCACAAAATATGTGTGTTTGAGCACATAAAGTACTATTTTTCTTGGAAATTCAACAAGATGCAATCATGATGTGTTGTGTCATCTTTAAAATCTCGTCGAGCTGATTAATTTGACACTTTGTTTAAGAAATTTGATACTCATTTGCCGAAGTTATCGAGCTTCAAAGTTTGAAAAGTCACACAAGTTGTGTGTTTGAGCACATAAAGTACTATTTTTCTTGGAAATTCAACAAAATGCAATCATGGTGTTTCATGTCCCTTTACAGATCTCGTCGAGCTGATTAATTTGACACTTTGTTTAAGGAATTTGGTACTCATTTGCCGAAGTTATCGAGCTTCAAAATTTGAAAAGTCACACAAGTTGTGTGTTTGAACACATAAAGTACTATTTTTCTTGGAAATTCAACAAGATGCAATCATGATGAGTTGTGACATCTTCAAAATCTCTTCGAGCTGATTAATTTGTCACTTTCTTTAAGGAATTTGGTACTCATTTGAGAAGTTATCGAGCATCAAAATTTGAAAAGTCACACAAGTTGTGTGTTTGAGCTCATAAAGTACTATTTTTATTAGAAATTCAACCAGATGCAATCATGATGAGTTGTGACATCTTCAAAATCTCTTCGAGCTGATTAATTTGTCACTTTCTTTAAGGAATTTGGTACTCATTTGAGAAGTTATCGAGCATCAAAATTTGAAAAGTCACACAAGTTGTGTGTTTGAGCTCATAAAGTACTATTTTTATTAGAAATTCAACCAGATGCAATCATGATGAGTTGTGACATCTTCAAAATCTCTTCGAGCTGATTAATTTGTCACTTTCTTTAAGGAATTTGGTACTCATTTGAGAAGTTATCGAGCATCAAAATTTGAAAAGTCACACAAGTTGTGTGTTTGAGCTCATAAAGTACTATTTTTATTAGAAATTCAACCAGATGCAATCATGATGAGTTGTGACATCTTCAAAATCTCGTCGAGCTGATTAATTTGAAACGTTGTTTAAGGAATTTGGTACTCATTTGCCGAAGTTATCGAGCTTCAAAGTTTGAAAAGTCACACAAGTTGTGTGTTTGAGCACATAAAATACTATTTTTCTTGGAAATTCAACAAGATGCAATCATGATGTGTTGTGTCATCTTTAAAATCTCGTCGAGCTGATTAATTTGACACTTTGTTTAAGAAATTTGTTCCACATTTGCCGAAGTTATCGAGTTTCAAAGATTGAAAAGTCACAAAATATGTGTGTTTGAGCACATAAAGTACTATTTTTCTTGGAAATTCAACAAGATGCAATCATGATGTGTTGTGTCATCTTTAAAATCTCGTCGAGCTGATTAATTTGACACTTTGTTTAAGAAATTTGATACTCATTTGCCGAAGTTATTCGAGCTTCAAAACTTGAAAAGTCACACAAGTTGTGTGTTTGAGCTCATAAAGTACTATTTTTCTTAGAAATTCAACCAGATGCAATCATGATGAGTTGTGACATCTTCAAAATCTCGTCGAGCTGATTAATTTGACACTTTGTTTAAGAAATTTGATACTCATTTGCCGAAGTTATTCGAGCTTCAAAACTTGAAAAGTCACACAAGTTGTGTGTTTGAGCTCATAAAGTACTATTTTTCTTAGAAATTCAACCAGATGCAATCATGATGAGTTGTGACATCTTCAAAATCTCTTCGAGCTGATTAATTTGTCACTTTCTTTAAGGAATTTGGTACTCATTTGAGAAGTTATCGAGCATCAAAATTTGAAAAGTCACACAAGTTGTGTGTTTGAGCTCATAAAGTACTATTTTTCTTGGAAATTCAACAAGATGCAATCATGATGAGTTGTGACATCTTCAAAATCTCTTCGAGCTGATTAATTTGTCACTTTCTTTAAGGAATTTGGTACTCATTTGAGAAGTTATCGAGCATCAAAATTTGAAAAGTCACACAAGTTGTGTGTTTGAGCACAAAAAGTACTATTTTTCTTGGAAATTCAACAAGATGCAATCATGATGTGTTGTGACATCTTCAAAATCTCGTCGAGCTGATTAATTTGAAACGTTGTTTAAGGAATTTGGTACTCATTTGCCGAAGTTATCGAGCTTCAAAGTTTGAAAAGTCAAACAAGTTGTGTGTTTGAGCACACAAAATACTATTTTTCTTGGAAATTCAACAAGATGCAATCATGATGTGTTGTGTCATCTTTAAAATCTCGTCGAGCTGATTAATTTGACACTTTGTTTAAGGAATTTGATACTCATTTGCCGAAGTTATCGAGCTTCAAAGTTTGAAAAGTCACACAAGTTGTGTGTTTGAACACATAAAGTACTATTTTTCTTAGAAATTCAACAAGATGCACTCGTTATGTGTTGTGACATCTTCAAAATCTCGTCGAGCTGATTAATTTGACACTTTGTTTAAGAAATTTGTTCCACATTTGCCGAAGTTATCGAGTTTCAAAGATTGAAAAGTCACAAAATATGTGTTTGAGCACATAAAGTACTATTTTTCTTGGAAATTCAACAAGATGCAATCATGATGTGTTGTGACATCTTCAAAATCTCGTCGAGCTGATTAATTTGAAACGTTGTTTAAGGAATTTGGTACTCATTTGCCGAAGTTATCGAGCTTCAAAGTTTGAAAAGTCACACAAGTTGTGTGTTTGAACACATAAAGTACTATTTTTCTTGGAAATTCAACATGATGCAATCATGATGTGTTGTGACATCTTCAAAATTTCGTCGAGCTGATTAATTTGACACATTGTTTAAGAAATTTGTTCCACATTTGCCGAAGTTATCGAGTTTCAAAGATTGAAAAGTCACAAAATATGTATGTTTGAGCACATAAAGTACTATTTTTCTTGGAAATTCAACAAGATGCAATCATGATGTGTTGTGTCATCTTTAAAATCTCGTCAAGCTGATTAATTTGACACTTTGTTTAAGGAATTTGGTACTCATTTGCCGAAGTTATCGAGCTTCAAAGTTTGAAAAGTCACACAAGTTGTGTGTTTGAACACATAAAGTACTATTTTTCTTAGAAATTCAACAAGATGCACTCGTTATGTGTTGTGACATCTTGAAAATCTCGTCGAGCTAATTAATTTGACACTTTGTTTAAGAAATTTGGTACTCAGTTGCCGACGTTATCGAGCTTCAAAGTTTGAAAAGTCACAAAATATGTGTGTTTGAGCACATAAAGTACTATTTTTCTTGGAAATTCAACAAGATGCAATCATGATGTGTTGTGTCATCTTTAAAATCTCGTCGAGCTGATTAATTTGACACTTTGTTTAAGAAATTTGATACTCATTTGCCGAAGTTATCGAGCTTCAAAGTTTGAAAAGTCACACAAGTTGTGTGTTTGAGCACATAAAGTACTATTTTTCTTGGAAATTCAACAAAATGCAATCATGGTGTTTCATGTCCCTTTACAGATCTCGTCGAGCTGATTAATTTGACACTTTGTTTAAGGAATTTGGTACTCATTTGCCGAAGTTATCGAGCTTCAAAATTTGAAAAGTCACACAAGTTGTGTGTTTGAACACATAAAGTACTATTTTTCTTGGAAATTCAACAAGATGCAATCATGATGTGTTGTGACATCTTCAAAGTCTCGTCGAGCTGATTAATTTGAAACGTTGTTTAAGGAATTTGGTACTCATTTGCCGAAGTTATCGAGCTTCAAAATTTGAAAAGTCACACAAGTTGTGTGTTTGAGCACATAAAGTACTATTTTTCTTGGAAATTCAACATGATGCAATCATGATGTGTTGTGACATCTTCAAAATTTCGTCGAGCTGATTAATTTGACACATTGTTTAAGAAATTTGTTCCACATTTGCCGAAGTTATCGAGCTTCAAAGTTTGAAAAGTCACAAAATATGTGTGTTTGAGCACATAAAGTACTATTTTTCTTAGAAATTCAACAAGATGCACTCGTTATGTGTTGTGACATCTTGAAAATCTCGTCGAGCTAATTAATTTGACACTTTGTTTAAGAAATTTGGTACTCATTTGCCGACGTTATCGAGCTTCAAAGTTTGAAAAGTCACAAAATATGTGTGTTTGAGCACATAAAGTACTATTTTTCTTGGAAATTCAACAAGATGCAATCATGATGTGTTGTGTCATCTTTAAAATCTCGTCGAGCTGATTAATTTGACACTTTGTTTAAGAAATTTGATACTCATTTGCCGAAGTTATCGAGCTTCAAAGTTTGAAAAGTCACACAAGTTGTGTGTTTGAGCACATAAAGTACTATTTTTCTTGGAAATTCAACAAGATGCAATCATGATGTGTTGTGTCATCTTTAAAATCTCGTCGAGCTGATTAATTTGACACTTTGTTTAAGGAATTTGGTACTCATTTGCCGAAGTTATCGAGCTTCAAAGTTTGAAAAGTCACACAAGTTGTGTGTTTGAACACATAAAGTACTATTTTTCTTAGAAATTCAACAAGATGCACTCGTTATGTGTTGTGACATCTTCAAAATCTCGTCGAGCTGATTAATTTGACACTTTGTTTAAGAAATTTGTTCCACATTTGCCGAAGTTATCGAGTTTCAAAGATTGAAAAGTCACAAAATATGTGTGTTTGAGCACATAAAGTACTATTTTTCTTAGAAATTCAACCAGATGCAATCATGATGAGTTGTGACATCTTCAAAATCTCGTCGAGCTGATTAATTTGACACTTTGTTTAAGAAATTTGATACTCATTTGCCGAAGTTATTCGAGCTTCAAAACTTGAAAAGTCACACAAGTTGTGTGTTTGAGCTCATAAAGTACTATTTTTCTTAGAAATTCAACCAGATGCAATCATGATGAGTTGTGACATCTTCAAAATCTCTTCGAGCTGATTAATTTGTCACTTTCTTTAAGGAATTTGGTACTCATTTGAGAAGTTATCGAGCATCAAAATTTGAAAAGTCACACAAGTTGTGTGTTTGAGCTCATAAAGTACTATTTTTATTAGAAATTCAACCAGATGCAATCATGATGAGTTGTGACATCTTCAAAATCTCTTCGAGCTGATTAATTTGACACTTTCTTTAAGGAATTTGGTACTCATTTGAGAAGTTATCGAGCATCAAAATTTGAAAAGTCACACAAGTTGTGTGTTTGAGCACATAAAGTACTATTTTTCTTGGAAATTCAACAAGATGCAATCATGATGTGTTGTGACATCTTCAAAATCTCGTCGAGCTGATTAATTTGAAACGTTGTTTAAGGAATTTGGTACTCATTTGCCGAAGTTATCGAGCTTCAAAGTTTGAAAAGTCACACAAGTTGTGTGTTTGAGCACATAAAGTACTATTTTTCTTAGAAATTCAACAAGATGCACTCGTGATGAGTTGTGACATCTTCAAAATCTCGTCGAGCTGATTAATTTGAAACGTTGTTTAAGGAATTTGGTACTCATTTGCCGAAGTTATCGAGCTTCAAAGTTTGAAAAGTCACACAAGTTGTGTGTTTGAGCACATAAAATACTATTTTTCTTGGAAATTCAACAAGATGCAATCATGATGTGTTGTGTCATCTTTAAAATCTCGTCGAGCTGATTAATTTGACACTTTGTTTAAGAAATTTGTTCCACATTTGCCGAAGTTATCGAGTTTCAAAGATTGAAAAGTCACAAAATATGTATGTTTGAGCACATAAAGTACTATTTTTCTTGGAAATTCAACAAAATGCAATCATGGTGTTTCATGTCACTTTAAAGATCTCGTCGAGCTGATTAATTTGACACTTTGTTTAAGGAATTTGGTACTCATTTGCCGAAGTTATCGAGCTTCAAAATTTGAAAAGTCACACAAGTTGTGTGTTTGAGCACATAAAGTACTATTTTTCTTGGAAATTCAACATGATGCAATCATGATGTGTTGTGACATCTTCAAAATTTCGTCGAGCTGATTAATTTGACACATTGTTTAAGAAATTTGTTCCACATTTGCCGAAGTTATCGAGTTTCAAAGATTGAAAAGTCACAAAATATATATGTTTGAGCACATAAAGTACTATTTTTCTTGGAAATTCAACAAGATGCAATCATGATGAGTTGTGACATCTTCAAAATCTCTTCGAGCTGATTAATTTGTCACTTTCTTTAAGGAATTTGGTACTCATTTGAGAAGTTATCGAGCATCAAAATTTGAAAAGTCACACAAGTTGTGTGTTTGAGCTCATAAAGTACTATTTTTATTAGAAATTCAACCAGATGCAATCATGATGAGTTGTGACATCTTCAAAATCTCTTCGAGCTGATTAATTTGACACTTTCTTTAAGGAATTTGGTACTCATTTGAGAAGTTATCGAGCATCAAAATTTGAAAAGTCACACAAGTTGTGTGTTTGAGCACATAAAGTACTATTTTTCTTGGAAATTCAACAAGATGCAATCATGATGAGTTGTGACATCTTCAAAATCTCGTCGAGCTGATTAATTTGACACTTTGTTTAAGAAATTTGATACTCATTTGCCGAAGTTATTCGAGCTTCAAAACTTGAAAAGTCACACAAGTTGTGTGTTTGAGCTCATAAAGTACTATTTTTCTTAGAAATTCAACAAGATGCACTCGTGATGAGTTGTGACATCTTCAAAATCTCGTCGAGCTGATTAATTTGAAACGTTGTTTAAGGAATTTGGTACTCATTTGCCGAAGTTATCGAGCTTCAAAGTTTGAAAAGTCACACAAGTTGTGTGTTTGAGCACATAAAATACTATTTTTCTTGGAAATTCAACAAGATGCAATCATGATGTGTTGTGTCATCTTTAAAATCTCGTCGAGCTGATTAATTTGACACTTTGTTTAAGGAATTTGATACTCATTTGCCGAAGTTATCGAGCTTCAAAGTTTGAAAAGTCACACAAGTTGTGTGTTTGAACACATAAAGTACTATTTTTCTTAGAAATTCAACAAGATGCACTCGTTATGTGTTGTGACATCTTCAAAATCTCGTCGAGCTGATTAATTTGACACTTTGTTTAAGAAATTTGTTCCACATTTGCCGAAGTTATCGAGTTTCAAAGATTGAAAAGTCACAAAATATGTATGTTTGAGCACATAAAGTACTATTTTTCTTGGAAATTCAACAAGATGCAATCATGATGTGTTGTGTCATCTTTAAAATCTCGTCAAGCTGATTAATTTGACACTTTGTTTAAGGAATTTGGTACTCATTTGCCGACGTTATCGAGCTTCAAAGTTTGAAAAGTCACAAAATATGTGTGTTTGAGCACATAAAGTACTATTTTTCTTGGAAATTCAACAAGATGCTATCATGATGTGTTGTGTCATCTTTAAAATCTCGTCGAGCTGATTAATTTGACACTTTGTTTAAGGAATTTGGTACTCATTTGCCGAAGTTATCGAGCTTCAAAGTTTGAAAAGTCACACAAGTTGTGTGTTTGAACACATAAAGTACTATTTTTCTTAGAAATTCAACAAGATGCACTCGTTATGTGTTGTGACATCTTCAAAATCTCGTCGAGCTGATTAATTTGACACTTTGTTTAAGAAATTTGTTCCACATTTGCCGAAGTTATCGAGTTTCAAAGATTGAAAAGTCACAAAATATGTATGTTTGAGCACATAAAGTACTATTTTTCTTGGAAATTCAACAAGATGCAATCATGATGTGTTGTGACATCTTCAAAATCTCGTCGAGCTGATTAATTTGAAACGTTGTTTAAGGAATTTGGTACTCATTTGCCGAAGTTATCGAGCTTCAAAGTTTGAAAAGTCACACAAGTTGTGTGTTTGAACACATAAAGTACTATTTTTCTTGGAAATTCAACAAAATGCAATCATGGTGTTTCATGTCACTTTAAAGATCTCGTCGAGCTGATTAATTTGACACTTTATTTAAGGAATTTGGTACTCATTTGCCGAAGTTATCGAGCTTCAAAATTTGAAAAGTCACACAAGTTGTGTGTTTGAGCACATAAAGTACTATTTTTCTTGGTAATTCAACATGATGCAATCATGATGTGTTGTGACATCTTCAAAATTTCGTCGAGCTGATTAATTTGACACATTGTTTAAGAAATTTGTTCCACATTTGCCGAAGTTATCGAGTTTCAAAGATTGAAAAGTCACAAAATATGTATGTTTGAGCACATAAAGTACTATTTTTCTTGGAAATTCAACAAGATGCAATCATGATGTGTTGTGTCATCTTTAAAATCTCGTCAAGCTGATTAATTTGACACTTTGTTTAAGGAATTTGGTACTCATTTGCCGAAGTTATCGAGCTTCAAAGTTTGAAAAGTCACACAAGTTGTGTGTTTGAACACATAAAGTACTATTTTTCTTAGAAATTCAACAAGATGCACTCGTTATGTGTTGTGACATCTTGAAAATCTCGTCGAGCTAATTAATTTGACACTTTGTTTAAGAAATTTGGTACTCATTTGCCGACGTTATCGAGCTTCAGAGTTTGAAAAGTCACAAAATATGTGTGTTTGAGCACATAAAGTACTATTTTTCTTGGAAATTCAACAAGATGCAATCATGATGTGTTGTGTCATCTTTAAAATCTCGTCGAGCTGATTAATTTGACACTTTGTTTAAGAAATTTGATACTCATTTGCCGAAGTTATCGAGCTTCAAAGTTTGAAAAGTCACACAAGTTGTGTGTTTGAGCACATAAAGTACTATTTTTCTTGGAAATTCAACAAGATGCAATCATGATGTGTTGTGTCATCTTTAAAATCTCGTCGAGCTGATTAATTTGACACTTTGTTTAAGGAATTTGGTACTCATTTGCCGAAGTTATCGAGCTTCAAAGTTTGAAAAGTCACACAAGTTGTGTGTTTGAACACATAAAGTACTATTTTTCTTAGAAATTCAACAAGATGTACTCGTTATGTGTTGTGACATCTTCAAAATCTCGTCGAGCTGATTAATTTGACACTTTGTTTAAGAAATTTGTTCCATATTTGCCGAAGTTATCGAGTTTCAAAGATTGAAAAGTCACACAAGTTGTGTGTTTGAACACATAAAGTACTATTTTTCTTAGAAATTCAACAAGATGTACTCGTTATGACTTGTGACATCTTCAAAATCTCGTCGAGCTGATTAATTTGACACTTTGTTTAAGAAATTTGATACTCATTTGCCGAAGTTATTCGAGCTTCAAAACTTGAAAAGTCACACAAGTTGTGTGTTTGAGCTCATAAAGTACTATTTTTCTTAGAAATTCAACCAGATGCAATCATGATGAGTTGTGACATCTTCAAAATCTCTTCGAGCTGATTAATTTGTCACTTTCTTTAAGGAATTTGGTACTCATTTGAGAAGTTATCGAGCATCAAAATTTGAAAAGTCACACAAGTTGTGTGTTTGAGCTCATAAAGTACTATTTTTATTAGAAATTCAACCAGATGCAATCATGATGAGTTGTGACATCTTCAAAATCTCTTCGAGCTGATTAATTTGACACTTTCTTTAAGGAATTTGGTACTCATTTGAGAAGTTATCGAGCATCAAAATTTGAAAAGTCACACAAGTTGTGTGTTTGAGCACATAAAGTACTATTTTTCTTGGAAATTCAACAAGATGCAATCATGATGAGTTGTGACATCTTCAAAATCTCGTCGAGCTGATTAATTTGACACTTTGTTTAAGAAATTTGATACTCATTTGCCGAAGTTATCGAGCTTCAAAACTTGAAAAGTCACACAAGTTGTGTGTTTGAGCTCATAAAGTACTATTTTTCTTAGAAATTCAACAAGATGCACTCGTGATGAGTTGTGACATCTTCAAAATCTCGTCGAGCTGATTAATTTGAAACGTTGTTTAAGGAATTTGGTACTCATTTGCCGAAGTTATCGAGCTTCAAAGTTTGAAAAGTCACACAAGTTGTGTGTTTGAGCACATAAAATACTATTTTTCTTGGAAATTCAACAAGATGCAATCATGATGTGTTGTGTCATCTTTAAAATCTCGTCGAACTGATTAATTTGACACTTTGTTTATCAAATTTGGTCCTCATTTGCCTAAGTTATCGAGATTCAAAGTTTGAAAAGTCATAAAATATGTGTGTTTGAGCACATAAAGTACTATTTTTATTAGAAATTCAACTAGATGCAATCATGATGAGTTGTGACATCTTCAAAATCTCTTCGAGCTGATTAATTTGACACTTTCTTTAAGGAATTTGGTACTCATTTGAGAAGTTATCGAGCTTCAAAGTTTGAAAAGTCACACAAGTTGTGTGTTTGAACACATAAAGTACTATTTTTCTTAGAAATTCAACAAGATGCACTCGTTATGTGTTGTGACATCTTCAAAATCTCGTCGAGCTGATTAATTTGACACTTTGTTTAAGAAATTTGTTCCACATTTGCCGAAGTTATCGAGTTTCAAAGATTGAAAAGTCACAAAATATGTGTTTGAGCACATAAAGTACTATTTTTCTTGAAAATTCAACAAGATGCAATCATGATGTGTTGTGACATCTTCAAAATCTCGTCGAGCTGATTAATTTGAAACGTTGTTTAAGGAATTTGGTACTCATTTGCCGAAGTTATCGAGCTTCAAAGTTTGAAAAGTCACACAAGTTGTGTGTTTGAACACATAAAGTACTATTTTTCTTGGAAATTCAACAAAATGCAATCATGGTGTTTCATGTCACTTTAAAGATCTCGTCGAGCTGATTAATTTGACACTTTGTTTAAGGAATTTGGTACTCATTTGCCGAAGTTATCGAGCTTCAAAATTTGAAAAGTCACACAAGTTGTGTGTTTGAGCACATAAAGTACTATTTTTCTTAGAAATTCAACAAGATGTACTCGTTATGTGTTGTGACATCTTCAAAATCTCGTCGAGCTGATTAATTTGACACTTTGTTTAAGAAATTTGTTCCACATTTGCCGAAGTTATCGAGTTTCAAAGATTGAAAAGTCACAAAATATGTGTGTTTGAGCACATAAAGTACTATTTTTCTTAGAAATTCAACCAGATGCAATCATGATGACTTGTGACATCTTCAAAATCTCGTCGAGCTGATTAATTTGACACTTTGTTTAAGAAATTTGATACTCATTTGCCGAAGTTATTCGAGCTTCAAAACTTGAAAAGTCACAAAATATGTGTGTTTGAGCACATAAAGTACTATTTTTTTGGAAATTCAACAAGATGCAATCATGATGTGTTGTGACATCTTCAAAATCTCGTCGAACTGATTAATTTGAAACTTTGTTTAAGGAATTTGGTACTCATTTGCCGAAGTTATCGAGCTTCAAAATTTGAAAAGTCACACAAGTTGTGTGTTTGAGCACATAAAGTACTATTTTTCTTGGAAATTCAACATGATGCAATCATGATGTATTGTGACATCTTCAAAATCTCGTCGAACTGATTAATTTGAAACTTTGTTTAAGGAATTTGGTACTCATTTGCCGAAGTTATCGAGCTCCAAAATTTGACAAGTCACAAAAGTTGTGTGTTTGAGCTCATAAAGTACTATTTTTCTTGGAAATTCAACAAAATGCAATCATGGTGTTTCATGTCCCTTTACAGATCTCGTCGAGCTGATTAATTTGACACTTTGTTTAAGGAATTTGGTACTCATTTGCCGAAGTTATCGAGCTTCAAAATTTGAAAAGTCACACAAGTTGTGTGTTTGAGCACATAAAGTACTATTTTTCTTGGAAATTCAACAAGATGCAATCATGATGTGTTGTGTCATCTTTAAAATCTCGTCGAGCTGATTAATTTGACACTTTGTTTAAGAAATTTGTTCCACATTTGCCGAAGTTATCGAGTTTCAAAGATTGAAAAGTCACACAAGTTGTGTGTTTGAACACATAAAGTACTATTTTTCTTAGAAATTCAACAAGATGTACTCGTTATGACTTGTGACATCTTCAAAATCTCGTCGAGCTGATTAATTTGACACTTTGTTTAAGAAATTTGATACTCATTTGCCGAAGTTATTCGAGCTTCAAAACTTGAAAAGTCACACAAGTTGTGTGTTTGAGCTCATAAAGTACTATTTTTCTTAGAAATTCAACCAGATGCAATCATGATGAGTTGTGACATCTTCAAAATCTCTTCGAGCTGATTAATTTGTCACTTTCTTTAAGGAATTTGGTACTCATTTGAGAAGTTATCGAGCATCAAAATTTGAAAAGTCACACAAGTTGTGTGTTTGAGCTCATAAAGTACTATTTTTATTAGAAATTCAACCAGATGCAATCATGATGAGTTGTGACATCTTCAAAATCTCTTCGAGCTGATTAATTTGACACTTTCTTTAAGGAATTTGGTACTCATTTGAGAAGTTATCGAGCATCAAAATTTGAAAAGTCACACAAGTTGTGTGTTTGAGCACATAAAGTACTATTTTTCTTGGAAATTCAACAAGATGCAATCATGATGAGTTGTGACATCTTCAAAATCTCGTCGAGCTGATTAATTTGACACTTTGTTTAAGAAATTTGATACTCATTTGCCGAAGTTATCGAGCTTCAAAACTTGAAAAGTCACACAAGTTGTGTGTTTGAGCTCATAAAGTACTATTTTTCTTAGAAATTCAACAAGATGCACTCGTGATGAGTTGTGACATCTTCAAAATCTCGTCGAGCTGATTAATTTGAAACGTTGTTTAAGGAATTTGGTACTCATTTGCCGAAGTTATCGAGCTTCAAAGTTTGAAAAGTCACACAAGTTGTGTGTTTGAGCACATAAAATACTATTTTTCTTGGAAATTCAACAAGATGCAATCATGATGTGTTGTGTCATCTTTAAAATCTCGTCGAACTGATTAATTTGACACTTTGTTTATCAAATTTGGTCCTCATTTGCCTAAGTTATCGAGATTCAAAGTTTGAAAAGTCATAAAATATGTGTGTTTGAGCACATAAAGTACTATTTTTATTAGAAATTCAACTAGATGCAATCATGATGAGTTGTGACATCTTCAAAATCTCTTCGAGCTGATTAATTTGACACTTTCTTTAAGGAATTTGGTACTCATTTGAGAAGTTATCGAGCTTCAAAGTTTGAAAAGTCACACAAGTTGTGTGTTTGAACACATAAAGTACTATTTTTCTTAGAAATTCAACAAGATGCACTCGTTATGTGTTGTGACATCTTCAAAATCTCGTCGAGCTGATTAATTTGACACTTTGTTTAAGAAATTTGTTCCACATTTGCCGAAGTTATCGAGTTTCAAAGATTGAAAAGTCACAAAATATGTGTTTGAGCACATAAAGTACTATTTTTCTTGAAAATTCAACAAGATGCAATCATGATGTGTTGTGACATCTTCAAAATCTCGTCGAGCTGATTAATTTGAAACGTTGTTTAAGGAATTTGGTACTCATTTGCCGAAGTTATCGAGCTTCAAAGTTTGAAAAGTCACACAAGTTGTGTGTTTGAACACATAAAGTACTATTTTTCTTGGAAATTCAACAAAATGCAATCATGGTGTTTCATGTCACTTTAAAGATCTCGTCGAGCTGATTAATTTGACACTTTGTTTAAGGAATTTGGTACTCATTTGCCGAAGTTATCGAGCTTCAAAATTTGAAAAGTCACACAAGTTGTGTGTTTGAGCACATAAAGTACTATTTTTCTTAGAAATTCAACAAGATGTACTCGTTATGTGTTGTGACATCTTCAAAATCTCGTCGAGCTGATTAATTTGACACTTTGTTTAAGAAATTTGTTCCACATTTGCCGAAGTTATCGAGTTTCAAAGATTGAAAAGTCACAAAATATGTGTGTTTGAGCACATAAAGTACTATTTTTCTTAGAAATTCAACCAGATGCAATCATGATGACTTGTGACATCTTCAAAATCTCGTCGAGCTGATTAATTTGACACTTTGTTTAAGAAATTTGATACTCATTTGCCGAAGTTATTCGAGCTTCAAAACTTGAAAAGTCACAAAATATGTGTGTTTGAGCACATAAAGTACTATTTTTTTGGAAATTCAACAAGATGCAATCATGATGTGTTGTGACATCTTCAAAATCTCGTCGAACTGATTAATTTGAAACTTTGTTTAAGGAATTTGGTACTCATTTGCCGAAGTTATCGAGCTTCAAAATTTGAAAAGTCACACAAGTTGTGTGTTTGAGCACATAAAGTACTATTTTTCTTGGAAATTCAACATGATGCAATCATGATGTATTGTGACATCTTCAAAATCTCGTCGAACTGATTAATTTGAAACTTTGTTTAAGGAATTTGGTACTCATTTGCCGAAGTTATCGAGCTCCAAAATTTGACAAGTCACAAAAGTTGTGTGTTTGAGCTCATAAAGTACTATTTTTCTTGGAAATTCAACAAAATGCAATCATGGTGTTTCATGTCCCTTTACAGATCTCGTCGAGCTGATTAATTTGACACTTTGTTTAAGGAATTTGGTACTCATTTGCCGAAGTTATCGAGCTTCAAAATTTGAAAAGTCACACAAGTTGTGTGTTTGAGCACATAAAGTACTATTTTTCTTGGAAATTCAACAAGATGCAATCATGATGTGTTGTGTCATCTTTAAAATCTCGTCGAGCTGATTAATTTGACACTTTGTTTAAGGAATTTGGTACTCATTTGCCGAAGTTATCGAGCTTCAAAATTTGAAAAGTCACACAAGTTGTGTGTTTGAGCACATAAAATACTATTTTTCTTGGAAATTCAACAAGATGCAATCATGATGAGTTGTGACATCTTCAAAATCTCTTCGAGCTGATTAATTTGTCACTTTCTTTAAGGAATTTGGTACTCATTTGAGAAGTTATCTAGCATCAAAATTTGAAAAGTCACACAAGTTGTGTGTTTGAGCTCATAAAGTACTATTTTTATTAGAAATTCAACCAGATGCAATCATGATGAGTTGTGACATCGTCAAAATCTCTTCGAGCTGATTAATTTGACACTTTGTTTAAGAAATTTGGTACTCATTTGCCGAAGTTATCGAGCTTCAAAATTTGAAAAGTCACACAAGTTGTGTGTTTGAGCACATAAAATACTATTTTTCTTGGAAATTCAACCAGATGCAATCATGATGAGTTGTGACATCTTCAAAATCTCTTCGAGCTGATTAATTTGTCACTTTCTTTAAGGAATTTGGTACTCATTTGAGAAGTTATCGAGCATCAAAATTTGAAAAGTCACACAAGTTGTGTGTTTGAGCTCATAAAGTACTATTTTTATTAGAAATTCAACCAGATGCAATCATGATGAGTTGTGACATCTTCAAAATCTCGTCGAGCTGATTAATTTGAAACGTTGTTTAAGGAATTTGGTACTCATTTGCCGAAGTTATCGAGCTTCAAAGTTTGAAAAGTCACACAAGTTGTGTGTTTGAACACATAAAGTACTATTTTTCTTGGAAATTCAACAAAATGCAATCATGGTGTTTCATGTCACTTTAAAGATCTCGTCGAGCTGATTAATTTGACACTTTGTTTAAGGAATTTGGTACTCATTTGCCGAAGTTATCGAGCTTCAAAATTTGAAAAGTCACAAAATATGTATGTTTGAGCACATAAAGTACTATTTTTCTTGGAAATTCAACAAGATGCAATCATGATGTGTTGTGTCATCTTCAAAATTTCGTCGAGCTGATTAATTTGACACATTGTTTAAGAAATTTGTTCCACATTTGCCGAAGTTATCGAGTTTCAAAGATTGAAAAGTCACACAAGTTGTGTGTTTGAGCCCATAAAGTACTATTTTTCTTAGAAATTCAACAAGATGCACTCGTTATGTGTTGTGACATCTTGAAAATCTCGTCGAGCTAATTAATTTGACACCTTGTTTAAGAAATTTGGTACTCATTTGCCGACGTTATCGAGCTTCAAAGTTTGAAAAGTCACAAAATATGTGTGTTTGAGCACATAAAGTACTATTTTTCTTAGAAATTCAACAAGATGCACTCGTTATGTGTTGTGACATCTTCAAAATCTCGTCGAGCTGATTAATTTGACACTTTGTTTAAGAAATTTGTTCCACATTTGCCGAAGTTATCGAGTTTCAAAGATTGAAAAGTCACAAAATATGTGTGTTTGAGCACATAAAGTACTATTTTTCTTGGAAATTCAACATGATGCAATCATGATGTGTTGTGACATCTTCAAAATTTCGTCGAGCTGATTAATTTGACACATTGTTTAAGAAATTTGTTCCACATTTGCCGAAGTTATCGAGTTTCAAAGATTGAAAAGTCACAAAATATGTATGTTTGAGCACATAAAGTACTATTTTTCTTGGAAATTCAACAAGATGCAATCATGATGTGTTGTGTCATCTTTAAAATCTCGTCAAGCTGATTAATTTGACACTTTGTTTAAGGAATTTGGTACTCATTTGCCGAAGTTATCGAGCTTCAAAGTTTGAAAAGTCACACAAGTTGTGTGTTTGAGCACATAAAATACTATTTTTCTTGGAAATTCAACAAGATGCAATCATGATGTGTTGTGTCATCTTTAAAATCTCGTCGAACTGATTAATTTGACACTTTGTTTATCAAATTTGGTCCTCATTTGCCTAAGTTATCGAGATTCAAAGTTTGAAAAGTCATAAAATATGTGTGTTTGAGCACATAAAGTACTATTTTTATTAGAAATTCAACTAGATGCAATCATGATGAGTTGTGACATCTTCAAAATCTCTTCGAGCTGATTAATTTGACACTTTCTTTAAGGAATTTGGTACTCATTTGAGAAGTTATCGAGCTTCAAAGTTTGAAAAGTCACACAAGTTGTGTGTTTGAACACATAAAGTACTATTTTTCTTAGAAATTCAACAAGATGCACTCGTTATGTGTTGTGACATCTTCAAAATCTCGTCGAGCTGATTAATTTGACACTTTGTTTAAGAAATTTGTTCCACATTTGCCGAAGTTATCGAGTTTCAAAGATTGAAAAGTCACAAAATATGTGTTTGAGCACATAAAGTACTATTTTTCTTGAAAATTCAACAAGATGCAATCATGATGTGTTGTGACATCTTCAAAATCTCGTCGAGCTGATTAATTTGAAACGTTGTTTAAGGAATTTGGTACTCATTTGCCGAAGTTATCGAGCTTCAAAGTTTGAAAAGTCACACAAGTTGTGTGTTTGAACACATAAAGTACTATTTTTCTTGGAAATTCAACAAAATGCAATCATGGTGTTTCATGTCACTTTAAAGATCTCGTCGAGCTGATTAATTTGACACTTTGTTTAAGGAATTTGGTACTCATTTGCCGAAGTTATCGAGCTTCAAAATTTGAAAAGTCACACAAGTTGTGTGTTTGAGCACATAAAGTACTATTTTTCTTAGAAATTCAACAAGATGTACTCGTTATGTGTTGTGACATCTTCAAAATCTCGTCGAGCTGATTAATTTGACACTTTGTTTAAGAAATTTGTTCCACATTTGCCGAAGTTATCGAGTTTCAAAGATTGAAAAGTCACAAAATATGTGTGTTTGAGCACATAAAGTACTATTTTTCTTAGAAATTCAACCAGATGCAATCATGATGACTTGTGACATCTTCAAAATCTCGTCGAGCTGATTAATTTGACACTTTGTTTAAGAAATTTGATACTCATTTGCCGAAGTTATTCGAGCTTCAAAACTTGAAAAGTCACAAAATATGTGTGTTTGAGCACATAAAGTACTATTTTTTTGGAAATTCAACAAGATGCAATCATGATGTGTTGTGACATCTTCAAAATCTCGTCGAACTGATTAATTTGAAACTTTGTTTAAGGAATTTGGTACTCATTTGCCGAAGTTATCGAGCTTCAAAATTTGAAAAGTCACACAAGTTGTGTGTTTGAGCACATAAAGTACTATTTTTCTTGGAAATTCAACATGATGCAATCATGATGTATTGTGACATCTTCAAAATCTCGTCGAACTGATTAATTTGAAACTTTGTTTAAGGAATTTGGTACTCATTTGCCGAAGTTATCGAGCTCCAAAATTTGACAAGTCACAAAAGTTGTGTGTTTGAGCTCATAAAGTACTATTTTTCTTGGAAATTCAACAAAATGCAATCATGGTGTTTCATGTCCCTTTACAGATCTCGTCGAGCTGATTAATTTGACACTTTGTTTAAGGAATTTGGTACTCATTTGCCGAAGTTATCGAGCTTCAAAATTTGAAAAGTCACACAAGTTGTGTGTTTGAGCACATAAAGTACTATTTTTCTTGGAAATTCAACAAGATGCAATCATGATGTGTTGTGTCATCTTTAAAATCTCGTCGAGCTGATTAATTTGACACTTTGTTTAAGGAATTTGGTACTCATTTGCCGAAGTTATCGAGCTTCAAAATTTGAAAAGTCACACAAGTTGTGTGTTTGAGCACATAAAATACTATTTTTCTTGGAAATTCAACAAGATGCAATCATGATGAGTTGTGACATCTTCAAAATCTCTTCGAGCTGATTAATTTGTCACTTTCTTTAAGGAATTTGGTACTCATTTGAGAAGTTATCGAGCATCAAAATTTGAAAAGTCACACAAGTTGTGTGTTTGAGCTCATAAAGTACTATTTTTATTAGAAATTCAACCAGATGCAATCATGATGAGTTGTGACATCGTCAAAATCTCTTCGAGCTGATTAATTTGACACTTTGTTTAAGAAATTTGGTACTCATTTGCCGAAGTTATCGAGCTTCAAAATTTGAAAAGTCACACAAGTTGTGTGTTTGAGCACATAAAATACTATTTTTCTTGGAAATTCAACCAGATGCAATCATGATGAGTTGTGACATCTTCAAAATCTCTTCGAGCTGATTAATTTGTCACTTTCTTTAAGGAATTTGGTACTCATTTGAGAAGTTATCGAGCATCAAAATTTGAAAAGTCACACAAGTTGTGTGTTTGAGCTCATAAAGTACTATTTTTATTAGAAATTCAACCAGATGCAATCATGATGAGTTGTGACATCTTCAAAATCTCGTCGAGCTGATTAATTTGAAACGTTGTTTAAGGAATTTGGTACTCATTTGCCGAAGTTATCGAGCTTCAAAGTTTGAAAAGTCACACAAGTTGTGTGTTTGAACACATAAAGTACTATTTTTCTTGGAAATTCAACAAAATGCAATCATGGTGTTTCATGTCACTTTAAAGATCTCGTCGAGCTGATTAATTTGACACTTTGTTTAAGGAATTTGGTACTCATTTGCCGAAGTTATCGAGCTTCAAAATTTGAAAAGTCACAAAATATGTATGTTTGAGCACATAAAGTACTATTTTTCTTGGAAATTCAACAAGATGCAATCATGATGTGTTGTGTCATCTTCAAAATTTCGTCGAGCTGATTAATTTGACACATTGTTTAAGAAATTTGTTCCACATTTGCCGAAGTTATCGAGTTTCAAAGATTGAAAAGTCACAAAATATGTATGTTTGAGCACATAAAGTACTATTTTTCTTGGAAATTCAACAAGATGCAATCATGATGTGTTGTGTCATCTTTAAAATCTCGTCAAGCTGATTAATTTGACACTTTGTTTAAGGAATTTGGTACTCATTTGCCGAAGTTATCGAGCTTCAAAGTTTGAAAAGTCACACAAGTTGTGTGTTTGAGCACATAAAGTACTATTTTTCTTGGAAATTCAACAAGTTGCAATCATGATGTGTTGTGTCATCTTTAAAATCTCGTCGAGCTGATTAATTTGACACTTTGTTTAAGGAATTTGGTACTCATTTGCCGAAGTTATCGAGCTTCAAAGTTTGAAAAGTCACACAAGTTGTGTGTTTGAGCACATAAAGTACTATTTTTCTTGGAAATTCAACAAGATGTAATCATGATGTGTTGTGTCATCTTTAAAATCTCGTCGAGCTGATTAATTTGACACTTTGATTAAGGAATTTGGTACTCATTTGCCGAAGTTATCGAGCTTCAAAATTTGAGAAGTAACACAAGTTGTGTGTTTGAGCACATAAAGTACTATTTTTCTTGGAAATTCAACATGATGCAATCATGATGTTTCATGTCATTTTAAAGATCTCGTCGAGCCGATTAATTTGACACTTTGTTTAACAAATTTGGTCTTCATTTGCCGAAGTTATCGAGCTTCAAAATTTGAAAAATCACACAAGTTGTGTGTTTGAGCCCATAAAGTACTATTTTTCTTGGAATTTCAACAAGATGCAATCATGATGTGTTGTGACATCTTCAAAATTTCGTCGAGCTGATTAATTTGACACTTTGTTTAAGAAATTTGTTCCACATTTGCCGAAGTTATCGAGTTTCAAAGATTGAAAAGTCACAAAATATGTGTGTTTGAGCACATAAAGTACTATTTTTCTTGGAAATTCAACAAGATGCAATCATGATGTGTTGTGTCATCTTTAAAATCTCGTCGAGCTGATTAATTTGACACTTTGTTTAAGAAATTTGGTACTCATTTGCCGAAGTTATCGAGCTTCAAAGTTTGAAAAGTCACAAAATATGTGTGTTTGAGCACATAAAGTACTATTTTTTTTGGAAATTCAACAAGATGCAATCATGATGAGTTGTGACATCTTCAAAATCTCGTCGAGCTGATTAATTTGACACTTTGTTTAAGGAATTTGGTACTCATTTGCCGAAGTTATCGAGCTTCAAAATTTGAAAAGTCACACAAGTTGTGTGTTTGAACACATAAAGTACTATTTTTCTTAGAAATTCAACAAGATGCACTCGTTATGTGTTGTGACATCTTGAAAATCTCGTCGAGCTAATTAATTTGACACCTTGTTTAAGAAATTTGGTACTCATTTGCCGACGTTATCGAGCTTCAAAGTTTGAAAAGTCACAAAATATGTGTGTTTGAGCACATAAAGTACTATTTTTCTTAGAAATTCAACAAGATGCACTCGTTATGTGTTGTGACATCTTCAAAATCTCGTCGAGCTGATTAATTTGACACTTTGTTTAAGAAATTTGTTCCACATTTGCCGAAGTTATCGAGTTTCAAAGATTGAAAAGTCACAAAATATGTGTGTTTGAGCACATAAAGTACTATTTTTCTTGGAAATTCAACAAGATGCAATCATGATGTGTTGTGACATCTTCAAAATCTCGTCGAGCTGATTAATTTGACACTTTGTTTAAGAAATTTGATACTCATTTGCCGAAGTTATTCGAGCTTCAAAACTTGAAAAGTCACAAAATATGTGTGTTTGAGCACATAAAGTACTATTTTTTTGGAAATTCAACAAGATGCAATCATGATGTGTTGTGACATCTTCAAAATCTCGTCGATCTGATTAATTTGAAACTTTGTTTAAGGAATTTGGTACTCATTTGCCGAAGTTATCGAGCTTCAAAATTTGAAAAGTCACACAAGTTGTGTGTTTGAGCACATAAAGTACTATTTTTCTTGGAAATTCAACATGATGCAATCATGATGTATTGTGACATCTTCAAAATCTCGTCGAACTGATTAATTTGAAACTTTGTTTAAGGAATTTGGTACTCATTTGCCGAAGTTATCGAGCTCCAAAATTTGACAAGTCACAAAAGTTGTGTGTTTGAGCTCATAAAGTACTATTTTTCTTGGAAATTCAACAAAATGCAATCATGGTGTTTCATGTCCCTTTACAGATCTCGTCGAGCTGATTAATTTGACACTTTGTTTAAGGAATTTGGTACTCATTTGCCGAAGTTATCGAGCTTCAAAATTTGAAAAGTCACACAAGTTGTGTGTTTGAGCACATAAAGTACTATTTTTCTTGGAAATTCAACAAGATGCAATCATGATGTGTTGTGACATCTTGAAAATCTCGTCGAGCTAATTAATTTGACACTTTGTTTAAGAAATTTGGTACTCATTTGCCGACGTTATCGAGCTTCAAAGTTTGAAAAGTCACAAAATATGTGTGTTTGAGCACATAAAGTACTATTTTTCTTGGAAATTCAACAAGATGCAATCATGATGTGTTGTGTCATCTTTAAAATCTCGTCGAGCTGATTAATTTGACACTTTGTTTAAGAAATTTGATACTCATTTGCCGAAGTTATCGAGCTTCAAAGTTTGAAAAGTCACACAAGTTGTGGGTTTGAACACATAAAGTACTATTTTTCTTAGAAATTCAACAAGATGCACTCGTTATGTGTTGTGACATCTTCAAAATCTCGTCGAGCTGATTAATTTGACACTTTGTTTAAGAAATTTGTTCCACATTTGCCGAAGTTATCGAGTTTCAAAGATTGAAAAGTCACAAAATATGTGTATTTGAGCACATAAAGTACTATTTTTCTTGGAAATTCAACAAGATGCAATCATGATGTGTTGTGTCATCTTTAAAATCTCGTCGAGCTGATTAATTTGACACTTTGTTTAAGAAATTTGATACTCATTTGCCGAAGTTATCGAGCTTCAAAGTTTGAAAAGTCACACAAGTTGTGTGTTTGAGCACATAAAGTACTATTTTTCTTGGAAATTCAACAAGATGCAATCATGATGTGTTGTGACATCTTCAAAATCTCGTCGAGCTGATTAATTTGACACTTTGTTTAAGAAATTTGATACACATTTGCCGAAGTTATTCGAGCTTCAAAACTTGAAAAGTCACAAAATATGTGTGTTTGAGCACATAAAGTACTATTTTTTTGGAAATTCAACAAGATGCAATCATGATGTGTTGTGACATCTTCAAAATCTCGTCGAACTGATTAATTTGAAACTTTGTTTAAGGAATTTGGTACTCATTTGCCGAAGTTATCGAGCTTCAAAATTTGAAAAGTCACACAAGTTGTGTGTTTGAGCACATAAAGTACTATTTTTCTTGGAAATTCAACATGATGCAATCATGATGTGTTGTGACATCTTCAAAATTTCGTCGAGCTGATTAATTTGACACTTTGTTTAAGAAATTTGTTCCACATTTGCCGAAGTTATCGAGTTTCAAAGATTGAAAAGTCACACAAGTTGTGTGTTTGAACACATAAAGTACTATTTTTCTTAGAAATTCAACAAGATGCACTCGTTATGTGTTGTGACATCTTCAAAATCTCGTCGAGCTGATTAATTTGACACTTTGTTTAAGAAATTTGTTCCACATTTGCCGAAGTTATCGAGTTTCAAAGATTGAAAAGTCACAAAATATGTGTGTTTGAGCACATAAAGTACTATTTTTCTTGGAAATTCAACAAGATGCAATCATGATGTGTTGTGACATCTTCAAAATCTCGTCGAGCTGATTAATTTGACACTTTGTTTAAGAAATTTGATACTCATTTGCCGAAGTTATTCGAGCTTCAAAACTTGAAAAGTCACAAAATATGTGTGTTTGAGCACATAAAGTACTATTTTTTTGGAAATTCAACAAGATGCAATCATGATGTGTTGTGACATCTTCAAAATCTTGTCGAACTGATTAATTTGAAACTTTGTTTAAGGAATTTGGTACTCATTTGCCGAAGTTATCGAGCTTCAAAATTTGAAAAGTCACACAAGTTGTGTGTTTGAGCACATAAAGTACTATTTTTCTTGGAAATTCAACATGATGCAATCATGATGTGTTGTGACATCTTCAAAATTTCGTCGAGCTGATTAATTTGACACTTTGTTTAAGAAATTTGTTCCACATTTGCCGAAGTTATCGAGTTTCAAAGATTGAAAAGTCACACAAGTTGTGTGTTTGAACACATAAAGTACTATTTTTCTTAGAAATTCAACAAGATGCACTCGTTATGTGTTGTGACATCTTCAAAATCTCGTCGAGCTGATTAATTTGACACTTTGTTTAAGAAATTTGTTCCACATTTGCCGAAGTTATCGAGTTTCAAAGATTGAAAAGTCACAAAATATGTGTGTTTGAGCACATAAAGTACTATTTTTCTTGGAAATTCAACAAGATGCAATCATGATGTGTTGTGACATCTTCAAAATCTCGTCGAGCTGATTAATTTGACACTTTGTTTAAGAAATTTGATACTCATTTGCCGAAGTTATTCGAGCTTCAAAACTTGAAAAGTCACAAAATATGTGTGTTTGAGCACATAAAGTACTATTTTTTTGGAAATTCAACAAGATGCAATCATGATGTGTTGTGACATCTTCAAAATCTCGTCGAACTGATTAATTTGAAACTTTGTTTAAGGAATTTGGTACTCATTTGCCGAAGTTATCGAGCTCCAAAATTTGACAAGTCACAAAAGTTGTGTGTTTGAGCTCATAAAGTACTATTTTTCTTGGAAATTCAACAAAATGCAATCATGGTGTTTCATGTCCCTTTACAGATCTCGTCGAGCTGATTAATTTGACACTTTGTTTAAGGAATTTGGTACTCATTTGCCGAAGTTATCGAGCTTCAAAATTTGAAAAGTCACACAAGTTGTGTGTTTGAGCACATAAAGTACTATTTTTCTTGGAAATTCAACAAGATGCAATCATGATGTGGTGTGTCATCTTTAAAATCTCGTCGAGCTGATTAATTTGACACTTTGTTTAAGGAATTTGGTACTCATTTGCCGAAGTTATCGAGCTTCAAAATTTGAAAAGTCACACAAGTTGTGTGTTTGAGCACATAAAATACTATTTTTCTTGGAAATTCAACAAGATGCAATCATGATGAGTTGTGACATCTTCAAAATCTCTTCGAGCTGATTAATTTGTCACTTTCTTTAAGGAATTTGGTACTCATTTGAGAAGTTATCGAGCATCAAAATTTGAAAAGTCACACAAGTTGTGTGTTTGAGCTCATAAAGTACTATTTTTATTAGAAATTCAACCAGATGCAATCATGATGAGTTGTGGCATCTTCAAAATCTCTTCGAGCTGATTAATTTGACACTTTGTTTAAGAAATTTGGTACTCATTTGCCGAAGTTATCGAGCTTCAAAATTTGAAAAGTCACACAAGTTGTGTGTTTGAGCACATAAAATACTATTTTTCTTGGAAATTCAACCAGATGCAATCATGATGAGTTGTGACATCTTCAAAATCTCTTCGAGCTGATTAATTTGTCACTTTCTTTAAGGAATTTGGTACTCATTTGAGAAGTTATCGAGCATCAAAATTTGAAAAGTCACACAAGTTGTGTGTTTGAGCTCATAAAGTACTATTTTTATTAGAAATTCAACCAGATGCAATCATGATGAGTTGTGACATCTTCAAAATCTCGTCGAGCTGATTAATTTGAAACGTTGTTTAAGGAATTTGGTACTCATTTGCCGAAGTTATCGAGCTTCAAAGTTTGAAAAGTCACACAAGTTGTGTGTTTGAACACATAAAGTACTATTTTTCTTGGAAATTCAACAAAATGCAATCATGGTGTTTCATGTCACTTTAAAGATCTCGTCGAGCTGATTAATTTGACACTTTGTTTAAGGAATTTGGTACTCATTTGCCGAAGTTATCGAGCTTCAAAATTTGAAAAGTCACACAAGTTGTGTGTTTGAGCACATAAAGTACTATTTTTCTTGGAAATTCAACATGATGCAATCATGATGTGTTGTGACATCTTCAAAATTTCGTCGAGCTGATTAATTTGACACATTGTTTAAGAAATTTGTTCCACATTTGCCGAAGTTATCGAGTTTCAAAGATTGAAAAGTCACAAAATATGTATGTTTGAGCACATAAAGTACTATTTTTCTTGGAAATTCAACAAGATGCAATCATGATGTGTTGTGTCATCTTTAAAATCTCGTCAAGCTGATTAATTTGACACTTTGTTTAAGGAATTTGGTACTCATTTGCCGAAGTTATCGAGCTTCAAAGTTTGAAAAGTCACACAAGTTGTGTGTTTGAGCACATAAAGTACTATTTTTCTTGGAAATTCAACAAGATGCAATCATGATGTGTTGTGTCATCTTTAAAATCTCGTCGAGCTGATTAATTTGACACTTTGTTTAAGGAATTTGGTACTCATTTGCCGAAGTTATCGAGCTTCAAAGTTTGAAAAGTCACACAAGTTGTGTGTTTGAGCACATAAAGTACTATTTTTCTTGGAAATTCAACAAGATGTAATCATGATGTGTTGTGTCATCTTTAAAATCTCGTCGAGCTTATTAATTTGACACTTTGATTAAGGAATTTGGTACTCATTTGCCGAAGTTATCGAGCTTCAAAATTTGAGAAGTAACACAAGTTGTGTGTTTGAGCACATAAAGTACTATTTTTCTTGGAAATTCAACATGATGCAATCATGATGTTTCATGTCATTTTAAAGATCTCGTCGAGCCGATTAATTTGACACTTTGTTTAACAAATTTGGTCTTCATTTGCCGAAGTTATCGAGCTTCAAAATTTGAAAAATCACACAAGTTGTGTGTTTGAGCCCATAAAGTACTATTTTTCTTGGAATTTCAACAAGATGCAATCATGATGTGTTGTGACATCTTCAAAATTTCGTCGAGCTGATTAATTTGACACTTTGTTTAAGAAATTTGTTCCACATTTGCCGAAGTTATCGAGTTTCAAAGATTGAAAAGTCACAAAATATGTGTGTTTGAGCACATAAAGTACTATTTTTCTTGGAAATTCAACAAGATGCAATCATGATGTGTTGTGTCATCTTTAAAATCTCGTCGAGCTGATTAATTTGACACTTTGTTTAAGAAATTTGGTACTCATTTGCCGAAGTTATCGAGCTTCAAAGTTTGAAAAGTCACAAAATATGTGTGTTTGAGCACATAAAGTACTATTTTTTTTGGAAATTCAACAAGATGCACTCGTTATGTGTTGTGACATCTTCAAAATCTCGTCGAGCTGATTAATTTGAAACGTTGTTTAAGGAATTTGGTACTCATTTGCCGAAGTTATCGAGCTTCAAAGTTTGAAAAGTCACACAAGTTGTGTGTTTGAGCTCATAAAGTACTATTTTTCTTAGAAATTCAACCAGATGCAATCATGATGTTTCATGTCATTTTAAAGATCTCGTCGAGCCGATTAATTTGACACTTTGTTTAACAAATTTTGTCCTCATTTGCCGAAGTTATCGAGCTTCAAAGTTTGAAAAGTCACACAAGTTGTGTGTTTGAGCACATAAAGTACTATTTTTCTTGGAAATTCAACCAGATGCAATCATGATGAGTTGTGACATCTTCAAAATCTCTTCGAGCTGATTAATTTGACACTTTCTTTAAGGAATTTGGTACTCATTTGAGAAGTTATCGAGCATCAAAATTTGAAAAGTCACACAAGTTGTGTGTTTGAGCACATAAAGTACTATTTTTCTTGGAAATTCAACAAGATGCAATCATGATATGTTGTGAAATCTTCAAAATCTCGCCGAGCTGATTAATTTGACACTTTGTTTAACAAATTTGGTCCTCATTTGCCGAAGTTATCGAGCTTCAAAGTTTGAAAAGTCACACAAGTTGTGTGTTTGAGCACATAAAGTACTATTTTTCTTAGAAATTCAACAAGATGCACTCGTGATGAGTTGTGACATCTTCAAAATCTCGTCGAGCTGATTAATTTGAAGCGTTGTTTAAGGAATTTGGTACTCATTTGCCGATGTTATCGAGCTTCAAAGTTTGAAAAGTCACACAAGTTGTGTGTTTGAGCACATAAAGTACTATTTTTCTTGGAAATTCAACATGATGCAATCATGATGTGTTGTGTCATCTTTAAAATCTCGTCGAGCTGATTAATTTGACACTTTGTTTAAGGAATTTGATACTCATTTGCCGAAGTTATCGAGCTTCAAAATTTGAAAAGTCACAAAAGTTGTGTGTTTGAGCTCATAAAGTACTATTTTTCTTGGAAATTCAACAAGATGCAATCATGATGAGTTGTGACATCTTCAAAATCTCGTCGAGCTGATTAATTTGACACTTTGTTTAAGGAATTTGGTACTCATTTGCCGAAGTTATCGAGCTTCAAAATTTGAAAAGTCACACAAGTTGTGTGTTTGAGCACATAAAGTACTATTTTTCTTGGAAATTCAACAAGATGCAATCATGATGTGTTGTGTCATCTTTAAAATTTCGTCGAGCTGATTAATTTGACACATTGTTTAAGAAATTTGTTCCACATTTGCCGAAGTTATCGAGTTTCAAAGATTGAAAAGTCACAAAATATGTATGTTTGAGCACATAAAGTACTATTTTTCTTGGAAATTCAACAAGATGCAATCATGATGTGTTGTGTCATCTTTAAAATCTCGTCAAGCTGATTAATTTGACACTTTGTTTAAGGAATTTGGTACTCATTTGCCGAAGTTATCGAGCTTCAAAGTTTGAAAAGTCACACAAGTTGTGTGTTTGAGCACATAAAGTACTATTTTTCTTGGAAATTCAACAAGATGCAATCATGATGTGTTGTGACATCTTCAAAATCTCGTCGAGCTGATTAATTTGACACTTTGTTTAAGGAATTTGGTACTCATTTGCCGAAGTTATCGAGCTTCAAAGTTTGAAAAGTCACACAAGTTGTGTGTTTGAGCACATAAAGTACTATTTTTCTTGGAAATTCAACATGATGCAATCATGATGTTTCATGTCATTTTAAAGATCTCGTCGAGCCGATTAATTTGACACTTTGTTTAACAAATTTGGTCTTCATTTGCCGAAGTTATCGAGCTTCAAAATTTGAAAAATCACACAAGTTGTGTGTTTGAGCCCATAAAGTACTATTTTTCTTGGAATTTCAACAAGATGCAATCATGATGTGTTGTGACATCTTCAAAATTTCGTCGAGCTGATTAATTTGACACTTTGTTTAAGAAATTTGTTCCACATTTGCCGAAGTTATCGAGTTTCAAAGATTGAAAAGTCACAAAATATGTGTGTTTGAGCACATAAAGTACTATTTTTCTTGGAAATTCAACAAGATGCAATCATGATGTGTTGTGTCATCTTTAAAATCTCGTCGAGCTGATTAATTTGACACTTTGTTTAAGAAATTTGATACTCATTTGCCGAAGTTATCGAGCTTCAAAGTTTGAAAAGTCACACAAGTTGTGTGTTTGAGCACATAAAGTACTATTTTTCTTGGAAATTCAACAAGATGCAATCATGATGTGTTGTGACATCTTCAAAATCTCGTCGAGCTGATTAATTTGACACTTTGTTTAAGAAATTTGATACTCATTTGCCGAAGTTATTCGAGCTTCAAAACTTGAAAAGTCACAAAATATGTGTGTTTGAGCACATAAAGTACTATTTTTTTGGAAATTCAACAAGATGCAATCATGATGTGTTGTGACATCTTCAAAATTTCGTCGAGCTGATTAATTTGACACTTTGTTTAAGAAATTTGTTCCACATTTGCCGAAGTTATCGAGTTTCAAAGATTGAAAAGTCACACAAGTTGTGTGTTTGAGCACATATAGTACTATTTTTCTTGGAAATTCAACAAGATGCAATCATGATGTGTTGTGTCATCTTTAAAATCTCGTCGAGCTGATTAATTTGACACTTTGTTTAAGAAATTTGGTACTCATTTGCCGAAGTTATCGAGCTTCAAAGTTTGAAAAGTCACAAAATATGTGTGTTTGAGCACATAAAGTACTATTTTTTTTGGAAATTCAACAAGATGCACTCGTTATGTGTTGTGACATCTTCAAAATCTCGTCGAGCTGATTAATTTGAAACGTTGTTTAAGGAATTTGGTACTCATTTGCCGAAGTTATCGAGCTTCAAAGTTTGAAAAGTCATACAAAGTTGTGTGTTTGAGCTCATAAAGTACTATTTTTCTTAGAAATTCAACCAGATGCAATCATGATGTTTCATGTCATTTTAAAGATCTCGTCGAGCCGATTAATTTGACACTTTGTTTAACAAATTTTGTCCTCATTTGCCGAAGTTATCGAGCTTCAAAGTTTGAAAAGTCACACAAGTTGTGTGTTTGAGCACATAAAGTACTATTTTTCTTGGAAATTCAACCAGATGCAATCATGATGAGTTGTGACATCTTCAAAATCTCTTCGAGCTGATTAATTTGACACTTTCTTTAAGGAATTTGGTACTCATTTGAGAAGTTATCGAGCATCAAAATTTGAAAAGTCACACAAGTTGTGTGTTTGAGCACATAAAGTACTATTTTTCTTGGAAATTCAACAAGATGCAATCATGATATGTTGTGAAATCTTCAAAATCTCGCCGAGCTGATTAATTTGACACTTTGTTTAACAAATTTGGTCCTCATTTGCCGAAGTTATCGAGCTTCAAAGTTTGAAAAGTCACACAAGTTGTGTGTTTGAGCACATAAAGTACTATTTTTCTTAGAAATTCAACAAGATGCACTCGTGATGAGTTGTGACATCTTCAAAATCTCGTCGAGCTGATTAATTTGAAGCGTTGTTTAAGGAATTTGGTACTCATTTGCCGATGTTATCGAGCTTCAAAGTTTGAAAAGTCACACAAGTTGTGTGTTTGAGCACATAAAGTACTATTTTTCTTGGAAATTCAACATGATGCAATCATGATGTGTTGTGTCATCTTTAAAATCTCGTCGAGCTGATTAATTTGACACTTTGTTTAAGGAATTTGATACTCATTTGCCGAAGTTATCGAGCTTCAAAATTTGAAAAGTCACAAAAGTTGTGTGTTTGAG
Organism: Euwallacea fornicatus; assembly: GCF_040115645.1. Taxonomy (NCBI): domain Eukaryota; kingdom Metazoa; phylum Arthropoda; class Insecta; order Coleoptera; family Curculionidae; genus Euwallacea; species Euwallacea fornicatus. Next base: position 644,809 of record NW_027096020.1, on the reverse strand, counting down.
CTCATAAAGTACTATTTTTCTTGGAAATTCAACAAGATGCAATCATGATGAGTTGTGACATCTTCAAAATCTCGTCGAGCTGATTAATTTGACACTTTGTTTAAGGAATTTGGTACTCATTTGCCGAAGTTATCGAGCTTCAAAATTTGAAAAGTCACACAAGTTGTGTGTTTGAGCACATAAAGTACTATTTTTCTTGGAAATTCAACAAGATGCAATCATGATGTGTTGTGTCATCTTTAAAATTTCGTCGAGCTGATTAATTTGACACATTGTTTAAGAAATTTGTTCCACATTTGCCGAAGTTATCGAGTTTCAAAGATTGAAAAGTCACAAAATATGTATATTTGAGCACATAAAGTACTATTTTTCTTGGAAATTCAACAAGATGCAATCATGATGTGTTGTGTCATCTTTAAAATCTCGTCAAGCTGATTAATTTGACACTTTGTTTAAGGAATTTGGTACTCATTTGCCGAAGTTATCGAGCTTCAAAGTTTGAAAAGTCACACAAGTTGTGTGTTTGAGCACATAAAGTACTATTTTTCTTGGAAATTCAACAAGATGTAATCATGATGTGTTGTGTCATCTTTAAAATCTCGTCGAGCTGATTAATTTGACACTTTGTTTAAGGAATTTGGTACTCATTTGCCGAAGTTATCGAGCTTCAAAGTTTGAAAAGTCACACAAGTTGTGTGTTTGAGCTCATAAAGTACTATTTTTCTTAGAAATTCAACCAGATGCAATCATGATGTTTCATGTCATTTTAAAGATCTCGTCGAGCCGATTAATTTGACACTTTGTTTAACAAATTTGGTCCTCATTTGCCGAAGTTATCGGGCTTCAAAGTTTGAAAAGTCACACAAGTTGTGTGTTTGAGCACCTAAAATACTATTTTTCTTGGAAATTCAACAAGATGCAATCATGATGTGTTGTGTCATCTTTAAAATCTCGTCGAGCTGATTAATTTGACACTTTGTTTAAGGAATTTGATACTCATTTGCCGAAGTTATCGAGCTTCAAAGTTTGAAAAGTCACACAAGTTGTGTGTTTGAACACATAAAGTACTATTTTTCTTAGAAATTCAACAAGATGCACTCGTTATGTGTTGTGACATCTTTAAAATCTCGTCAAGCTGATTAATTTGACACTTTGTTTAAGAAATTTGTTCCACATTTGCCGAAGTTATCGAGTTTCAAAGATTGAAAAGTCACAAAATATGTGTTTGAGCACATAAAGTACTATTTTTCTTGGAAATTCAACAAGATGCAATCATGATGTGTTGTGACATCTTCAAAATCTCGTCGAGCTGATTTATTTGAAACGTTGTTTAAGGAATTTGGTACTCATTTACCGAAGTTATCGAGCTTCAAAGTTTGAAAAGTCACACAAGTTGTGTGTTTGAACACATAAAGTACTATTTTTCTTGGAAATTCAACAAAATGCAATCATGGTGTTTCATGTCACTTTAAAGATCTCGTCGAGCTGATTAATTTGACACTTTGTTTAAGGAATTTGGTACTCATTTGCCGAAGTTATCGAGCTTCAAAGTGTGAAAAGTCACACAAGTTGTGTGTTTGAGCACATAAAGTACTATTTTTCTTGGAAATTCAACAAGATGTAATCATGATGTGCTGTGTCATCTTTAAAATCTCGTCGAGCTGATTAATTTGACACTTTGTTTAAGGAATTTGGTACTCATTTGCCGAAGTTATCGAGCTTCAAAATTTGAGAAGTAACACAAGTTGTGTGTTTGAGCACATAAAGTACTATTTTTCTTGGAAATTCAACATGATGCAATCATGATGTTTCATGTCATTTTAAAGATCTCGTCGAGCCGATTAATTTGACACTTTGTTTAACAAATTTGGTCTTCATTTGCCGAAGTTATCGAGCTTCAAAATTTGAAAAATCACACAAGTTGTGTGTTTGAGCCCATAAAGTACTATTTTTCTTGGAATTTCATCAAGATGCAATCATGATGTGTTGTGACATCTTCAAAATTTCGTCGAGCTGATTAATTTGACACTTTGTTTAAGAAATTTGTTCCACATTTGCCGAAGTTATCGAGTTTCAAAGATTGAAAAGTCACAAAATATGTGTGTTTGAGCACATAAAGTACTATTTTTCTTAGAAATTCAACGAGATGCAATCATGATGTGTTGTGTCATCTTTAAAATCTCGTCGAGCTGATTAATTTGACACTTTGTTTAAGGAATTTGATACTCATTTGCCGAAGTTATCGAGCTTCAAAGTTTGAAAAGTCACACAAGTTGTGTGTTTGAACACATAAAGTACTATTTTTCTTAGAAATTCAACAAGATGCACTCGTTATGTGTTGTGACATCTTCAAAATCTCGTCGAGCTGATTAATTTGACACTTTGTTTAAGAAATTTGTTCCACATTTGCCGAAGTTATCGAGTTTCAAAGATTGAAAAGTCACAAAATATGTGTTTGAGCACATAAAGTACTATTTTTCTTGGAAATTCAACAAGATGCAATCATGATGTGTTGTGACATCTTCAAAATCTCGTCGAGCTGATTAATTTGAAACGTTGTTTAAGGAATTTGGTACTCATTTGCCGAAGTTATCGAGCTTCAAAGTTTGAAAAGTCACACAAGTTGTGTGTTTGAACACATAAAGTACTATTTTTCTTGGAAATTCAACAAAATGCAATCATGGTGTTTCATGTCACTTTAAAGATCTCGTCGAGCTGATTAATTTGACACTTTGTTTAAGGAATTTGGTACTCATTTGCCGAAGTTATCGAGCTTCAAAGTGTGAAAAGTCACACAAGTTGTGTGTTTGAGCACATAAAGTACTATTTTTCTTGGAAATTCAACAAGATGTAATCATGATGTGTTGTGTCATCTTTAAAATCTCGTCGAGCTGATTAATTTGACACTTTGTTTAAGGAATTTGGTACTCATTTGCCGAAGTTATCGAGCTTCAAAATTTGAGAAGTAACACAAGTTGTGTGTTTGAGCACATAAAGTACTATTTGTCTTGGAAATTCAACATGATGCAATCATGATGTTTCATGTCATTTTAAAGATCTCGTCGAGCCGATTAATTTGACACTTTGTTTAACAAATTTGGTCTTCATTTGCCGAAGTTATCGAGCTTCAAAATTTGAAAAATCACACAAGTTGTGTGTTTGAGCCCATAAAGTACTATTTTTCTTGGAATTTCATCAAGATGCAATCATGATGTGTTGTGACATCTTCAAAATTTCGTCGAGCTGATTAATTTGACACTTTGTTTAAGAAATTTGTTCCACATTTGCCGAAGTTATCGAGTTTCAAAGATTGAAAAGTCACAAAATATGTGTGTTTGAGCACATAAAGTACTATTTTTCTTGGAAATTCAACAAGATGCAATCATGATGTGTTGTGTCATCTTTAAAATCTCGTCGAGCTAATTAATTTGACACTTTGTTTAAGAAATTTGGTACTCATTTGCCGAAGTTATCGAGCTTCAAAGTTTGAAAAGTCACAAAATATGTGTGTTTGAGCACATAAAGTACTATTTTTTTTGGAAATTCAACAAGATGCAATCATGATGAGTTGTGACATCTTCAAAATCTCGTCGAGCTGATTAATTTGACACTTTGTTTAAGGAATTTGGTACTCATTTGCCGAAGTTATCGAGCTTCAAAATTTGAAAAGTCACACAAGTTGTGTGTTTGAGCACATAAAGTACTATTTTTCTTGGAAATTCAACAAGATGCAATCATGATGTGTTGTGTCATCTTTAAAATTTCGTCGAGCTGATTAATTTGACACATTGTTTAAGAAATTTGTTCCACATTTGCCGAAGTTATCGAGTTTCAAAGATTGAAAAGTCACAAAATATGTATGTTTGAGCACATAAAGTACTATTTTTCTTGGAAATTCAACAAGATGCAATCATGATGTGTTGTGTCATCTTTAAAATCTCGTCAAGCTGATTAATTTGACACTTTGTTTAAGGAATTTGGTACTCATTTGCCGAAGTTATCGAGCTTCAAAGTTTGAAAAGTCACACAAGTTGTGTGTTTGAGCACATAAAGTACTATTTTTCTTGGAAATTCAACAAGATGCAATCATGATGTGTTGTGACGTCTTCAAAATCTCGTCGAGCTGATTAATTTGACACTTTGTTTAAGGAATTTGGTACTCATTTGCCGAAGTTATCGAGCTTCAAAGTTTGAAAAGTCACACAAGTTGTGTGTTTGAGCACATAAAGTACTATTTTTCTTGGAAATTCAACAAGATGTAATCATGATGTGTTGTGTCATCTTTAAAATCTCGTCGAGCTGATTAATTTGCCACTTTGTTTAAGGAATTTGGTACTCATTTGCCGAAGTTATCGAGCTTCAAAATTTGAGAAGTAACACAAGTTGTGTGTTTGAGCACATAAAGTACTATTTTTCTTGGAAATTCAACATGATGCAATCATGATGTTTCATGTCATTTTAAAGATCTCGTCGAGCCGATTAATTTGACACTTTGTTTAACAAATTTGGTCTTCATTTGCCGAAGTTATCGAGCTTCAAAATTTGAAAAATCACACAAGTTGTGTGTTTGAGCCCATAAAGTACTATTTTTCTTGGAATTTCAACAAGATGCAATCATGATGTGTTGTGACATCTTCAAAATTTCGTCGAGCTGATTAATTTGACACTTTGTTTAAGAAATTTGTTCCACATTTGCCGAAGTTATCGAGTTTCAAAGATTGAAAAGTCACAAAATATGTGTGTTTGAGCACATAAAGTACTATTTTTCTTGGAAATTCAACATGATGCAATCATGATGTGTTGTGACATCTTCAAAATTTCGTCGAGCTGATTAATTTGACACATTGTTTAAGAAATTTGTTCCACATTTGCCGAAGTTATCGAGTTTCAAAGATTGAAAAGTCACAAAATATGTATGTTTGAGCACATAAAGTACTATTTTTCTTGGAAATTCAACAAGATGCAATCATGATGTGTTGTGTCATCTTTAAAATCTCGTCAAGCTGATTAATTTGACACTTTGTTTAACAAATTTGGTCTTCATTTGCCGAAGTTATCGAGCTTCAAAATTTGAAAAATCACACAAGTTGTGTGTTTGAGCCCATAAAGTACTATTTTTCTTGGAATTTCAACAAGATGCAATCATGATGTGTTGTGACATCTTCAAAATTTCGTCGAGCTGATTAATTTGACACTTTGTTTAAGAAATTTGTTCCACATTTGCCGAAGTTATCGAGTTTCAAAGATTGAAAAGTCACAAAATATGTGTGTTTGAGCACATAAAGTACTATTTTTCTTGGAAATTCAACAAGATGCAATCATGATGTGTTGTGTCATCTTTAAAATCTCGTCGAGCTAATTAATTTGACACTTTGTTTAAGAAATTTGGTACTCATTTGCCGAAGTTATCGAGCTTCAAAGTTTGAAAAGTCACAAAATATGTGTGTTTGAGCACATAAAGTACTATTTTTTTTGGAAATTCAACAAGATGCAATCATGATGAGTTGTGACATCTTCAAAATCTCGTCGAGCTGATTAATTTGACACTTCGTTTAAGGAATTTGGTACTCATTTGCCGAAGTTATCGAGCTTCAAAATTTGAAAAGTCACACAAGTTGTGTGTTTGAGCACATAAAGTACTATTTTTCTTGGAAATTCAACAAGATGCAATCATGATGTGTTGTGTCATCTTTAAAATTTCGTCGAGCTGATTAATTTGACACATTGTTTAAGAAATTTGTTCCACATTTGCCGAAGTTATCGAGTTTCAAAGATTGAAAAGTCACAAAATATGTATGTTTGAGCACATAAAGTACTATTTTTCTTGGAAATTCAACAAGATGCAATCATGATGTGTTGTGTCATCTTTAAAATCTCGTCAAGCTGATTAATTTGACACTTTGTTTAAGGAATTTGGTACTCATTTGCCGAAGTTATCGAGCTTCAAAGTTTGAAAAGTCACACAAGTTGTGTGTTTGAGCACATAAAGTACTATTTTTCTTGGAAATTCAACAAGATGCAATCATGATGTGTTGTGACATCTTCAAAATCTCGTCGAGCTGATTAATTTGACACTTTGTTTAAGGAATTTGGTACTCATTTGCCGAAGTTATCGAGCTTCAAAGTTTGAAAAGTCACACAAGTTGTGTGTTTGAGCACATAAAGTACTATTTTTCTTGGAAATTCAACAAGATGTAATCATGATGTGTTGTGTCATCTTTAAAATCTCGTCGAGCTGATTAATTTGACACTTTGTTTAAGGAATTTGGTACTCATTTGCCGAAGTTATCGAGCTTCAAAATTTGAGAAGTAACACAAGTTGTGTGTTTGAGCACATAAAGTACTATTTTTCTTGGAAATTCAACATGATGCAATCATGATGTTTCATGTCATTTTAAAGATCTCGTCGAGCCGATTAATTTGACACTTTGTTTAACAAATTTGGTCTTCATTTGCCGAAGTTATCGAGCTTCAAAATTTGAAAAATCACACAAGTTGTGTGTTTGAGCCCATAAAGTACTATTTTTCTTGGAATTTCAACAAGATGCAATCATGATGTGTTGTGACATCTTCAAAATTTCGTCGAGCTGATTAATTTGACACATTGTTTAAGAAACTTGTTCCACATTTGCCGAAGTTATCGAGTTTCAAAGATTGAAAAGTCACAAAATATGTATGTTTGAGCACATAAAGTACTATTTTTCTTGGAAATTCAACATGATGCAATCATGATGTGTTGTGACATCTTCAAAATTTCGTCGAGCTGATTAATTTGACACTTTGTTTAAGAAATTTGTTCCACATTTGCCGAAGTTATCGAGTTTCAAAGATTGAAAAGTCACAAAATATGTGTGTTTGAGCACATAAAGTACTATTTTTCTTGGAAATTCAACATGATGCAATCATGATGTGTTGTGACATCTTCAAAATTTCGTCGAGCTGATTAATTTGACACATTGTTTAAGAAACTTGTTCCACATTTGCCGAAGTTATCGAGTTTCAAAGATTGAAAAGTCACAAAATATGTATGTTTGAGCACATAAAGTACTATTTTTCTTGGAAATTCAACAAGATGCAATCATGATGTGTTGTGTCATCTTTAAAATCTCGTCGAGCTGATTAATTTGACACTTTGTTTAAGAAATTTGATACTCATTTGCCGAAGTTATCGAGCTTCAAAGTTTGAAAAGTCACACAAGTTGTGTGTTTGAGCACATAAAGTACTATTTTTCTTGGAAATTCAACAAGATGCAATCATGATGAGTTGTGACATCTTGAAAATCTCGTCGAGCTAATTAATTTGACACTTTGTTTAAGAAATTTGGTACTCATTTGCCGAAGTTATCGAGCTTCAAAGTTTGAAAAGTCACAAAATATGTGTGTTTGAGCACATAAAGTACTATTTTTCTTGGAAATTCAACAAGATGCAATCATGATGTGTTGTGTCATCTTTAAAATCTCGTCGAGCTGATTAATTTGACACTTTGTTTAAGAAATTTGATACTCATTTGCCGAAGTTATCGAGCTTCAAAGTTTGAAAAGTCACACAAGTTGTGTGTTTGAGCACATAAAGTACTATTTTTCTTGGAAATTCAACATGATGCAATCATGATGTGTTGTGACATCTTCAAAATTTCGTCGAGCTGATTAATTTGACACATTGTTTAAGAAATTTGTTCCACATTTGCCGAAGTTATCGAGTTTCACAGATTGAAAAGTCACAAAATATGTATGTTTGAGCACATAAAGTACTATTTTTCTTGGAAATTCAACAAAATGCAATCATGGTGTTTCATGTCACTTTAAAGATCTCGTCGAGCTGATTAATTTGACACTTTGTTTAAGGAATTTGGTACTCATTTGCCGAAGTTATCGAGCTTCAAAATTTGAAAAGTCACACAAGTTGTGTGTTTGAGCACATAAAGTACTATTTTTCTTGGAAATTCAACATGATGCAATCATGATGTGTTGTGACATCTTCAAAATTTCGTCGAGCTGATTAATTTGACACATTGTTTAAGAAATTTGTTCCACATTTGCCGAAGTTATCAAGTTTCAAAGATTGAAAAGTCACAAAATATGTATGTTTGAGCACATAAAGTACTATTTTTCTTGGAAATTCAACAAGATGCAATCATGATGTGTTGTGTCATCTTTAAAATCTCGTCGAGCTGATTAATTTGACACTTTGTTTAAGGAATTTGGTACTCATTTGCCGAAGTTATCGAGCTTCAAAGTTTGAAAAGTCACACAAGTTGTGTGTTTGAGCACATAAAGTACTATTTTTCTTGGAAATTCAACAAGATGTAATCATGATGTGTTGTGTCATCTTTAAAATCTCGTCGAGCTGATTAATTTGACACTTTGTTTAAGGAATTTGGTACTCATTTGCCGAAGTTATCGAGCTTCAAAATTTGAGAAGTAACACAAGTTGTGTGTTTGAGCACATAAAGTACTATTCTTCTTGGAAATTCAACATGATGCAATCATGATGTTTCATGTCATTTTAAAGATCTCGTCGAGCCGATTAATTTGACACTTTGTTTAACAAATTAGGTCTTCATTTGCCGAAGTTATCGAGCTTCAAAATTTGAAAAATCACACAAGTTGTGTGTTTGAGCCCATAAACTACTATTTTTCTTGGAATTTCAACAAGATGCAATCATGATGTGTTGTGACATCTTCAAAATTTCGTCGAGCTGATTAATTTGACACTTTGTTTAAGAAATTTGTTCCACATTTGCCGAAGTTATCGAGTTTCAAAGATTGAAAAGTCACAAAATATGTGTGTTTGAGCACATAAAGTACTATTTTTCTTGGAAATTCAACAAGATGCAATCATGATGAGTTGTGACATCTTCAAAATCTCGTCGAGCTGATTAATTTGACACTTTGTTTAAGGAGTTTGGTACTCATTTGCCGAAGTTATCGAGCTTCAAAGTTTGAAAAGTCACACAAGTTGTGTGTTTGAACACATAAAGTACTATTTTTCTTAGAAATTCAACAAGATGCACTCGTTATGTGTTGTGACATCTTGAAAATCTCGTCGAGCTAATTAATTTGACACTTTGTTTAAGAAATTTGGTACTCATTTGCCGAAGTTATCGAGCTTCAAAGTTTGAAAAGTCACAAAATATGTGTGTTTGAGCACATAAAGTACTATTTTTCTTGGAAATTCAACAAGATGCAATCATGATGTGTTGTGTCATCTTTAAAATCTCGTCGAGCTGATTAATTTGACACTTTGTTTAAGAAATTTGATACTCATTTGCCGAAGTTATCGAGCTTCAAAGTTTGAAAAGTCACACAAGTTGTGTGTTTGAGCACATAAAGTACTATTTTTCTTGGAAATTCAACAAGATGCAATCATGATGTGTTGTGACATCTTCAAAAACTCGTCGAGCTGATTAATTTGACACTTTGTTTAAGAAATTTGATACTCATTTGCCGAAGTTATTCGAGCTTCAAAATTTGAAAAGTCACAAAATATGTGTGTTTGAGCACATAAAGTACCATTTTTCTTGGAAATTCAACAAGATGCAATCATGATGTGTTGTGACATCTTCAAAATCTCGTCGAGCTGATTAATTTGACACTTTGTTTAAGAAATTTGATACTCATTTGCCGAAGTTATTCGAGCTTCAAAACTTGAAAAGTCACAAAATATGTGTGTTTGAGCACATAAAGTACTATTTTTTTGGAAATTCAACAAGATGCAATCATGATGTGTTGTGACATCTTCAAAATCTCGTCGAACTGATTAATTTGAAACTTTGTTTAAGGAATTTGGTACTCATTTGCCGAAGTTATCGAGCTCCAAAATTTGACAAGTCACAAAATTTGTGTGTTTGAGCTCATAAAGTACTATTTGTCTTGGAAATTCAACAAAATGCAATCATGGTGTTTCATGTCACTTTAAAGATCTTGTCGAGCTGATTAATTTGACACTTTATTTAACAAATTTGGTCCTCATTTGCCGAAGTTATCGAGCTTCAAAATTTGAAAAGTCACACAAGTTGTGTGTTTGAGCACATAAAGTACTATTTTTCTTGGAAATTCAACATGATGCAATCATGATGTGTTGTGTCATCTTTAAAATCTCGTCGAGCTGATTAATTTGACACTTTGTTTAAGGAATTTGATACTCATTTGCCGAAGTTATCGAGCTTCAAAGTTTGAAAAGTCACACAAGTTGTGTGTTTGAACACATAAAGTACTATTTTTCTTAGAAATTCAACAAGATGCACTCGTTATGTGTTGTGACATCTTCAAAATCTCGTCGAGCTGATTAATTTGACACGTTGTTTAAGAAATTTGTTCCACATTTGCCGAAGTTATCGAGTTTCAAAGATTGAAAAGTCACAAAATATGTGTGTTTGAGCACATAAAGTACTATTTTTCTTGGAAATTCAACAAGATGCAATCATGATGTGTTGTGACATCTTCAAAATCTCGTCGAACTGATTAATTTGAAACTTTGTTTAAGGAATTTGGTACTCATTTGCCGAAGTTATTCGAGCTTCAAAACTTGAAAAGTCACAAAATATGTGTGTTTGAGCACATAAAGTACTATTTTTTTGGAAATTCAACAAGATGCAATCATGATGTGTTGTGACATCTTCAAAATCTCGTCGAACTGATTAATTTGAAACTTTGTTTAAGGAATTTGGTACTCATTTGCCGAAGTTATCGAGCTCCAAAATTTGACAAGTCACAAAATTTGTGTGTTTGAGCTCATAAAGTACTATTTGTCTTGGAAATTCAACAAAATGCAATCATGGTGTTTCATGTCACTTTAAAGATCTTGTCGAGCTGATTAATTTGACACTTTATTTAACAAATTTGGTCCTCATTTGCCGAAGTTATCGAGCTTCAAAATTTGAAAAGTCACACAAGTTGTGTGTTTGAGCACATAAAGTACTATTTTTCTTGGAAATTCAACATGATGCAATCATGATGTGTTGTGTCATCTTTAAAATCTCGTCGAGCTGATTAATTTGACACTTTGTTTAAGGAATTTGATACTCATTTGCCGAAGTTATCGAGCTTCAAAGTTTGAAAAGTCACACAAGTTGTGTGTTTGAACACATAAAGTACTATTTTTCTTAGAAATTCAACAAGATGCACTCGTTATGTGTTGTGACATCTTCAAAATCTCGTCGAGCTGATTAATTTGACACTTTGTTTAAGAAATTTGTTCCACATTTGCCGAAGTTATCGAGTTTCAAAGATTGAAAAGTCACAAAATATGTGTGTTTGAGCACATAAAGTACTATTTTTCTTGGAAATTCAACAAGATGCAATCATGATGTGTTGTGACATCTTCAAAAACTCGTCGAGCTGATTAATTTGACACTTTGTTTAAGAAATTTGATACTCATTTGCCGAAGTTATTCGAGCTTCAAAATTTGAAAAGTCACAAAATATGTGTGTTTGAGCACATAAAGTACTATTTTTCTTGGAAATTCAACAAAATGCAATCATGGTGTTTCATGTCACTTTAAAGATCTCGTCGAACTGATTAATTTGACACTTTGTTTAAAAAATGTGGTCCTCATTTGCCGAAGTTATCGAGCTTCAAAGTTTGAAAAGTCACACAAGTTGTGTGTTTGAGCACATAAAGTACTATTTTTCTTGGAAATCCAACAAGATGCAATCATGATGTGTTGTGACATCTTGAAAATCTCGTCGAGCTGATTAATGTGACACTTTGTTTAAGAAATTTGGTACTCATTTGCCGAAGTTATCGAGCTTCAAAGTTTGAAAAGTCACACAAGTTGTATGTTTGAGCACATAAAGTACTATTTTTCTTGGAAATCCAACAAGATGCAATCATGATGTGTTGTGACATCTTGAAAATCTCGTCGAGCTGATTAATTTGACACTTTCTTTATGGAATTTGGTACTCATTTGCCGAAGTTATCGAGCATCAAAATTTGAAAAGTCACACAAGTTGTGTGTTTGAGCACATAAAGTACTATTTTTCTTAGAAATTCAACAAGATGCACTCGTGATGAGTCGTGACATCTTCAAAGTCTTGACGAGCTGATTAATTTGACACTTTCTTTATGGAATTTGGTACTCATTTGCCGAAGTTATCGAGCTTCAAAGTTTGAAGTCACACAAGTTGTGTGTTTGAGCACATAAAGTACTATTTTTCTTGGAAATTCAACAAGATGCAATCATGATGTGTTGTGACATCTTCAAAATCTCGTCGAGCTGATTAATTTGACACTTTCTTTATGGAATTTGGTACTCATTTGCCGAAGTTATCGAGCTTCAAAGTTTGAAAAGTCACAAAATATGTGTGTTTGAGCACATAAAGTACTATTTTTCTTGGAAATTCAACAAGATGCAATCATGATATGTTGTGTCATCTTTAAAATCTCGTCGAGCTGATTAATTTGACACTTTGTTTAAGAAATTTGATACTCATTTGCCGAAGTTATCGAGCTTCAAAGTTTGAAGTCACACAAGTTGTGTGTTTGAGCACATAAAGTACTATTTTTCTTGGAAATTCAACAAGATGCAATCATGATGTGTTGTGTCATCTTTAAAATCTCGTCGAGCTGATTAATTTGACACTTTGTTTAAGGAATTTGGTACTCATTTGCCGAAGTTATCGAGCTTCAAAATTTGAAAAGTCACACAAGTTGTGTGTTTGAACACATAAAGTACTATTTTTCTTAGAAATTCAACAAGATGCACTCGTTATGTGTTGTGACATCTTCAAAATCTCGTCGAGCTGATTAATTTGACACTTTGTTTAAGAAATTTGTTCCACATTTGCCGAAGTTATCGAGTTTCAAAGATTGAAAAGTCACAAAATATGTGTGTTTGAGCACGTAAAGTACTATTTTTCTTGGAAATTCAACAAGATGCAATCATGATGTGTTGTGACATCTTCAAAATCTCGTCGAGCTGATTAATTTGACACTTTGTTTAAGAAATTTGATACTCATTTGCCGAAGTTATTCGAGCTTCAAAATTTGAAAAGTCACAAAATATGTGTGTTTGAGCACATAAAGTACTATTTTTCTTGGAAATTCAACAAAATGCAATCATGGTGTTTCATGTCACTTTAAAGATCTCGTCGAGCTGATTAATTTGACACTTTGTTTAAGGAATTTGGTACTCATTTGCCGAAGTTATCGAGCTTCAAAGTTTGAAAAGTCACAAAATATGTGTGTTTGAGCACATAAAGTACTATTTTTCTTGGAAATTCAACAAGATGCAATCATGATGTGTTGTGTCATCTTTAAAATCTCGTCGAGCTGATTAATTTGACACTTTGTTTAAGAAATTTGATACTCATTTGCCGAAGTTATCGAGCTTCAAAGTTTGAAAAGTCACACAAGTTGTGTGTTTGAGCACATAAAGTACTATTTTTCTTGGAAATTCAACAAGATGCAATCATGATGTGTTGTGACATCTTCAAAATCTCGTCGAGCTGATTAATTTGACACTTTGTTTAAGAAATTTGTTCCACATTTGCCGAAGTTATCGAGTTTCAAAGATTGAAAAGTCACAAAATATGTGTTTGAGCACATAAAGTACTATTTTTCTTGGAAATTCAACAAGATGCAATCATGATGTGTTGTGACATCTTCAAAATCTCGTCAAGCTGATTAATTTGACACTTTGTTTAAGGAATTTGGTACTCATTTGCCGAAGTTATCGAGCTTCAAAGTTTGAAAAGTCACACAAGTTGTGTGTTTGAGCACATAAAGTACTATTTTTCTTGGAAATTCAACAAGATGCAATCATGATGTGTTGTGTCATCTTTAAAATCTCGTCGAGCTGATTAATTTGACACTTTGTTTAAGGAATTTGGTACTCATTTGCCGAAGTTATCGAGCTTCAAAGTTTGAAAAGTCACACAAGTTGTGTGTTTGAACACATAAAGTACTATTTTTCTTAGAAATTCAACAAGATGCAATCATGATGTGTTGTGACATCTTCAAAATCTCGTCGAGCTGATTAATTTGACACTTTCTTTATGGAATTTGGTACTCATTTGCCGAAGTTATCGAGCTTCAAAGTTTGAAAAGTAACAAAATATGTGTGTTTGAGCACATAAAGTACTATTTTTCTTGGAAATTCAACAAGATGCAATCATGATATGTTGTGTCATCTTTAAAATCTCGTCGAGCTGATTAATTTGACACTTTGTTTAAGAAATTTGATACTCATTTGCCGAAGTTATCGAGCTTCAAAGTTTGAAGTCACACAAGTTGTGTGTTTGAGCACATAAAGTACTATTTTTCTTGGAAATTCAACAAGATGCAATCATGATGTGTTGTGTCATCTTTAAAATCTCGTCGAGCTGATTAATTTGACACTTTGTTTAAGGAATTTGGTACTCATTTGCCGAAGTTATCGAGCTTCAAAATTTGAAAAGTCACACAAGTTGTGTGTTTGAACACATAAAGTACTATTTTTCTTAGAAATTCAACAAGATGCACTCGTTATGTGTTGTGACATCTTCAAAATCTCGTCGAGCTGATTAATTTGACACTTTGTTTAAGAAATTTGTTCCACATTTGCCGAAGTTATCGAGTTTCAAAGATTGAAAAGTCACAAAATATGTGTGTTTGAGCACGTAAAGTACTATTTTTCTTGGAAATTCAACAAGATGCAATCATGATGTGTTGTGACATCTTCAAAATCTCGTCGAGCTGATTAATTTGACACTTTGTTTAAGAAATTTGATACTCATTTGCCGAAGTTATTCGAGCTTCAAAATTTGAAAAGTCACAAAATATGTGTGTTTGAGCACATAAAGTACTATTTTTCTTGGAAATTCAACAAAATGCAATCATGGTGTTTCATGTCACTTTAAAGATCTCGTCGAGCTGATTAATTTGACACTTTGTTTAAGGAATTTGGTACTCATTTGCCGAAGTTATCGAGCTTCAAAGTTTGAAAAGTCACAAAATATGTGTGTTTGAGCACATAAAGTACTATTTTTCTTGGAAATTCAACAAGATGCAATCATGATGTGTTGTGTCATCTTTAAAATCTCGTCGAGCTGATTAATTTGACACTTTGTTTAAGAAATTTGATACTCATTTGCCGAAGTTATCGAGCTTCAAAGTTTGAAAAGTCACACAAGTTGTGTGTTTGAGCACATAAAGTACTATTTTTCTTGGAAATTCAACAAGATGCAATCATGATGTGTTGTGACATCTTCAAAATCTCGTCGAGCTGATTAATTTGACACTTTGTTTAAGAAATTTGTTCCACATTTGCCGAAGTTATCGAGTTTCAAAGATTGAAAAGTCACAAAATATGTGTTTGAGCACATAAAGTACTATTTTTCTTGGAAATTCAACAAGATGCAATCATGATGTGTTGTGACATCTTCAAAATCTCGTCAAGCTGATTAATTTGACACTTTGTTTAAGGAATTTGGTACTCATTTGCCGAAGTTATCGAGCTTCAAAGTTTGAAAAGTCACACAAGTTGTGTGTTTGAGCACATAAAGTACTATTTTTCTTGGAAATTCAACAAGATGCAATCATGATGTGTTGTGTCATCTTTAAAATCTCGTCGAGCTGATTAATTTGACACTTTGTTTAAGGAATTTGGTACTCATTTGCCGAAGTTATCGAGCTTCAAAGTTTGAAAAGTCACACAAGTTGTGTGTTTGAACACATAAAGTACTATTTTTCTTAGAAATTCAACAAGATGCAATCATGATGTGTTGTGACATCTTCAAAATCTCGTCGAGCTGATTAATTTGACACTTTCTTTATGGAATTTGGTACTCATTTGCCGAAGTTATCGAGCTTCAAAGTTTGAAAAGTAACAAAATATGTGTGTTTGAGCACATAAAGTACTATTTTTCTTGGAAATTCAACAAGATGCAATCATGATATGTTGTGTCATCTTTAAAATCTCGTCGAGCTGATTAATTTGACACTTTGTTTAAGAAATTTGATACTCATTTGCCGAAGTTATCGAGCTTCAAAGTTTGAAGTCACACAAGTTGTGTGTTTGAGCACATAAAGTACTATTTTTCTTGGAAATTCAACAAGATGCAATCATGATGTGTTGTGTCATCTTTAAAATCTCGTCGAGCTGATTAATTTGACACTTTGTTTAAGGAATTTGGTACTCATTTGCCGAAGTTATCGAGCTTCAAAATTTGAAAAGTCACACAAGTTGTGTGTTTGAACACATAAAGTACTATTTTTCTTAGAAATTCAACAAGATGCACTCGTTATGTGTTGTGACATCTTCAAAATCTCGTCGAGCTGATTAATTTGACACTTTGTTTAAGAAATTTGTTCCACATTTGCCGAAGTTATCGAGTTTCAAAGATTGAAAAGTCACAAAATATGTGTGTTTGAGCACGTAAAGTACTATTTTTCTTGGAAATTCAACAAGATGCAATCATGATGTGTTGTGACATCTTCAAAATCTCGTCGAGCTGATTAATTTGACACTTTGTTTAAGAAATTTGATACTCATTTGCCGAAGTTATTCGAGCTTCAAAATTTGAAAAGTCACAAAATATGTGTGTTTGAGCACATAAAGTACTATTTTTCTTGGAAATTCAACAAAATGCAATCATGGTGTTTCATGTCACTTTAAAGATCTCGTCGAGCTGATTAATTTGAGACTTTGTTTAAGGAATTTGGTACTCATTTGCCGAAGTTATCGAGCTTCAAAGTTTGAAAAGTCACAAAATATGTGTGTTTGAGCACATAAAGTACTATTTTTCTTGGAAATTCAACAAGATGCAATCATGATGTGTTGTGTCATCTTTAAAATCTCGTCGAGCTGATTAATTTGACACTTTGTTTAAGAAATTTGATACTCATTTGCCGAAGTTATCGAGCTTCAAAGTTTGAAAAGTCACACAAGTTGTGTGTTTGAGCACATAAAGTACTATTTTTCTTGGAAATTCAACATGATGCAATCATGATGTGTTGTGACATCTTCAAAATTTCGTCGAGCTGATTAATTTGACACTTTGTTTAAGAAATTTGATACTCATTTGCCGAAGTTATTCGAGCTTCAAAATTTGAAAAGTCACAAAATATGTGTGTTTGAGCACATAAAGTACTATTTTTCTTGGAAATTCAACAAGATGCAATCATGATGTGTTGTGACATCTTCAAAATCTCGTCGAGCTGATTAATTTGACACTTTGTTTAAGAAATTTGATACTCATTTGCCGAAGTTATTCGAGCTTCAAAACTTGAAAAGTCACAAAATATGTGTGTTTGAGCACATAAAGTACTATTTTTTTGGAAATTCAACAAGATGCAATCATGATGTGTTGTGACATCTTCAAAATCTCGTCGAACTGATTAATTTGAAACTTTGTTTAAGGAATTTGGTACTCATTTGCCGAAGTTATCGAGCTCCAAAATTTGACAAGTCACAAAAGTTGTATGTTTGAGCTCATAAAGTACTATTTTTCTTGGAAATTCAACAAAATGCAATCATGGTGTTTCATGTCACTTTAAAGATCTTGTCGAGCTGATTAATTTGACACTTTATTTAACAAATTTGGTCCTCATTTGCCGAAGTTATCGAGCTTCAAAATTTGAAAAGTCACACAAGTTGTGTGTTTGAGCACATAAAGTACTATTTTTCTTGGAAATTCAACATGATGCAATCATGATGTGTTGTGTCATCTTTAAAATCTCATCGAGCTGATTAATTTGACACTTTGTTTAAGGAATTTGATACTCATTTGCCGAAGTTATCGAGCTTCAAAGTTTGAAAAGTCACACAAGTTGTGTGTTTGAACACATAAAGTACTATTTTTCTTAGAAATTCAACAAGATGCACTCGTTATGTGTTGTGACATCTTCAAAATCTCGTCGAGCTGATTAATTTGACACTTTGTTTAAGAAATTTGTTCCACATTTGCCGAAGTTATCGAGTTTCAAAGATTGAAAAGTCACAAAATATGTGTGTTTGAGCACATAAAGTACTATTTTTCTTGGAAATTCAACAAGATGCAATCATGATGTGTTGTGACATCTTCAAAATCTCGTCGAACTGATTAATTTGAAACTTTGTTTAAGGAATTTGGTACTCATTTGCCGAAGTTATTCGAGCTTCAAAACTTGAAAAGTCACAAAATATGTGTGTTTGAGCACATAAAGTACTATTTTTTTGGAAATTCAACAAGATGCAATCATGATGTGTTGTGACATCTTCAAAATCTCGTCGAACTGATTAATTTGAAACTTTGTTTAAGGAATTTGGTACTCATTTGCCGAAGTTATCGAGCTCCAAAATTTGACAAGTCACAAAATTTGTGTGTTTGAGCTCATAAAGTACTATTTGTCTTGGAAATTCAACAAAATGCAATCATGGTGTTTCATGTCACTTTAAAGATCTTGTCGAGCTGATTAATTTGACACTTTATTTAACAAATTTGGTCCTCATTTGCCGAAGTTATCGAGCTTCAAAACTTGAAAAGTCACAAAATATGTGTGTTTGAGCACATAAAGTACTATTTTTTTGGAAATTCAACAAGATGCAATCATGATGTGTTGTGACATCTTCAAAATCTCGTCGAACTGATTAATTTGAAACTTTGTTTAAGGAATTTGGTACTCATTTGCCGAAGTTATCGAGCTCCAAAATTTGACAAGTCACAAAAGTTGTATGTTTGAGCTCATAAAGTACTATTTTTCTTGGAAATTCAACAAAATGCAATCATGGTGTTTCATGTCACTTTAAAGATCTTGTCGAGCTGATTAATTTGACACTTTATTTAACAAATTTGGTCCTCATTTGCCGAAGTTATCGAGCTTCAAAATTTGAAAAGTCACACAAGTTGTGTGTTTGAGCACATAAAGTACTATTTTTCTTGGAAATTCAACATGATGCAATCATGATGTGTTGTGTCATCTTTAAAATCTCATCGAGCTGATTAATTTGACACTTTGTTTAAGGAATTTGATACTCATTTGCCGAAGTTATCGAGCTTCAAAGTTTGAAAAGTCACACAAGTTGTGTGTTTGAACACATAAAGTACTATTTTTCTTAGAAATTCAACAAGATGCACTCGTTATGTGTTGTGACATCTTCAAAATCTCGTCGAGCTGATTAATTTGACACTTTGTTTAAGAAATTTGTTCCACATTTGCCGAAGTTATCGAGTTTCAAAGATTGAAAAGTCACAAAATATGTGTGTTTGAGCACATAAAGTACTATTTTTCTTGGAAATTCAACAAGATGCAATCATGATGTGTTGTGACATCTTCAAAATCTCGTCGAACTGATTAATTTGAAACTTTGTTTAAGGAATTTGGTACTCATTTGCCGAAGTTATTCGAGCTTCAAAACTTGAAAAGTCACAAAATATGTGTGTTTGAGCACATAAAGTACTATTTTTTTGGAAATTCAACAAGATGCAATCATGATGTGTTGTGACATCTTCAAAATCTCGTCGAACTGATTAATTTGAAACTTTGTTTAAGGAATTTGGTACTCATTTGCCGAAGTTATCGAGCTCCAAAATTTGACAAGTCACAAAATTTGTGTGTTTGAGCTCATAAAGTACTATTTGTCTTGGAAATTCAACAAAATGCAATCATGGTGTTTCATGTCACTTTAAAGATCTTGTCGAGCTGATTAATTTGACACTTTATTTAACAAATTTGGTCCTCATTTGCCGAAGTTATCGAGCTTCAAAATTTGAAAAGTCACACAAGTTGTGTGTTTGAGCACATAAAGTACTATTTTTCTTGGAAATTCAACATGATGCAATCATGATGTGTTGTGTCATCTTTAAAATCTCATCGAGCTGATTAATTTGACACTTTGTTTAAGGAATTTGATACTCATTTGCCGAAGTTATCGAGCTTCAAAGTTTGAAAAGTCACACAAGTTGTGTGTTTGAACACATAAAGTACTATTTTTCTTAGAAATTCAACAAGATGCACTCGTTATGTGTTGTGACATCTTCAAAATCTCGTCGAGCTGATTAATTTGACACTTTGTTTAAGAAATTTGTTCCACATTTGCCGAAGTTATCGAGTTTCAAAGATTGAAAAGTCACAAAATATGTGTGTTTGAGCACATAAAGTACTATTTTTCTTGGAAATTCAACAAGATGCAATCATGATGTGTTGTGACATCTTCAAAATCTCGTCGAACTGATTAATTTGAAACTTTGTTTAAGGAATTTGGTACTCATTTGCCGAAGTTATTCGAGCTTCAAAACTTGAAAAGTCACAAAATATGTGTGTTTGAGCACATAAAGTACTATTTTTTTGGAAATTCAACAAGATGCAATCATGATGTGTTGTGACATCTTCAAAATCTCGTCGAACTGATTAATTTGAAACTTTGTTTAAGGAATTTGGTACTCATTTGCCGAAGTTATCGAGCTCCAAAATTTGACAAGTCACAAAATTTGTGTGTTTGAGCTCATAAAGTACTATTTGTCTTGGAAATTCAACAAAATGCAATCATGGTGTTTCATGTCACTTTAAAGATCTTGTCGAGCTGATTAATTTGACACTTTATTTAACAAATTTGGTCCTCATTTGCCGAAGTTATCGAGCTTCAAAATTTGAAAAGTCACACAAGTTGTGTGTTTGAGCACATAAAGTACTATTTTTCTTGGAAATTCAACATGATGCAATCATGATGTGTTGTGTCATCTTTAAAATCTCGTCGAGCTGATTAATTTGACACTTTGTTTAAGGAATTTGATACTCATTTGCCGAAGTTATCGAGCTTCAAAGTTTGAAAAGTCACACAAGTTGTGTGTTTGAACACATAAAGTACTATTTTTCTTAGAAATTCAACAAGATGCACTCGTTATGTGTTGTGACATCTTCAAAATCTCGTCGAGCTGATTAATTTGACACTTTGTTTAAGAAATTTGTTCCACATTTGCCGAAGTTATCGAGTTTCAAAGATTGAAAAGTCACAAAATATGTGTGTTTGAGCACATAAAGTACTATTTTTCTTGGAAATTCAACAAGATGCAATCATGATGTGTTGTGACATCTTCAAAAACTCGTCGAGCTGATTAATTTGACACTTTGTTTAAGAAATTTGATACTCATTTGCCGAAGTTATTCGAGCTTCAAAATTTGAAAAGTCACAAAATATGTGTGTTTGAGCACATAAAGTACTATTTTTCTTGGAAATTCAACAAAATGCAATCATGGTGTTTCATGTCACTTTAAAGATCTCGTCGAACTGATTAATTTGACACTTTGTTTAAAAAATGTGGTCCTCATTTGCCGAAGTTATCGAGCTTCAAAGTTTGAAAAGTCACACAAGTTGTGTGTTTGAGCACATAAAGTACTATTTTTCTTGGAAATCCAACAAGATGCAATCATGATGTGTTGTGACATCTTGAAAATCTCGTCGAGCTGATTAATGTGACACTTTGTTTAAGAAATTTGATACTCATTTGCCGAAGTTATCGAGCTTCAAAGTTTGAAGTCACACAAGTTGTGTGTTTGAGCACATAAAGTACTATTTTTCTTGGAAATTCAACAAGATGCAATCATGATGTGTTGTGTCATCTTTAAAATCTCGTCGAGCTGATTAATTTGACACTTTGTTTAAGGAATTTGGTACTCATTTGCCGAAGTTATCGAGCTTCAAAATTTGAAAAGTCACACAAGTTGTGTGTTTGAACACATAAAGTACTATTTTTCTTAGAAATTCAACAAAATGCAATCATGGTGTTTCATGTCACTTTAAAGATCTCGTCGAACTGATTAATTTGACACTTTGTTTAAAAAATGTGGTCCTCATTTGCCGAAGTTATCGAGCTTCAAAGTTTGAAAAGTCACACAAGTTGTGTGTTTGAGCACATAAAGTACTATTTTTCTTGGAAATCCAACAAGATGCAATCATGATGTGTTGTGACATCTTGAAAATCTCGTCGAGCTGATTAATGTGACACTTTGTTTAAGAAATTTGATACTCATTTGCCGAAGTTATCGAGCTTCAAAGTTTGAAGTCACACAAGTTGTGTGTTTGAGCACATAAAGTACTATTTTTCTTGGAAATTCAACAAGATGCAATCATGATGTGTTGTGTCATCTTTAAAATCTCGTCGAGCTGATTAATTTGACACTTTGTTTAAGGAATTTGGTACTCATTTGCCGAAGTTATCGAGCTTCAAAATTTGAAAAGTCACACAAGTTGTGTGTTTGAACACATAAAGTACTATTTTTCTTAGAAATTCAACAAGATGCACTCGTTATGTGTTGTGACATCTTCAAAATCTCGTCGAGCTGATTAATTTGACACTTTGTTTAAGAAATTTGTTCCACATTTGCCGAAGTTATCGAGTTTCAAAGATTGAAAAGTCACAAAATATGTGTGTTTGAGCACGTAAAGTACTATTTTTCTTGGAAATTCAACAAGATGCAATCATGATGTGTTGTGACATCTTCAAAATCTCGTCGAGCTGATTAATTTGACACTTTGTTTAAGAAATTTGATACTCATTTGCCGAAGTTATTCGAGCTTCAAAATTTGAAAAGTCACAAAATATGTGTGTTTGAGCACATAAAGTACTATTTTTCTTGGAAATTCAACAAAATGCAATCATGGTGTTTCATGTCACTTTAAAGATCTCGTCGAGCTGATTAATTTGAGACTTTGTTTAAGGAATTTGGTACTCATTTGCCGAAGTTATCGAGCTTCAAAGTTTGAAAAGTCACAAAATATGTGTGTTTGAGCACATAAAGTACTATTTTTCTTGGAAATTCAACAAGATGCAATCATGATGTGTTGTGTCATCTTTAAAATCTCGTCGAGCTGATTAATTTGACACTTTGTTTAAGAAATTTGATACTCATTTGCCGAAGTTATCGAGCTTCAAAGTTTGAAAAGTCACACAAGTTGTGTGTTTGAGCACATAAAGTACTATTTTTCTTGGAAATTCAACATGATGCAATCATGATGTGTTGTGACATCTTCAAAATTTCGTCGAGCTGATTAATTTGACACTTTGTTTAAGAAATTTGATACTCATTTGCCGAAGTTATTCGAGCTTCAAAATTTGAAAAGTCACAAAATATGTGTGTTTGAGCACATAAAGTACTATTTTTCTTGGAAATTCAACAAGATGCAATCATGATGTGTTGTGACATCTTCAAAATCTCGTCGAGCTGATTAATTTGACACTTTGTTTAAGAAATTTGATACTCATTTGCCGAAGTTATTCGAGCTTCAAAACTTGAAAAGTCACAAAATATGTGTGTTTGAGCACATAAAGTACTATTTTTTTGGAAATTCAACAAGATGCAATCATGATGTGTTGTGACATCTTCAAAATCTCGTCGAACTGATTAATTTGAAACTTTGTTTAAGGAATTTGGTACTCATTTGCCGAAGTTATCGAGCTCCAAAATTTGACAAGTCACAAAAGTTGTATGTTTGAGCTCATAAAGTACTATTTTTCTTGGAAATTCAACAAAATGCAATCATGGTGTTTCATGTCACTTTAAAGATCTTGTCGAGCTGATTAATTTGACACTTTATTTAACAAATTTGGTCCTCATTTGCCGAAGTTATCGAGCTTCAAAATTTGAAAAGTCACACAAGTTGTGTGTTTGAGCACATAAAGTACTATTTTTCTTGGAAATTCAACATGATGCAATCATGATGTGTTGTGTCATCTTTAAAATCTCGTCGAGCTGATTAATTTGACACTTTGTTTAAGGAATTTGATACTCATTTGCCGAAGTTATCGAGCTTCAAAGTTTGAAAAGTCACACAAGTTGTGTGTTTGAACACATAAAGTACTATTTTTCTTAGAAATTCAACAAGATGCACTCGTTATGTGTTGTGACATCTTCAAAATCTCGTCGAGCTGATTAATTTGACACTTTGTTTAAGAAATTTGTTCCACATTTGCCGAAGTTATCGAGTTTCAAAGATTGAAAAGTCACAAAATATGTGTGTTTGAGCACATAAAGTACTATTTTTCTTGGAAATTCAACAAGATGCAATCATGATGTGTTGTGACATCTTCAAAATCTCGTCGAACTGATTAATTTGAAACTTTGTTTAAGGAATTTGGTACTCATTTGCCGAAGTTATTCGAGCTTCAAAACTTGAAAAGTCACAAAATATGTGTGTTTGAGCACATAAAGTACTATTTTTTTGGAAATTCAACAAGATGCAATCATGATGTGTTGTGACATCTTCAAAATCTCGTCGAACTGATTAATTTGAAACTTTGTTTAAGGAATTTGGTACTCATTTGCCGAAGTTATCGAGCTCCAAAATTTGACAAGTCACAAAATTTGTGTGTTTGAGCTCATAAAGTACTATTTGTCTTGGAAATTCAACAAAATGCAATCATGGTGTTTCATGTCACTTTAAAGATCTTGTCGAGCTGATTAATTTGACACTTTATTTAACAAATTTGGTCCTCATTTGCCGAAGTTATCGAGCTTCAAAATTTGAAAAGTCACACAAGTTGTGTGTTTGAGCACATAAAGTACTATTTTTCTTGGAAATTCAACATGATGCAATCATGATGTGTTGTGTCATCTTTAAAATCTCGTCGAGCTGATTAATTTGACACTTTGTTTAAGGAATTTGATACTCATTTGCCGAAGTTATCGAGCTTCAAAGTTTGAAAAGTCACACAAGTTGTGTGTTTGAACACATAAAGTACTATTTTTCTTAGAAATTCAACAAGATGCACTCGTTATGTGTTGTGACATCTTCAAAATCTCGTCGAGCTGATTAATTTGACACTTTGTTTAAGAAATTTGTTCCACATTTGCCGAAGTTATCGAGTTTCAAAGATTGAAAAGTCACAAAATATGTGTGTTTGAGCACATAAAGTACTATTTTTCTTGGAAATTCAACAAGATGCAATCATGATGTGTTGTGACATCTTCAAAAACTCGTCGAGCTGATTAATTTGACACTTTGTTTAAGAAATTTGATACTCATTTGCCGAAGTTATTCGAGCTTCAAAATTTGAAAAGTCACAAAATATGTGTGTTTGAGCACATAAAGTACTATTTTTCTTGGAAATTCAACAAAATGCAATCATGGTGTTTCATGTCACTTTAAAGATCTCGTCGAACTGATTAATTTGACACTTTGTTTAAAAAATGTGGTCCTCATTTGCCGAAGTTATCGAGCTTCAAAGTTTGAAAAGTCACACAAGTTGTGTGTTTGAGCACATAAAGTACTATTTTTCTTGGAAATCCAACAAGATGCAATCATGATGTGTTGTGACATCTTGAAAATCTCGTCGAGCTGATTAATGTGACACTTTGTTTAAGAAATTTGGTACTCATTTGCCGAAGTTATCGAGCTTCAAAGTTTGAAAAGTCACACAAGTTGTATGTTTGAGCACATAAAGTACTATTTTTCTTGGAAATCCAACAAGATGCAATCATGATGTGTTGTGACATCTTGAAAATCTCGTCGAGCTGATTAATTTGACACTTTCTTTATGGAATTTGGTACTCATTTGCCGAAGTTATCGAGCATCAAAATTTGAAAAGTCACACAAGTTGTGTGTTTGAGCACATAAAGTACTATTTTTCTTGGAAATTCAACAAAATGCAATCATGGTGTTTCATGTCACTTTAAAGATCTCGTCGAGCTGATTAATTTGAGACTTTGTTTAAGGAATTTGGTACTCATTTGCCGAAGTTATCGAGCTTCAAAGTTTGAAAAGTCACAAAATATGTGTGTTTGAGCACATAAAGTACTATTTTTCTTGGAAATTCAACAAGATGCAATCATGATGTGTTGTGTCATCTTTAAAATCTCGTCGAGCTGATTAATTTGACACTTTGTTTAAGAAATTTGATACTCATTTGCCGAAGTTATCGAGCTTCAAAGTTTGAAAAGTCACACAAGTTGTGTGTTTGAGCACATAAAGTACTATTTTTCTTGGAAATTCAACATGATGCAATCATGATGTGTTGTGACATCTTCAAAATTTCGTCGAGCTGATTAATTTGACACTTTGTTTAAGAAATTTGATACTCATTTGCCGAAGTTATTCGAGCTTCAAAATTTGAAAAGTCACAAAATATGTGTGTTTGAGCACATAAAATACTATTTTTCTTGGAAATTCAACAAGATGCAATCATGATGTGTTGTGACATCTTCAAAATCTCGTCGAGCTGATTAATTTGACACTTTGTTTAAGAAATTTGATACTCATTTGCCGAAGTTATTCGAGCTTCAAAACTTGAAAAGTCACAAAATATGTGTGTTTGAGCACATAAAGTACTATTTTTTTGGAAATTCAACAAGATGCAATCATGATGTGTTGTGACATCTTCAAAATCTCGTCGAACTGATTAATTTGAAACTTTGTTTAAGGAATTTGGTACTCATTTGCCGAAGTTATCGAGCTCCAAAATTTGACAAGTCACAAAAGTTGTATGTTTGAGCTCATAAAGTACTATTTTTCTTGGAAATTCAACAAAATGCAATCATGGTGTTTCATGTCACTTTAAAGATCTTGTCGAGCTGATTAATTTGACACTTTATTTAACAAATTTGGTCCTCATTTGCCGAAGTTATCGAGCTTCAAAATTTGAAAAGTCACACAAGTTGTGTGTTTGAGCACATAAAGTACTATTTTTCTTGGAAATTCAACATGATGCAATCATGATGTGTTGTGTCATCTTTAAAATCTCGTCGAGCTGATTAATTTGACACTTTGTTTAAGGAATTTGATACTCATTTGCCGAAGTTATCGAGCTTCAAAGTTTGAAAAGTCACACAAGTTGTGT
Organism: Euwallacea fornicatus; assembly: GCF_040115645.1. Taxonomy (NCBI): domain Eukaryota; kingdom Metazoa; phylum Arthropoda; class Insecta; order Coleoptera; family Curculionidae; genus Euwallacea; species Euwallacea fornicatus. The sequence continues at coordinate 618,074 of NW_027096020.1, read as the reverse complement.
GTTTGAACACATAAAGTACTATTTTTCTTAGAAATTCAACAAGATGCACTCGTTATGTGTTGTGACATCTTCAAAATCTCGTCGAGCTGATTAATTTGACACTTTGTTTAAGAAATTTGTTCCACATTTGCCGAAGTTATCGAGTTTCAAAGATTGAAAAGTCACAAAATATGTGTGTTTGAGCACATAAAGTACTATTTTTCTTGGAAATTCAACAAGATGCAATCATGATGTGTTGTGACATCTTCAAAATCTCGTCGAACTGATTAATTTGAAACTTTGTTTAAGGAATTTGGTACTCATTTGCCGAAGTTATTCGAGCTTCAAAACTTGAAAAGTCACAAAATATGTGTGTTTGAGCACATAAAGTACTATTTTTTTGGAAATTCAACAAGATGCAATCATGATGTGTTGTGACATCTTCAAAATCTCGTCGAACTGATTAATTTGAAACTTTGTTTAAGGAATTTGGTACTCATTTGCCGAAGTTATCGAGCTCCAAAATTTGACAAGTCACAAAATTTGTGTGTTTGAGCTCATAAAGTACTATTTGTCTTGGAAATTCAACAAAATGCAATCATGGTGTTTCATGTCACTTTAAAGATCTTGTCGAGCTGATTAATTTGACACTTTATTTAACAAATTTGGTCCTCATTTGCCGAAGTTATCGAGCTTCAAAATTTGAAAAGTCACACAAGTTGTGTGTTTGAGCACATAAAGTACTATTTTTCTTGGAAATTCAACATGATGCAATCATGATGTGTTGTGTCATCTTTAAAATCTCGTCGAGCTGATTAATTTGACACTTTGTTTAAGGAATTTGATACTCATTTGCCGAAGTTATCGAGCTTCAAAGTTTGAAAAGTCACACAAGTTGTGTGTTTGAACACATAAAGTACTATTTTTCTTAGAAATTCAACAAGATGCACTCGTTATGTGTTGTGACATCTTCAAAATCTCGTCGAGCTGATTAATTTGACACTTTGTTTAAGAAATTTGTTCCACATTTGCCGAAGTTATCGAGTTTCAAAGATTGAAAAGTCACAAAATATGTGTGTTTGAGCACATAAAGTACTATTTTTCTTGGAAATTCAACAAGATGCAATCATGATGTGTTGTGACATCTTCAAAAACTCGTCGAGCTGATTAATTTGACACTTTGTTTAAGAAATTTGATACTCATTTGCCGAAGTTATTCGAGCTTCAAAATTTGAAAAGTCACAAAATATGTGTGTTTGAGCACATAAAGTACTATTTTTCTTGGAAATTCAACAAAATGCAATCATGGTGTTTCATGTCACTTTAAAGATCTTGTCGAGCTGATTAATTTGACACTTTATTTAACAAATTTGGTCCTCATTTGCCGAAGTTATCGAGCTTCAAAATTTGAAAAGTCACACAAGTTGTGTGTTTGAGCACATAAAGTACTATTTTTCTTAGAAATTCAACAAGATGCACTCGTGATGAGTCGTGACATCTTCAAAGTCTTGACGAGCTGATTAATTTGACACTTTCTTTATGGAATTTGGTACTCATTTGCCGAAGTTATCGAGCATCAAAATTTGAAAAGTCACACAAGTTGTGTGTTTGAGCACATAAAGTACTATTTTTCTTGGAAATCCAACAAGATGCAATCATGATGTGTTGTGACATCTTCAAAATCTCGTCGAGCTGATTAATTTGACACTTTGTTTAAGAAATTTGTTCCACATTTGCCGAAGTTATCGAGTTTCAAAGATTGAAAAGTCACAAAATATGTGTGTTTGAGCACGTAAAGTACTATTTTTCTTGGAAATTCAACAAGATGCAATCATGATGTGTTGTGACATCTTCAAAATCTCGTCGAGCTGATTAATTTGACACTTTGTTTAAGAAATTTGATACTCATTTGCCGAAGTTATTCGAGCTTCAAAATTTGAAAAGTCACAAAATATGTGTGTTTGAGCACATAAAGTACTATTTTTCTTGGAAATTCAACAAAATGCAATCATGGTGTTTCATGTCACTTTAAAGATCTCGTCGAGCTGATTAATTTGAGACTTTGTTTAAGGAATTTGGTACTCATTTGCCGAAGTTATCGAGCTTCAAAGTTTGAAAAGTCACAAAATATGTGTGTTTGAGCACATAAAGTACTATTTTTCTTGGAAATTCAACAAGATGCAATCATGATGTGTTGTGTCATCTTTAAAATCTCGTCGAGCTGATTAATTTGACACTTTGTTTAAGAAATTTGATACTCATTTGCCGAAGTTATCGAGCTTCAAAGTTTGAAAAGTCACACAAGTTGTGTGTTTGAGCACATAAAGTACTATTTTTCTTGGAAATTCAACATGATGCAATCATGATGTGTTGTGACATCTTCAAAATTTCGTCGAGCTGATTAATTTGACACTTTGTTTAAGAAATTTGATACTCATTTGCCGAAGTTATTCGAGCTTCAAAATTTGAAAAGTCACAAAATATGTGTGTTTGAGCACATAAAGTACTATTTTTCTTGGAAATTCAACAAGATGCAATCATGATGTGTTGTGACATCTTCAAAATCTCGTCGAGCTGATTAATTTGACACTTTGTTTAAGAAATTTGATACTCATTTGCCGAAGTTATTCGAGCTTCAAAACTTGAAAAGTCACAAAATATGTGTGTTTGAGCACATAAAGTACTATTTTTTTGGAAATTCAACAAGATGCAATCATGATGTGTTGTGACATCTTCAAAATCTCGTCGAACTGATTAATTTGAAACTTTGTTTAAGGAATTTGGTACTCATTTGCCGAAGTTATCGAGCTCCAAAATTTGACAAGTCACAAAAGTTGTATGTTTGAGCTCATAAAGTACTATTTTTCTTGGAAATTCAACAAAATGCAATCATGGTGTTTCATGTCACTTTAAAGATCTCGTCGAGCTGATTACTTTGACACTTTGTTTAAGGAATTTGGTACTCATTTGCCGAAGTTATCGAGCTTCAAAGTTTGAAAAGTCACACAAGTTGTGTGTTTGAGCACATAAAGTACTATTTTTCTTAGAAATTCAACAAGATGCACTCGTTATGTGTTGTGACATCTTGAAAATCTCGTCGAGCTAATTAATGTGACACTTTGTTTATGAAATTTGGTACTCATTTGCCGAAGTTATCGAGCATCAAAATTTGAAAAGTCACACAAGTTGTGTGTTTGAGCACATAAAGTACTATTTTTTTTGGAAATTCAACAAGATGCAATCATGATGTGTTGTGACATCTTCAAAATCTCGTCGAGCTGATTAATTTGACACTTTCTTTATGGAATTTGGTACTCATTTGCCGAAGTTATCGAGCTTCAAAGTTTGAAAAGTCACAAAATATGTGTGTTTGAGCACATAAAGTACTATTTTTCTTGGAAATTCAACAAGATGCAATCATGATATGTTGTGTCATCTTTAAAATTTCGTCGAGCTGATTAATTTGACACTTTGTTTAAGAAATTTGATACTCATTTGCCGAAGTTATCGAGCTTCAAAGTTTGAAGTCACACAAGTTGTGTGTTTGAGCACATAAAGTACTATTTTTCTTGGAAATTCAACAAGATGCAATCATGATGTGTTGTGACATCTTCAAAATCTCGTCGAGCTGATTAATTTGACACTTTCTTTATGGAATTTGGTACTCATTTGCCGAAGTTATCGAGCTTCAAAGTTTGAAAAGTCACAAAATATGTGTGTTTGAGCACATAAAGTACTATTTTTCTTGGAAATTCAACAAGATGCAATCATGATATGTTGTGTCATCTTTAAAATCTCGTCGAGCTGATTAATTTGACACTTTGTTTAAGAAATTTGATACTCATTTGCCGAAGTTATCGAGCTTCAAAGTTTGAAGTCACACAAGTTGTGTGTTTGAGCACATAAAGTACTATTTTTCTTGGAAATTCAACAAGATGCAATCATGATGTGTTGTGTCATCTTTAAAATCTCGTCGAGCTGATTAATTTGACACTTTGTTTAAGAAATTTGTTCCACATTTGCCGAAGTTATCGAGTTTCAAAGATTGAAAAGTCACAAAATATGTGTTTGAGCACATAAAGTACTATTTTTCTTGGAAATTCAACAAGATGCAATCATGATGTGTTGTGACATCTTCAAAATCTCGTCAAGCTGATTAATTTGACACTTTGTTTAAGGAATTTGGTACTCATTTGCCGAAGTTATCGAGCTTCAAAGTTTGAAAAGTCACACAAGTTGTGTGTTTGAGCACATAAAGTACTATTTTTCTTGGAAATTCAACAAGATGCAATCATGATGTGTTGTGTCATCTTTAAAATCTCGTCGAGCTGATTAATTTGACACTTTGTTTAAGGAATTTGGTACTCATTTGCCGAAGTTATCGAGCTTCAAAGTTTGAAAAGTCACACAAGTTGTGTGTTTGAACACATAAAGTACTATTTTTCTTAGAAATTCAACAAGATGCAATCATGATGTGTTGTGTCATCTTTAAAATCTCGTCGAGCTGATTAATTTGACACTTTGTTTAAGGAATTTGGTACTCATTTGCCGAAGTTATCGAGCTTCAAAATTTGAAAAGTCACACAAGTTGTGTGTTTGAGCACATAAAGTACTATTTTTCTTAGAAATTCAACAAGATGCACTCGTGATGAGTCGTGACATCTTCAAAGTCTTGACGAGCTGATTAATTTGACACTTTCTTTATGGAATTTGGTACTCATTTGCCGAAGTTATCGAGCATCAAAATTTGAAAAGTCACACAAGTTGTGTGTTTGAGCACATAAAGTACTATTTTTCTTGGAAATTCAACAAGATGCAATCATGATGTGTTGTGACATCTTCAAAATCTCGTCGAGCTGATTAATTTGACACTTTCTTTATGGAATTTGGTACTCATTTGCCGAAGTTATCGAGCTTCAAAGTTTGAAAAGTCACAAAATATGTGTGTTTGAGCACATAAAATACTAGTTTTCTTGGAAATTCAACAAGATGCAATCATGATATGTTGTGTCATCTTTAAAATCTCGTCGAGCTGATTAATTTGACACTTTGTTTAAGAAATTTGATACTCATTTGCCGAAGTTATCGAGCTTCAAAGTTTGAAGTCACACAAGTTGTGTGTTTGAGCACATAAAGTACTATTTTTCTTGGAAATTCAACAAGATGCAATCATGATGTGTTGTGACATCTTCAAAATCTCGTCGAGCTGATTAATTTGACACTTTCTTTATGGAATTTGGTACTCATTTGCCGAAGTTATCGAGCTTCAAAGTTTGAAAAGTCACACAAGTTGTGTGTTTGAACACATAAAGTACTATTTTTCTTAGAAATTCAACAAGATGCACTCGTTATGTGTTGTGACATCTTCAAAATCTCGTCGAGCTGATTAATTTGACACTTTGTTTAAGAAATTTGATACTCATTTGCCGAAGTTATTCGAGCTTCAAAATTTGAAAAGTCACAAAATATGTGTGTTTGAGCACATAAAGTACTATTTTTCTTGGAAATTCAACAAAATGCAATCATGGTGTTTCATGTCACTTTAAAGATCTCGTCGAGCTGATTAATTTGACACTTTGTTTAAGGAATTTGGTACTCATTTGCCGAAGTTATCGAGCTTCAAAGTTTGAAAAGTCACAAAATATGTGTGTTTGAGCACATAAAGTACTATTTTTCTTGGAAATTCAACAAGATGCAATCATGATGTGTTGTGTCATCTTTAAAATCTCGTCGAGCTGATTAATTTGACACTTTGTTTAAGAAATTTGATACTCATTTGCCGAAGTTATCGAGCTTCAAAGTTTGAAGTCACACAAGTTGTGTGTTTGAGCACATAAAGTACTATTTTTCTTGGAAATTCAACAAGATGCAATCATGATGTGTTGTGTCATCTTTAAAATCTCGTCGAGCTGATTAATTTGACACTTTGTTTAAGAAATTTGTTCCACATTTGCCGAAGTTATCGAGTTTCAAAGATTGAAAAGTCACAAAATATGTGTTTGAGCACATAAAGTACTATTTTTCTTGGAAATTCAACAAGATGCAATCATGATGTGTTGTGACATCTTCAAAATCTCGTCAAGCTGATTAATTTGACACTTTGTTTAAGGAATTTGGTACTCATTTGCCGAAGTTATCGAGCTTCAAAGTTTGAAAAGTCACACAAGTTGTGTGTTTGAGCACATAAAGTACTATTTTTCTTGGAAATTCAACAAGATGCAATCATGATGTGTTGTGTCATCTTTAAAATCTCGTCGAGCTGATTAATTTGACACTTTGTTTAAGGAATTTGGTACTCATTTGCCGAAGTTATCGAGCTTCAAAGTTTGAAAAGTCACACAAGTTGTGTGTTTGAACACATAAAGTACTATTTTTCTTAGAAATTCAACAAGATGCAATCATGATGTGTTGTGACATCTTCAAAATCTCGTCGAGCTGATTAATTTGACACTTTCTTTATGGAATTTGGTACTCATTTGCCGAAGTTATCGAGCATCAAAATTTGAAAAGTCACACAAGTTGTGTGTTTGAGCACATAAAGTACTATTTTTCTTAGAAATTCAACAAGATGCACTCGTGATGAGTCGTGACATCTTCAAAGTCTTGACGAGCTGATTAATTTGACACTTTCTTTATGGAATTTGGTACTCATTTGCCGAAGTTATCGAGCATCAAAATTTGAAAAGTCACACAAGTTGTGTGTTTGAGCACATAAAGTACTATTTTTCTTGGAAATTCAACAAGATGCAATCATGATGTGTTGTGACATCTTCAAAATCTCGTCGAGCTGATTAATTTGACACTTTCTTTATGGAATTTGGTACTCATTTGCCGAAGTTATCGAGCTTCAAAGTTTGAAAAGTCACAAAATATGTGTGTTTGAGCACATAAAATACTAGTTTTCTTGGAAATTCAACAAGATGCAATCATGATATGTTGTGTCATCTTTAAAATCTCGTCGAGCTGATTAATTTGACACTTTGTTTAAGAAATTTGATACTCATTTGCCGAAGTTATCGAGCTTCAAAGTTTGAAGTCACACAAGTTGTGTGTTTGAGCACATAAAGTACTATTTTTCTTGGAAATTCAACAAGATGCAATCATGATGTGTTGTGACATCTTCAAAATCTCGTCGAGCTGATTAATTTGACACTTTCTTTATGGAATTTGGTACTCATTTGCCGAAGTTATCGAGCTTCAAAGTTTGAAAAGTCACAAAATATGTGTGTTTGAGCACATAAAGTACTATTTTTCTTGGAAATTCAACAAGATGCAATCATGATGTGTTGTGTCATCTTTAAAATCTCGTCGAGCTGATTAATTTGACACTTTGTTTAAGGAATTTGGTACTCATTTGCCGAAGTTATCGAGCTTCAAAATTTGAAAAGTCACACAAGTTGTGTGTTTGAACACATAAAGTACTATTTTTCTTAGAAATTCAACAAGATGCACTCGTTATGTGTTGTGACATCTTCAAAATCTCGTCGAGCTGATTAATTTGACACTTTGTTTAAGAAATTTGTTCCACATTTGCCGAAGTTATCGAGTTTCAAAGATTGAAAAGTCACAAAATATGTGTGTTTGAGCACGTAAAGTACTATTTTTCTTGGAAATTCAACAAGATGCAATCATGATGTGTTGTGACATCTTCAAAATCTCGTCGAGCTGATTAATTTGACACTTTGTTTAAGAAATTTGATACTCATTTGCCGAAGTTATTCGAGCTTCAAAATTTGAAAAGTCACAAAATATGTGTGTTTGAGCACATAAAGTACTATTTTTCTTGGAAATTCAACAAAATGCAATCATGGTGTTTCATGTCACTTTAAAGATCTCGTCGAGCTGATTAATTTGACACTTTGTTTAAGGAATTTGGTACTCATTTGCCGAAGTTATCGAGCTTCAAAGTTTGAAAAGTCACAAAATATGTGTGTTTGAGCACATAAAGTACTATTTTTCTTGGAAATTCAACAAGATGCAATCATGATGTGTTGTGTCATCTTTAAAATCTCGTCGAGCTGATTAATTTGACACTTTGTTTAAGAAATTTGATACTCATTTGCCGAAGTTATCGAGCTTCAAAGTTTGAAAAGTCACACAAGTTGTGTGTTTGAGCACATAAAGTACTATTTTTCTTGGAAATTCAACAAGATGCAATCATGATGTGTTGTGACATCTTCAAAATCTCGTCGAGCTGATTAATTTGACACTTTGTTTAAGAAATTTGTTCCACATTTGCCGAAGTTATCGAGTTTCAAAGATTGAAAAGTCACAAAATATGTGTTTGAGCACATAAAGTACTATTTTTCTTGGAAATTCAACAAGATGCAATCATGATGTGTTGTGACATCTTCAAAATCTCGTCAAGCTGATTAATTTGACACTTTGTTTAAGGAATTTGGTACTCATTTGCCGAAGTTATCGAGCTTCAAAGTTTGAAAAGTCACACAAGTTGTGTGTTTGAGCACATAAAGTACTATTTTTCTTGGAAATTCAACAAGATGCAATCATGATGTGTTGTGTCATCTTTAAAATCTCGTCGAGCTGATTAATTTGACACTTTGTTTAAGGAATTTGGTACTCATTTGCCGAAGTTATCGAGCTTCAAAGTTTGAAAAGTCACACAAGTTGTGTGTTTGAACACATAAAGTACTATTTTTCTTAGAAATTCAACAAGATGCAATCATGATGTGTTGTGACATCTTCAAAATCTCGTCGAGCTGATTAATTTGACACTTTCTTTATGGAATTTGGTACTCATTTGCCGAAGTTATCGAGCTTCAAAGTTTGAAAAGTCACAAAATATGTGTGTTTGAGCACATAAAGTACTATTTTTCTTGGAAATTCAACAAGATGCAATCATGATATGTTGTGTCATCTTTAAAATCTCGTCGAGCTGATTAATTTGACACTTTGTTTAAGAAATTTGATACTCATTTGCCGAAGTTATCGAGCTTCAAAGTTTGAAGTCACACAAGTTGTGTGTTTGAGCACATAAAGTACTATTTTTCTTGGAAATTCAACAAGATGCAATCATGATGTGTTGTGTCATCTTTAAAATCTCGTCGAGCTGATTAATTTGACACTTTGTTTAAGGAATTTGGTACTCATTTGCCGAAGTTATCGAGCTTCAAAATTTGAAAAGTCACACAAGTTGTGTGTTTGAACACATAAAGTACTATTTTTCTTAGAAATTCAACAAGATGCACTCGTTATGTGTTGTGACATCTTCAAAATCTCGTCGAGCTGATTAATTTGACACTTTGTTTAAGAAATTTGTTCCACATTTGCCGAAGTTATCGAGTTTCAAAGATTGAAAAGTCACAAAATATGTGTGTTTGAGCACGTAAAGTACTATTTTTCTTGGAAATTCAACAAGATGCAATCATGATGTGTTGTGACATCTTCAAAATCTCGTCGAGCTGATTAATTTGACACTTTGTTTAAGAAATTTGATACTCATTTGCCGAAGTTATTCGAGCTTCAAAATTTGAAAAGTCACAAAATATGTGTGTTTGAGCACATAAAGTACTATTTTTCTTGGAAATTCAACAAAATGCAATCATGGTGTTTCATGTCACTTTAAAGATCTCGTCGAGCTGATTAATTTGAGACTTTGTTTAAGGAATTTGGTACTCATTTGCCGAAGTTATCGAGCTTCAAAGTTTGAAAAGTCACAAAATATGTGTGTTTGAGCACATAAAGTACTATTTTTCTTGGAAATTCAACAAGATGCAATCATGATGTGTTGTGTCATCTTTAAAATCTCGTCGAGCTGATTAATTTGACACTTTGTTTAAGAAATTTGATACTCATTTGCCGAAGTTATCGAGCTTCAAAGTTTGAAAAGTCACACAAGTTGTGTGTTTGAGCACATAAAGTACTATTTTTCTTGGAAATTCAACATGATGCAATCATGATGTGTTGTGACATCTTCAAAATTTCGTCGAGCTGATTAATTTGACACTTTGTTTAAGAAATTTGATACTCATTTGCCGAAGTTATTCGAGCTTCAAAATTTGAAAAGTCACAAAATATGTGTGTTTGAGCACATAAAGTACTATTTTTCTTGGAAATTCAACAAGATGCAATCATGATGTGTTGTGACATCTTCAAAATCTCGTCGAGCTGATTAATTTGACACTTTGTTTAAGAAATTTGATACTCATTTGCCGAAGTTATTCGAGCTTCAAAACTTGAAAAGTCACAAAATATGTGTGTTTGAGCACATAAAGTACTATTTTTTTGGAAATTCAACAAGATGCAATCATGATGTGTTGTGACATCTTCAAAATCTCGTCGAACTGATTAATTTGAAACTTTGTTTAAGGAATTTGGTACTCATTTGCCGAAGTTATCGAGCTCCAAAATTTGACAAGTCACAAAAGTTGTATGTTTGAGCTCATAAAGTACTATTTTTCTTGGAAATTCAACAAAATGCAATCATGGTGTTTCATGTCACTTTAAAGATCTCGTCGAGCTGATTACTTTGACACTTTGTTTAAGGAATTTGGTACTCATTTGCCGAAGTTATCGAGCTTCAAAGTTTGAAAAGTCACACAAGTTGTGTGTTTGAGCACATAAAGTACTATTTTTCTTAGAAATTCAACAAGATGCACTCGTTATGTGTTGTGACATCTTGAAAATCTCGTCGAGCTGATTAATGTGACACTTTGTTTATGAAATTTGGTACTCATTTGCCGAAGTTATCGAGCATCAAAATTTGAAAAGTCACACAAGTTGTGTGTTTGAGCACATAAAGTACTATTTTTCTTGGAAATTCAACAAGATGCAATCATGATGTGTTGTGACATCTTCAAAATCTCGTCGAGCTGATTAATTTGACACTTTCTTTATGGAATTTGGTACTCATTTGCCGAAGTTATCGAGCTTCAAAGTTTGAAAAGTCACAAAATATGTGTGTTTGAGCACATAAAGTACTATTTTTCTTGGAAATTCAACAAGATGCAATCATGATATGTTGTGTCATCTTTAAAATTTCGTCGAGCTGATTAATTTGACACTTTGTTTAAGAAATTTGATACTCATTTGCCGAAGTTATCGAGCTTCAAAGTTTGAAGTCACACAAGTTGTGTGTTTGAGCACATAAAGTACTATTTTTCTTGGAAATTCAACAAGATGCAATCATGATGTGTTGTGACATCTTCAAAATCTCGTCGAGCTGATTAATTTGACACTTTCTTTATGGAATTTGGTACTCATTTGCCGAAGTTATCGAGCTTCAAAGTTTGAAAAGTCACAAAATATGTGTGTTTGAGCACATAAAGTACTATTTTTCTTGGAAATTCAACAAGATGCAATCATGATATGTTGTGTCATCTTTAAAATCTCGTCGAGCTGATTAATTTGACACTTTGTTTAAGAAATTTGATACTCATTTGCCGAAGTTATCGAGCTTCAAAGTTTGAAGTCACACAAGTTGTGTGTTTGAGCACATAAAGTACTATTTTTCTTGGAAATTCAACAAGATGCAATCATGATGTGTTGTGTCATCTTTAAAATCTCGTCGAGCTGATTAATTTGACACTTTGTTTAAGGAATTTGGTACTCATTTGCCGAAGTTATCGAGCTTCAAAATTTGAAAAGTCACACAAGTTGTGTGTTTGAACACATAAAGTACTATTTTTCTTAGAAATTCAACAAGATGCACTCGTTATGTGTTGTGACATCTTCAAAATCTCGTCGAGCTGATTAATTTGACACTTTGTTTAAGAAATTTGTTCCACATTTGCCGAAGTTATCGAGTTTCAAAGATTGAAAAGTCACAAAATATGTGTGTTTGAGCACGTAAAGTACTATTTTTCTTGGAAATTCAACAAGATGCAATCATGATGTGTTGTGACATCTTCAAAATCTCGTCGAGCTGATTAATTTGACACTTTGTTTAAGAAATTTGATACTCATTTGCCGAAGTTATTCGAGCTTCAAAATTTGAAAAGTCACAAAATATGTGTGTTTGAGCACATAAAGTACTATTTTTCTTGGAAATTCAACAAAATGCAATCATGGTGTTTCATGTCACTTTAAAGATCTCGTCGAGCTGATTAATTTGACACTTTCTTTATGGAATTTGGTACTCATTTGCCGAAGTTATCGAGCTTCAAAGTTTGAAAAGTCACAAAATATGTGTGTTTGAGCACATAAAGTACTATTTTTCTTGGAAATTCAACAAGATGCAATCATGATGTGTTGTGTCATCTTTAAAATCTCGTCGAGCTGATTAATTTGACACTTTGTTTAAGAAATTTGATACTCATTTGCCGAAGTTATCGAGCTTCAAAGTTTGAAAAGTCACACAAGTTGTGTGTTTGAGCACATAAAGTACTATTTTTCTTGGAAATTCAACATGATGCAATCATGATGTGTTGTGACATCTTCAAAATTTCGTCGAGCTGATTAATTTGACACTTTGTTTAAGAAATTTGATACTCATTTGCCGAAGTTATTCGAGCTTCAAAATTTGAAAAGTCACAAAATATGTGTGTTTGAGCACATAAAGTACTATTTTTCTTGGAAATTCAACAAGATGCAATCATGATGTGTTGTGACATCTTCAAAATCTCGTCGAGCTGATTAATTTGACACTTTGTTTAAGAAATTTGATACTCATTTGCCGAAGTTATTCGAGCTTCAAAACTTGAAAAGTCACAAAATATGTGTGTTTGAGCACATAAAGTACTATTTTTTTGGAAATTCAACAAGATGCAATCATGATGTGTTGTGACATCTTCAAAATCTCGTCGAACTGATTAATTTGAAACTTTGTTTAAGGAATTTGGTACTCATTTGCCGAAGTTATCGAGCTCCAAAATTTGACAAGTCACAAAAGTTGTATGTTTGAGCTCATAAAGTACTATTTTTCTTGGAAATTCAACAAAATGCAATCATGGTGTTTCATGTCACTTTAAAGATCTCGTCGAGCTGATTACTTTGACACTTTGTTTAAGGAATTTGGTACTCATTTGCCGAAGTTATCGAGCTTCAAAGTTTGAAAAGTCACACAAGTTGTGTGTTTGAGCACATAAAGTACTATTTTTCTTAGAAATTCAACAAGATGCACTCGTTATGTGTTGTGACATCTTGAAAATCTCGTCGAGCTGATTAATGTGACACTTTGTTTATGAAATTTGGTACTCATTTGCCGAAGTTATCGAGCATCAAAATTTGAAAAGTCACACAAGTTGTGTGTTTGAGCACATAAAGTACTATTTTTCTTGGAAATTCAACAAGATGCAATCATGATGTGTTGTGACATCTTCAAAATCTCGTCGAGCTGATTAATTTGACACTTTCTTTATGGAATTTGGTACTCATTTGCCGAAGTTATCGAGCTTCAAAGTTTGAAAAGTCACAAAATATGTGTGTTTGAGCACATAAAGTACTATTTTTCTTGGAAATTCAACAAGATGCAATCATGATATGTTGTGTCATCTTTAAAATCTCGTCGAGCTGATTAATTTGACACTTTGTTTAAGAAATTTGATACTCATTTGCCGAAGTTATCGAGCTTCAAAGTTTGAAGTCACACAAGTTGTGTGTTTGAGCACATAAAGTACTATTTTTCTTGGAAATTCAACAAGATGCAATCATGATGTGTTGTGACATCTTCAAAATCTCGTCGAGCTGATTAATTTGACACTTTCTTTATGGAATTTGGTACTCATTTGCCGAAGTTATCGAGCTTCAAAGTTTGAAAAGTCACAAAATATGTGTGTTTGAGCACATAAAGTACTATTTTTCTTGGAAATTCAACAAGATGCAATCATGATATGTTGTGTCATCTTTAAAATCTCGTCGAGCTGATTAATTTGACACTTTGTTTAAGAAATTTGATACTCATTTGCCGAAGTTATCGAGCTTCAAAGTTTGAAGTCACACAAGTTGTGTGTTTGAGCACATAAAGTACTATTTTTCTTGGAAATTCAACAAGATGCAATCATGATGTGTTGTGTCATCTTTAAAATCTCGTCGAGCTGATTAATTTGACACTTTGTTTAAGGAATTTGGTACTCATTTGCCGAAGTTATCGAGCTTCAAAATTTGAAAAGTCACACAAGTTGTGTGTTTGAACACATAAAGTACTATTTTTCTTAGAAATTCAACAAGATGCACTCGTTATGTGTTGTGACATCTTCAAAATCTCGTCGAGCTGATTAATTTGACACTTTGTTTAAGAAATTTGTTCCACATTTGCCGAAGTTATCGAGTTTCAAAGATTGAAAAGTCACAAAATATGTGTGTTTGAGCACGTAAAGTACTATTTTTCTTGGAAATTCAACAAGATGCAATCATGATGTGTTGTGACATCTTCAAAATCTCGTCGAGCTGATTAATTTGACACTTTGTTTAAGAAATTTGATACTCATTTGCCGAAGTTATTCGAGCTTCAAAATTTGAAAAGTCACAAAATATGTGTGTTTGAGCACATAAAGTACTATTTTTCTTGGAAATTCAACAAAATGCAATCATGGTGTTTCATGTCACTTTAAAGATCTCGTCGAGCTGATTAATTTGAGACTTTGTTTAAGGAATTTGGTACTCATTTGCCGAAGTTATCGAGCTTCAAAGTTTGAAAAGTCACAAAATATGTGTGTTTGAGCACATAAAGTACTATTTTTCTTGGAAATTCAACAAGATGCAATCATGATGTGTTGTGTCATCTTTAAAATCTCGTCGAGCTGATTAATTTGACACTTTGTTTAAGAAATTTGATACTCATTTGCCGAAGTTATCGAGCTTCAAAGTTTGAAAAGTCACACAAGTTGTGTGTTTGAGCACATAAAGTACTATTTTTCTTGGAAATTCAACATGATGCAATCATGATGTGTTGTGACATCTTCAAAATTTCGTCGAGCTGATTAATTTGACACTTTGTTTAAGAAATTTGATACTCATTTGCCGAAGTTATTCGAGCTTCAAAATTTGAAAAGTCACAAAATATGTGTGTTTGAGCACATAAAGTACTATTTTTCTTGGAAATTCAACAAGATGCAATCATGATGTGTTGTGACATCTTCAAAATCTCGTCGAGCTGATTAATTTGACACTTTGTTTAAGAAATTTGATACTCATTTGCCGAAGTTATTCGAGCTTCAAAACTTGAAAAGTCACAAAATATGTGTGTTTGAGCACATAAAGTACTATTTTTTTGGAAATTCAACAAGATGCAATCATGATGTGTTGTGACATCTTCAAAATCTCGTCGAACTGATTAATTTGAAACTTTGTTTAAGGAATTTGGTACTCATTTGCCGAAGTTATCGAGCTCCAAAATTTGACAAGTCACAAAAGTTGTATGTTTGAGCTCATAAAGTACTATTTTTCTTGGAAATTCAACAAAATGCAATCATGGTGTTTCATGTCACTTTAAAGATCTCGTCGAGCTGATTACTTTGACACTTTGTTTAAGGAATTTGGTACTCATTTGCCGAAGTTATCGAGCTTCAAAGTTTGAAAAGTCACACAAGTTGTGTGTTTGAGCACATAAAGTACTATTTTTCTTAGAAATTCAACAAGATGCACTCGTTATGTGTTGTGACATCTTGAAAATCTCGTCGAGCTGATTAATGTGACACTTTGTTTATGAAATTTGGTACTCATTTGCCGAAGTTATCGAGCATCAAAATTTGAAAAGTCACACAAGTTGTGTGTTTGAGCACATAAAGTACTATTTTTCTTGGAAATTCAACAAGATGCAATCATGATGTGTTGTGACATCTTCAAAATCTCGTCGAGCTGATTAATTTGACACTTTCTTTATGGAATTTGGTACTCATTTGCCGAAGTTATCGAGCTTCAAAGTTTGAAAAGTCACAAAATATGTGTGTTTGAGCACATAAAGTACTATTTTTCTTGGAAATTCAACAAGATGCAATCATGATATGTTGTGTCATCTTTAAAATCTCGTCGAGCTGATTAATTTGACACTTTGTTTAAGAAATTTGATACTCATTTGCCGAAGTTATCGAGCTTCAAAGTTTGAAGTCACACAAGTTGTGTGTTTGAGCACATAAAGTACTATTTTTCTTGGAAATTCAACAAGATGCAATCATGATGTGTTGTGACATCTTCAAAATCTCGTCGAGCTGATTAATTTGACACTTTCTTTATGGAATTTGGTACTCATTTGCCGAAGTTATCGAGCTTCAAAGTTTGAAAAGTCACAAAATATGTGTGTTTGAGCACATAAAGTACTATTTTTCTTGGAAATTCAACAAGATGCAATCATGATATGTTGTGTCATCTTTAAAATCTCGTCGAGCTGATTAATTTGACACTTTGTTTAAGAAATTTGATACTCATTTGCCGAAGTTATCGAGCTTCAAAGTTTGAAGTCACACAAGTTGTGTGTTTGAGCACATAAAGTACTATTTTTCTTGGAAATTCAACAAGATGCAATCATGATGTGTTGTGTCATCTTTAAAATCTCGTCGAGCTGATTAATTTGACACTTTGTTTAAGGAATTTGGTACTCATTTGCCGAAGTTATCGAGCTTCAAAATTTGAAAAGTCACACAAGTTGTGTGTTTGAACACATAAAGTACTATTTTTCTTAGAAATTCAACAAGATGCACTCGTTATGTGTTGTGTCATCTTCAAAATCTCGTCGAGCTGATTAATTTGACACTTTGTTTAAGAAATTTGTTCCACATTTGCCGAAGTTATCGAGTTTCAAAGATTGAAAAGTCACAAAATATGTGTGTTTGAGCACGTAAAGTACTATTTTTCTTGGAAATTCAACAAGATGCAATCATGATGTGTTGTGACATCTTCAAAATCTCGTCGAGCTGATTAATTTGACACTTTGTTTAAGAAATTTGATACTCATTTGCCGAAGTTATTCGAGCTTCAAAATTTGAAAAGTCACAAAATATGTGTGTTTGAGCACATAAAGTACTATTTTTCTTGGAAATTCAACAAAATGCAATCATGGTGTTTCATGTCACTTTAAAGATCTCGTCGAGCTGATTAATTTGACACTTTGTTTAAGGAATTTGGTACTCATTTGCCGAAGTTATCGAGCTTCAAAGTTTGAAAAGTCACAAAATATGTGTGTTTGAGCACATAAAGTACTATTTTTCTTGGAAATTCAACAAGATGCAATCATGATGTGTTGTGTCATCTTTAAAATCTCGTCGAGCTGATTAATTTGACACTTTGTTTAAGAAATTTGATACTCATTTGCCGAAGTTATCGAGCTTCAAAGTTTGAAAAGTCACACAAGTTGTGTGTTTGAGCACATAAAGTACTATTTTTCTTGGAAATTCAACAAGATGCAATCATGATGTGTTGTGACATCTTCAAAATCTCGTCGAGCTGATTAATTTGACACTTTGTTTAAGAAATTTGTTCCACATTTGCCGAAGTTATCGAGTTTCAAAGATTGAAAAGTCACAAAATATGTGTTTGAGCACATAAAGTACTATTTTTCTTGGAAATTCAACAAGATGCAATCATGATGTGTTGTGACATCTTCAAAATCTCGTCAAGCTGATTAATTTGACACTTTGTTTAAGGAATTTGGTACTCATTTGCCGAAGTTATCGAGCTTCAAAGTTTGAAAAGTCACACAAGTTGTGTGTTTGAGCACATAAAGTACTATTTTTCTTGGAAATTCAACAAGATGCAATCATGATGTGTTGTGTCATCTTTAAAATCTCGTCGAGCTGATTAATTTGACACTTTGTTTAAGGAATTTGGTACTCATTTGCCGAAGTTATCGAGCTTCAAAGTTTGAAAAGTCACACAAGTTGTGTGTTTGAACACATAAAGTACTATTTTTCTTAGAAATTCAACAAGATGCAATCATGATGTGTTGTGACATCTTCAAAATCTCGTCGAGCTCATTAATTTGACACTTTCTTTATGGAATTTGGTACTCATTTGCCGAAGTTATCGAGCTTCAAAGTTTGAAAAGTCACAAAATATGTGTGTTTGAGCACATAAAGTACTATTTTTCTTGGAAATTCAACAAGATGCAATCATGATATGTTGTGTCATCTTTAAAATCTCGTCGAGCTGATTAATTTGACACTTTGTTTAAGAAATTTGATACTCATTTGCCGAAGTTATCGAGCTTCAAAGTTTGAAGTCACACAAGTTGTGTGTTTGAACACATAAAGTACTATTTTTCTTGGAAATTCAACAAGATGCAATCATGATGTGTTGTGTCATCTTTAAAATCTCGTCGAGCTGATTAATTTGACACTTTGTTTAAGGAATTTGGTACTCATTTGCCGAAGTTATCGAGCTTCAAAATTTGAAAAGTCACACAAGTTGTGTGTTTGAACACATAAAGTACTATTTTTCTTAGAAATTCAACAAGATGCACTCGTTATGTGTTGTGACATCTTCAAAATCTCGTCAAGCTGATTAATTTGACACTTTGTTTAAGAAATTTGTTCCACATTTGCCGAAGTTATCGAGTTTCAAAGATTGAAAAGTCACAAAATATGTGTGTTTGAGCACGTAAAGTACTATTTTTCTTGGAAATTCAACAAGATGCAATCATGATGTGTTGTGACATCTTCAAAATCTCGTCGAGCTGATTAATTTGACACTTTGTTTAAGAAATTTGATACTCATTTGCCGAAGTTATTCGAGCTTCAAAATTTGAAAAGTCACAAAATATGTGTGTTTGAGCACATAAAGTACTATTTTTCTTGGAAATTCAACAAAATGCAATCATGGTGTTTCATGTCACTTTAAAGATCTCGTCGAGCTGATTAATTTGAGACTTTGTTTAAGGAATTTGGTACTCATTTGCCGAAGTTATCGAGCTTCAAAGTTTGAAAAGTCACAAAATATGTGTGTTTGAGCACATAAAGTACTATTTTTCTTGGAAATTCAACATGATGCAATCATGATGTGTTGTGACATCTTCAAAATTTCGTCGAGCTGATTAATTTGACACTTTGTTTAAGAAATTTGATACTCATTTGCCGAAGTTATTCGAGCTTCAAAATTTGAAAAGTCACAAAATATGTGTGTTTGAGCACATAAAGTACTATTTTTCTTGGAAATTCAACAAGATGCAATCATGATGTGTTGTGACATCTTCAAAATCTCGTCGAGCTGATTAATTTGACACTTTGTTTAAGAAATTTGATACTCATTTGCCGAAGTTATTCGAGCTTCAAAACTTGAAAAGTCACACAAGTTGTGTGTTTGAGCACATAAAGTACTATTTTTCTTAGAAATTCAACAAGATGCACTCGTTATGTGTTGTGACATCTTGAAAATCTCGTCGAGCTGATTAATGTGACACTTTGTTTATGAAATTTGGTACTCATTTGCCGAAGTTATCGAGCTTCAAAGTTTGAAAAGTCACACAAGTTGTGTGTTTGAGCGCATAAAGTACTATTTTTCTTGGAAATTCAACAAGATGCAATCATGATGTGTTGTGTCATCTTTAAAATCTCGTCGAGCTGATTAATTTGACACTTTGTTTAAGGAATTTGGTACTCATTTGCCGAAGTTATCGAGCTTCAAAGTTTGAAAAGTCACAAAATATGTGTGTTTGAGCACATAAAGTACTATTTTTCTTGGAAATTCAACAAGATGCAATCATGAAGTGTTGTGACATCTTCAAAATCTCGTCGAGCTGATTAATTTGACACTTTCTTTATGGAATTTGGTACTCATTTGCCGAAGTTATCGAGCATCAAAATTTGAAAAGTCACACAAGTTGTGTGTTTGAGCACATAAAGTACTATTTTTCTTGGAAATTCAACAAGATGCAATCATGATGTGTTGTGTCATCTTTAAAATCTCGTCGAGCTGATTAATTTGACACTTTGTTTAAGGAATTTGGTACTCATTTGCCGAAGTTATCGAGCTTCAAAGTTTGAAAAGTCACACAAGTTCTGTGTTTGAACACATAAAGTACTATTTTTCTTAGAAATTCAACAAGATGCACTCGTTATGTGTTGTGACATCTTCAAAATCTCGTCGAGCTGATTAATTTGACACTTTGTTTAAGAAATTTGTTCCACATTTGCCGAAGTTATCGAGTTTCAAAGATTGAAAAGTCACAAAATATGTGTGTTTGAGCACATAAAGTACTATTTTTCTTGGAAATTCAACAAGATGCAATCATGATGTGTTGTGACATCTTCAAAAACTCGTCGAGCTGATTAATTTGACACTTTGTTTAAGAAATTTGATACTCATTTGCCGAAGTTATTCGAGCTTCAAAATTTGAAAAGTCACAAAATATGTGTGTTTGAGCACATAAAGTACTATTTTTCTTGGAAATTCAACAAGATGCAATCATGATGTGTTGTGACATCTTCAAAATCTCGTCGAGCTGATTAATTTGACACTTTGTTTAAGAAATTTGATACTCATTTGCCGAAGTTATTCGAGCTTCAAAACTTGAAAAGTCACAAAATATGTGTGTTTGAGCACATAAAGTACTATTTTTTTGGAAATTCAACAAGATGCAATCATGATGTGTTGTGACATCTTCAAAATCTCGTCGAACTGATTAATTTGAAACTTTGTTTAAGGAATTTGGTACTCATTTGCCGAAGTTAT
The DNA here is from genome assembly GCF_040115645.1 of Euwallacea fornicatus. Taxonomy (NCBI): domain Eukaryota; kingdom Metazoa; phylum Arthropoda; class Insecta; order Coleoptera; family Curculionidae; genus Euwallacea; species Euwallacea fornicatus. The sequence continues at coordinate 597,536 of NW_027096020.1, read as the reverse complement.
CGAGCTCCAAAATTTTACAAGTCACAAAAGTTGTGTGTTTGAGCTCATAAAGTACTATTTTTCTTGGAAATTCAACAAAATGCAATCATGGTGTTTCATGTCACTTTAAAGATCTCGTCGAGCTGATTAATGTGACACTTTGTTTATGAAATTTGGTACTCATTTGCCGAAGTTATCGAGCTTCAAAGTTTGAAGTCACACAAGTTGTGTGTTTGAGCGCATAAAGTACTATTTTTCTTGGAAATTCAACAAGATGCAATCATGAAGTGTTGTGACATCTTCAAAATCTCGTCGAGCTGATTAATTTGACACTTTGTTTAAGGAATTTGATACTCATTTGCCGAAGTTATCGAGCTTCAAAGTTTGAAAAGTCACACAAGTTGTGTGTTTGAGCACATAAAGTACTATTTTTCTTGGAAATTCAACAAGATGCAATCATGATGTGTTGTGGCATCTTCAAAATCTCGTCGAGCTGATTAATTTGAAACTTTGTTTAAGGAATTTGGTACTCATTTGCCGAAGTTATCGAGCTCCAAAATTTTACAAGTCACAAAAGTTGTGTGTTTGAGCTCATAAAGTACTATTTTTCTTGGAAATTCAACAAAATGCAATCATGGTGTTTCATGTCACTTTAAAGATCTCGTCGAGCTGATTAATTTGACACTTTGTTTAAGGAATTTGGTACTCATTTGCCGAAGTTATCGAGCTTCAAAGTTTGAAAAGTCACACAAGTTGTGTGTTTGAGCACATAAAGTACTATTTTTCTTGGAAATTCAACAAGATGCAATCATGATGTGTTGTGGCATCTTCAAAATCTCGTCGAGCTGATTAATTTGACACTTTGTTTAAGAAATTTGTTCCACATTTGCCGAAGTTATCGAGTTTCAAAGATTGAAAAGTCACAAAATATGTGTGTTTGAGCACATAAAGTACTATTTTTCTTGGAAATTCAACAAGATGCAATCATGATGTGTTGTGACATCTTCAAAAACTCGTCGAGCTGATTAATTTGACACTTTGTTTAAGAAATTTGATACTCATTTGCCGAAGTTATTCGAGCTTCAAAATTTGAAAAGTCACAAAATATGTGTGTTTGAGCACATAAAGTACTATTTTTCTTGGAAATTCAACAAGATGCAATCATGATGTGTTGTGACATCTTCAAAATCTCGTCGAGCTGATTAATTTGACACTTTGTTTAAGAAATTTGATACTCATTTGCCGAAGTTATTCGAGCTTCAAAACTTGAAAAGTCACAAAATATGTGTGTTTGAGCACATAAAGTACTATTTTTTTGGAAATTCAACAAGATGCAATCATGATGTGTTGTGACATCTTCAAAATCTCGTCGAACTGATTAATTTGAAACTTTGTTTAAGGAATTTGGTACTCATTTGCCGAAGTTATCGAGCTCCAAAATTTTACAAGTCACAAAAGTTGTGTGTTTGAGCTCATAAAGTACTATTTTTCTTGGAAATTCAACAAAATGCAATCATGGTGTTTCATGTCACTTTAAAGATCTCGTCGAGCTGATTAATTTGACACTTTGTTTAAGGAATTTGGTACTCATTTGCCGAAGTTATCGAGCTTCAAAGTTTGAAAAGTCACACAAGTTGTGTGTTTGAGCACATAAAGTACTATTTTTTTTAGAAATTCAACAAGATGCACTCGTTATGTGTTGTGACATCTTGAAAATCTCGTCGAGCTGATTAATGTGACACTTTGTTTATGAAATTTGGTACTCATTTGCCGAAGTTATCGAGCTTCAAAGTTTGAAAAGTCACACAAGTTGTGTGTTTGAGCACATAAAGTACTATTTTTTTTAGAAATTCAACAAGATGCACTCGTTATGTGTTGTGACATCTTGAAAATCTCGTCGAGCTGATTAATGTGACACTTTGTTTATGAAATTTGGTACTCATTTGCCGAAGTTATCGAGCTTCAAAGTTTGAAAAGTCACACAAGTTGTGTGTTTGAGCACATAAAGTACTATTTTTTTTAGAAATTCAACAAGATGCACTCGTTATGTGTTGTGACATCTTCAAAATCTCGTCGAGCTGATTAATTTGACACTTTCTTTATGGAATTTGGTACTCATTTGCCGAAGTTATCGAGCTTCAAAGTTTGAAAAGTCACACAAGTTGTGTGTTTGAGCACATAAAGTACTATTTTTTTTAGAAATTCAACAAGATGCACTCGTTATGTGTTGTGACATCTTGAAAATCTCGTCGAGCTGATTAATGTGACACTTTGTTTATGAAATTTGGTACTCATTTGCCGAAGTTATCGAGCTTCAAAGTTTGAAAAGTCACACAAGTTGTGTGTTTGAGCGCATAAAGTACTATTTTTCTTGGAAATTCAACAAGATGCAATCATGAAGTGTTGTGACATCTTCAAAATCTCGTCGAGCTGATTAATTTGACACTTTCTTTATGGAATTTGGTACTCATTTGCCGAAGTTATCGAGCTTCAAAGTTTGAAAAGTCACAAAATATGTGTGTTTGAGCACATTAAGTACTATATTTCTTGGAAATTCAACAAGATGCAATCATGATATGTTGTGTCATCTTTAAAATCTCGTCGAGCTGATTAATTTGACACTTTGTTTAAGAAATTTGATACTCATTTGCCGAAGTTATCGAGCTTCAAAGTTTGAAGTCACACAAGTTGTGTGTTTGAGCACATAAAGTACTATTTTTCTTGGAAATTCAACAAGATGCAATCATGATGTGTTGTGTCATCTTTAAAATCTCGTCGAGCTGATTAATTTGACACTTTGTTTAAGGAATTTGGTACTCATTTGCCGAAGTTATCGAGCTTCAAAATTTGAAAAGTCACACAAGTTGTGTGTTTGAACACATAAAGTACTATTTTTCTTAGAAATTCAACAAGATGCACTCGTTATGTGTTGTGACATCTTCAAAATCTCGTCGAGCTGATTAATTTGACACTTTGTTTAAGAAATTTGTTCCACATTTGCCGAAGTTATCGAGTTTCAAAGATTGAAAAGTCACAAAATATGTGTGTTTGAGCACGTAAAGTACTATTTTTCTTGGAAATTCAACAAGATGCAATCATGATGTGTTGTGACATCTTCAAAATCTCGTCGAGCTGATTAATTTGACACTTTGTTTAAGAAATTTGTTCCACATTTGCCGAAGTTATCGAGTTTCAAAGATTGAAAAGTCACAAAATATGTGTGTTTGAGCACATAAAGTACTATTTTTCTTGGAAATTCAACAAGATGCAATCATGATGTGTTGTGACATCTTCAAAAACTCGTCGAGCTGATTAATTTGACACTTTGTTTAAGAAATTTGATACTCATTTGCCGAAGTTATTCGAGCTTCAAAATTTGAAAAGTCACAAAATATGTGTGTTTGAGCACATAAAGTACTATTTTTCTTGGAAATTCAACAAGATGCAATCATGATGTGTTGTGACATCTTCAAAATCTCGTCGAGCTGATTAATTTGACACTTTGTTTAAGAAATTTGATACTCATTTGCCGAAGTTATTCGAGCTTCAAAACTTGAAAAGTCACAAAATATGTGTGTTTGAGCACATAAAGTACTATTTTTTTGGAAATTCAACAAGATGCAATCATGATGTGTTGTGACATCTTCAAAATCTCGTCGAACTGATTAATTTGAAACTTTGTTTAAGGAATTTGGTACTCATTTGCCGAAGTTATCGAGCTCCAAAATTTTACAAGTCACAAAAGTTGTGTGTTTGAGCTCATAAAGTACTATTTTTCTTGGAAATTCAACAAAATGCAATCATGGTGTTTCATGTCACTTTAAAGATCTCGTCGAGCTGATTAATGTGACACTTTGTTTATGAAATTTGGTACTCATTTGCCGAAGTTATCGAGCTTCAAAGTTTGAAGTCACACAAGTTGTGTGTTTGAGCGCATAAAGTACTATTTTTCTTGGAAATTCAACAAGATGCAATCATGAAGTGTTGTGACATCTTCAAAATCTCGTCGAGCTGATTAATTTGACACTTTCTTTATGGAATTTGGTACTCATTTGCCGAAGTTATCGAGCATCAAAATTTGAAAAGTCACACAAGTTGTGTGTTTGAGCACATAAAGTACTATTTTTCTTGGAAATTCAACAAGATGCAATCATGATGTGTTGTGGCATCTTCAAAATCTCGTCGAGCTGATTAATTTGAAACTTTGTTTAAGGAATTTGGTACTCATTTGCCGAAGTTATCGAGCTCCAAAATTTTACAAGTCACAAAAGTTGTGTGTTTGAGCTCATAAAGTACTATTTTTCTTGGAAATTCAACAAAATGCAATCATGGTGTTTCATGTCACTTTAAAGATCTCGTCGAGCTGATTAATTTGACACTTTGTTTAAGGAATTTGGTACTCATTTGCCGAAGTTATCGAGCTTCAAAGTTTGAAAAGTCACACAAGTTGTGTGTTTGAGCACATAAAGTACTATTTTTCTTGGAAATTCAACAAGATGCAATCATGATGTGTTGTGGCATCTTCAAAATCTCGTCGAGCTGATTAATTTGACACTTTGTTTAAGAAATTTGTTCCACATTTGCCGAAGTTATCGAGTTTCAAAGATTGAAAAGTCACAAAATATGTGTGTTTGAGCACATAAAGTACTATTTTTCTTGGAAATTCAACAAGATGCAATCATGATGTGTTGTGACATCTTCAAAAACTCGTCGAGCTGATTAATTTGACACTTTGTTTAAGAAATTTGATACTCATTTGCCGAAGTTATTCGAGCTTCAAAATTTGAAAAGTCACAAAATATGTGTGTTTGAGCACATAAAGTACTATTTTTCTTGGAAATTCAACAAGATGCAATCATGATGTGTTGTGACATCTTCAAAATCTCGTCGAGCTGATTAATTTGACACTTTGTTTAAGAAATTTGATACTCATTTGCCGAAGTTATTCGAGCTTCAAAACTTGAAAAGTCACAAAATATGTGTGTTTGAGCACATAAAGTACTATTTTTTTGGAAATTTAACAAGATGCAATCATGATGTGTTGTGACATCTTCAAAATCTCGTCGAACTGATTAATTTGAAACTTTGTTTAAGGAATTTGGTACTCATTTGCCGAAGTTATCGAGCTCCAAAATTTTACAAGTCACAAAAGTTGTGTGTTTGAGCTCATAAAGTACTATTTTTCTTGGAAATTCAACAAAATGCAATCATGGTGTTTCATGTCACTTTAAAGATCTCGTCGAGCTGATTAATTTGACACTTTGTTTAAGGAATTTGGTACTCATTTGCCGAAGTTATCGAGCTTCAAAGTTTGAAAAGTCACACAAGTTGTGTGTTTGAGCACATAAAGTACTATTTTTTTTAGAAATTCAACAAGATGCACTCGTTATGTGTTGCGACATCTTGAAAATCTCGTCGAGCTGATTAATGTGACACTTTGTTTATGAAATTTGGTACTCATTTGCCGAAGTTATCGAGCTTCAAAGTTTGAAAAGTCACACAAGTTGTGTGTTTGAGCGCATAAAGTACTATTTTTCTTGGAAATTCAACAAGATGCAATCATGAAGTGTTGTGACATCTTCAAAATCTCGTCGAGCTGATTAATTTGACACTTTCTTTATGGAATTTGGTACTCATTTGCCGAAGTTATCGAGCATCAAAATTTGAAAAGTCACACAAGTTGTGTGTTTGAGCACATAAAGTACTATTTTTCTTGGAAATTCAACAAGATGCAATCATGAAGTGTTGTGACATCTTCAAAATCTCGTCGAGCTGATTAATTTGACACTTTCTTTATGGAATTTGGTACTCATTTGCCGAAGTTATCGAGCTTCAAAGTTTGAAAAGTCACACAAGTTGTGTGTTTGAGCACATAAAGTACTATTTTTTTTAGAAATTCAACAAGATGCACTCGTTATGTGTTGTGACATCTTGAAAATCTCGTCGAGCTGATTAATGTGACACTTTGTTTATGAAATTTGGTACTCATTTGCCGAAGTTATCGAGCTTCAAAGTTTGAAAAGTCACACAAGTTGTGTGTTTGAGCACATAAAGTACTATTTTTTTTAGAAATTCAACAAGATGCACTCGTTATGTGTTGTGACATCTTCAAAATCTCGTCGAGCTGATTAATTTGACACTTTCTTTATGGAATTTGGTACTCATTTGCCGAAGTTATCGAGCTTCAAAGTTTGAAAAGTCACACAAGTTGTGTGTTTGAGCACATAAAGTACTATTTTTTTTAGAAATTCAACAAGATGCACTCGTTATGTGTTGTGACATCTTGAAAATCTCGTCGAGCTGATTAATGTGACACTTTGTTTATGAAATTTGGTACTCATTTGCCGAAGTTATCGAGCTTCAAAGTTTGAAAAGTCACACAAGTTGTGTGTTTGAGCGCATAAAGTACTATTTTTCTTGGAAATTCAACAAGATGCAATCATGAAGTGTTGTGACATCTTCAAAATCTCGTCGAGCTGATTAATTTGACACTTTCTTTATGGAATTTGGTACTCATTTGCCGAAGTTATCGAGCATCAAAATTTGAAAAGTCACACAAGTTGTGTGTTTGAGCACATAAAGTACTATTTTTCTTGGAAATTCAACAAGATGCAATCATGATGTGTTGTGGCATCTTCAAAATCTCGTCGAGCTGATTAATTTGACACTTTGTTTATCAAATTTGGTCCTCATTTGCCTAAGTTATCGAGATTCAAAGTTTGAAAAGTCATAAAATATGTGTGTTTGAGCACATAAAGTACTATTTTTATTAGAAATTCAACTAGATGCAATCATGATGAGTTGTGACATCTTCAAAATCTCTTCGAGCTGATTAATTTGACACTTTCTTTAAGGAATTTGGTACTCATTTGAGAAGTTATCGAGCTTCAAAATTTGAAAAGTCACACAAGTTGTGTGTTTGAGCACATAAAGTACTATTTTTCTTGGAAATTCAACAAGATGCAATCATGAAGTGTTGTGACATCTTGAAAATCTCGTCGAGCTGATTAATTTGACACTTTGTTTAAGAAATTTGTTCCACATTTGCCGAAGTTATCGAGTTTCAAAGATTGAAAAGTCACAAAATATGTGTGTTTGAGCACGTAAAGTACTATTTTTCTTGGAAATTCAACAAGATGCAATCATGATGAGTTGTGACATCTTCAAAATCTCGTCGAGCTGATTAATTTGACACTTTGTTTAAGAAATTTGTTCCACATTTGAGAAGTTATCGAGTTTCAAAGATTGAAAAGTCAAAAAAGTTGTGTGTTTGAGCACATAAAGTACTATTTTTCTTGGAAATTCAACAAGATGCAATCATGATGTGTTGTGTCATCTTTAAAATCTCGTCGAGCTGATTAATTTGACACTTTGTTTAAGAAATTTGGTACTCATTTGCCTAAGTTATCGAGATTCAAAGTTTGAAAAGTCATAAAATATGTGTGTTTGAGCACATAAAGTACTATTTTTATTAGAAATTCAACTAGATGCAATCATGATGAGATGTGACATCTTCAAAATCTCTTCGAGCTGATTAATTTGACACTTTCTTTAAGGAATTTGGTACTCATTTGAGAAGTTATCGAGCTTCAAAGTTTGAAAAGTCACACAAGTTGTGTGTTTGAGCACATAAAGTACTATTTTTCTTGGAAATTCAACAAGATGCAATCATGATGTGTTGTGACATCTTGAAAATCTCGTCGAGCTGATTAATTTGACACTTTCTTTATGGAATTTGGTACTCATTTGCCGAAGTTATCGAGCATCAAAATTTGAAAAGTCACACAAGTTGTGTGTTTGAGAACATAAAGTACTATTTTTCTTGTAAATTCAACAAGATGCAATCATGATGTGTTGTGACATCTTCAAAATCTCGTCGAGCTGATTAATTTGACACTTTGTTTAACAAATTTGGTCCTCATTTGCCGAAGTTATCGAGCTTCAAAGTTTGAAAAGTCACACAAGTTGTGTGTTTGAGCACATAAAGTACTATTTTTCTTAGAAATTCAACAAGATGCACTCGTGATGAGTTGTGACATCTTCAAAGTCTTGACGAGCTGATTAATTTGACACTTTCTTTATGGAATTTGGTACTCATTTGCCGAAGTTATCGAGCATCAAAATTTGAAAAGTCACACAAGTTGTGTGTTTGAGCCCATAAAGTACTATTTTTCTTGGAAATTCAACAAGATGCAATCATGATGAGTTGTGGCATCTTCAAAATCTCGTCGAGCTGATTAATTTGACACTTTGTTTAAGGAATTTGGTACTCATTTGCCGAAGTTATCGAGCTCCAAAATTTTACAAGTCACAAAAGTTGTGTGTTTGAGCTCATAAAGTACTATTTTTCTTGGAAATTCAACAAAATGCAATCATGGTGTTTCATGTCACTTTAAAGATCTCGTCGAGCTGATTAATTTGACACTTTGTTTAAGGAATTTGGTACTCATTTGCCGAAGTTATCGAGCTTCAAAGTTTGAAAAGTCACACAAGTTGTGTGTTTGAGCACATAAAGTACTATTTTTCTTGGAAATTCAACAAGATGCAATCATGATGTGTTGTGGCATCTTCAAAATCTCGTCGAGCTGATTAATTTGACACTTTGTTTAAGAAATTTGTTCCACATTTGCCGAAGTTATCGAGTTTCAAAGATTGAAAAGTCACAAAATATGTGTGTTTGAGCACATAAAGTACTATTTTTCTTGGAAATTCAACAAGATGCAATCATGATGTGTTGTGACATCTTCAAAAACTCGTCGAGCTGATTAATTTGACACTTTGTTTAAGAAATTTGATACTCATTTGCCGAAGTTATTCGAGCTTCAAAATTTGAAAAGTCACAAAATATGTGTGTTTGAGCACATAAAGTACTATTTTTCTTGGAAATTCAACAAGATGCAATCATGATGTGTTGTGACATCTTCAAAATCTCGTCGAGCTGATTAATTTGACACTTTGTTTAAGAAATTTGATACTCATTTGCCGAAGTTATTCGAGCTTCAAAACTTGAAAAGTCACAAAATATGTGTGTTTGAGCACATAAAGTACTATTTTTTTGGAAATTCAACAAGATGCAATCATGATGTGTTGTGACATCTTCAAAATCTCGTCGAACTGATTAATTTGAAACTTTGTTTAAGGAATTTGGTACTCATTTGCCGAAGTTATCGAGCTCCAAAATTTTACAAGTCACAAAAGTTGTGTGTTTGAGCTCATAAAGTACTATTTTTCTTGGAAATTCAACAAAATGCAATCATGGTGTTTCATGTCACTTTAAAGATCTCGTCGAGCTGATTAATTTGACACTTTGTTTAAGGAATTTGGTACTCATTTGCCGAAGTTATCGAGCTTCAAAGTTTGAAAAGTCACACAAGTTGTGTGTTTGAGCACATAAAGTACTATTTTTTTTAGAAATTCAACAAGATGCACTCGTTATGTGTTGCGACATCTTGAAAATCTCGTCGAGCTGATTAATGTGACACTTTGTTTATGAAATTTGGTACTCATTTGCCGAAGTTATCGAGCTTCAAAGTTTGAAAAGTCACACAAGTTGTGTGTTTGAGCGCATAAAGTACTATTTTTCTTGGAAATTCAACAAGATGCAATCATGAAGTGTTGTGACATCTTCAAAATCTCGTCGAGCTGATTAATTTGACACTTTCTTTATGGAATTTGGTACTCATTTGCCGAAGTTATCGAGCATCAAAATTTGAAAAGTCACACAAGTTGTGTGTTTGAGCACATAAAGTACTATTTTTCTTGGAAATTCAACAAGATGCAATCATGAAGTGTTGTGACATCTTCAAAATCTCGTCGAGCTGATTAATTTGACACTTTCTTTATGGAATTTGGTACTCATTTGCCGAAGTTATCGAGCTTCAAAGTTTGAAAAGTCACACAAGTTGTGTGTTTGAGCACATAAAGTACTATTTTTTTTAGAAATTCAACAAGATGCACTCGTTATGTGTTGTGACATCTTGAAAATCTCGTCGAGCTGATTAATGTGACACTTTGTTTATGAAATTTGGTACTCATTTGCCGAAGTTATCGAGCTTCAAAGTTTGAAAAGTCACACAAGTTGTGTGTTTGAGCACATAAAGTACTATTTTTTTTAGAAATTCAACAAGATGCACTCGTTATGTGTTGTGACATCTTCAAAATCTCGTCGAGCTGATTAATTTGACACTTTCTTTATGGAATTTGGTACTCATTTGCCGAAGTTATCGAGCTTCAAAGTTTGAAAAGTCACACAAGTTGTGTGTTTGAGCACATAAAGTACTATTTTTTTTAGAAATTCAACAAGATGCACTCGTTATGTGTTGTGACATCTTGAAAATCTCGTCGAGCTGATTAATGTGACACTTTGTTTATGAAATTTGGTACTCATTTGCCGAAGTTATCGAGCTTCAAAGTTTGAAAAGTCACACAAGTTGTGTGTTTGAGCGCATAAAGTACTATTTTTCTTGGAAATTCAACAAGATGCAATCATGAAGTGTTGTGACATCTTCAAAATCTCGTCGAGCTGATTAATTTGACACTTTCTTTATGGAATTTGGTACTCATTTGCCGAAGTTATCGAGCATCAAAATTTGAAAAGTCACACAAGTTGTGTGTTTGAGCACATAAAGTACTATTTTTCTTGGAAATTCAACAAGATGCAATCATGATGTGTTGTGGCATCTTCAAAATCTCGTCGAGCTGATTAATTTGACACTTTGTTTATCAAATTTGGTCCTCATTTGCCTAAGTTATCGAGATTCAAAGTTTGAAAAGTCATAAAATATGTGTGTTTGAGCACATAAAGTACTATTTTTATTAGAAATTCAACTAGATGCAATCATGATGAGTTGTGACATCTTCAAAATCTCTTCGAGCTGATTAATTTGACACTTTCTTTAAGGAATTTGGTACTCATTTGAGAAGTTATCGAGCTTCAAAATTTGAAAAGTCACACAAGTTGTGTGTTTGAGCACATAAAGTACTATTTTTCTTGGAAATTCAACAAGATGCAATCATGAAGTGTTGTGACATCTTGAAAATCTCGTCGAGCTGATTAATTTGACACTTTGTTTAAGAAATTTGTTCCACATTTGCCGAAGTTATCGAGTTTCAAAGATTGAAAAGTCACAAAATATGTGTGTTTGAGCACGTAAAGTACTATTTTTCTTGGAAATTCAACAAGATGCAATCATGATGAGTTGTGACATCTTCAAAATCTCGTCGAGCTGATTAATTTGACACTTTGTTTAAGAAATTTGTTCCACATTTGAGAAGTTATCGAGTTTCAAAGATTGAAAAGTCAAAAAAGTTGTGTGTTTGAGCACATAAAGTACTATTTTTCTTGGAAATTCAACAAGATGCAATCATGATGTGTTGTGTCATCTTTAAAATCTCGTCGAGCTGATTAATTTGACACTTTGTTTAAGAAATTTGGTACTCATTTGCCTAAGTTATCGAGATTCAAAGTTTGAAAAGTCATAAAATATGTGTGTTTGAGCACATAAAGTACTATTTTTATTAGAAATTCAACTAGATGCAATCATGATGAGATGTGACATCTTCAAAATCTCTTCGAGCTGATTAATTTGACACTTTCTTTAAGGAATTTGGTACTCATTTGAGAAGTTATCGAGCTTCAAAGTTTGAAAAGTCACACAAGTTGTGTGTTTGAGCACATAAAGTACTATTTTTCTTGGAAATTCAACAAGATGCAATCATGATGTGTTGTGACATCTTGAAAATCTCGTCGAGCTGATTAATTTGACACTTTCTTTATGGAATTTGGTACTCATTTGCCGAAGTTATCGAGCATCAAAATTTGAAAAGTCACACAAGTTGTGTGTTTGAGAACATAAAGTACTATTTTTCTTGTAAATTCAACAAGATGCAATCATGATGTGTTGTGACATCTTCAAAATCTCGTCGAGCTGATTAATTTGACACTTTGTTTAACAAATTTGGTCCTCATTTGCCGAAGTTATCGAGCTTCAAAGTTTGAAAAGTCACACAAGTTGTGTGTTTGAGCACATAAAGTACTATTTTTCTTAGAAATTCAACAAGATGCACTCGTGATGAGTTGTGACATCTTCAAAGTCTTGACGAGCTGATTAATTTGACACTTTCTTTATGGAATTTGGTACTCATTTGCCGAAGTTATCGAGCATCAAAATTTGAAAAGTCACACAAGTTGTGTGTTTGAGCCCATAAAGTACTATTTTTCTTGGAAATTCAACAAGATGCAATCATGATGAGTTGTGGCATCTTCAAAATCTCGTCGAGCTGATTAATTTGACACTTTGTTTAAGAAATGTGGTACTCATTTGCCGAAGTTATGGAGCTTCAAAGTTTGAAAAGTCACACAAGTTGTGTGTTTGAGCACATAAAGTACTATTTTTCTTGGAAATTCAACAAGATGCAATCATGATGAGTTGTGACATCTTCAAAATCTCGTCGAGCTGATTAATTTGACACTTTGTTTAACAAATTTGGTCCTCATTTGCCGAAGTTATCGAGCTTCAAAGTTTGAAAAGTCACACAAGTTGTGTGTTTGAGCACATAAAGTACTATTTTTCTTGGAAATTCAACAAGATGCAATCATGAAGTGTTGTGACATCTTCAAAATCTCGTCGAGCTGATTAATTTGACACTTTGTTTAAGAAATTTGATACTCATTTGCCGAAGTTATTCGAGCTTCAAAACTTGAAAAGTCACACAAGTTGTGTGTTTGAGCTCATAAAGTACTATTTTTCTTAGAAATTCAACCAGATGCAATCATGATGAGTTGTGACATCTTCAAAATCTCGTCGAGCTGATTAATTTGACACTTTGTTTAAGAAATTTGATACTCATTTGCCGAAGTTATTCGAGCTTCAAAACTTGAAAAGTCACACAAGTTGTGTGTTTGAGCTCATAAAGTACTATTTTTCTTAGAAATTCAACCAGATGCAATCATGATGAGTTGTGACATCTTCAAAATCTCTTCGAGCTGATTAATTTGACACTTTCTTTAAGGAATTTGGTACTCATTTGAGAAGTTATCGAGCATCAAAATTTGAAAAGTCACACAAGTTGTGTGTTTGAGCACATAAAGTACTATTTTTCTTGGAAATTCAACAAGATGCAATCATGATGTGTTGTGGCATCTTCAAAATCTCGTCGAGCTGATTAATTTGACACTTTGTTTATCAAATTTGGTCCTCATTTGCCTAAGTTATCGAGATTCAAAGTTTGAAAAGTCATAAAATATGTGTGTTTGAGCACATAAAGTACTATTTTTATTAGAAATTCAACTAGATGCAATCATGATGAGTTGTGACATCTTCAAAATCTCTTCGAGCTGATTAATTTGACACTTTCTTTAAGGAATTTGGTACTCATTTGAGAAGTTATCGAGCTTCAAAGTTTGAAAAGTCACACAAGTTGTGTGTTTGAGCACATAAAGTACTATTTTTCTTGGAAATTCAACAAGATGCAATCATGATGTGTTGTGACATCTTGAAAATCTCGTCGAGCTGATTAATTTGACACTTTCTTTATGGAATTTGGTACTCATTTGCCGAAGTTATCGAGCATCAAAATTTGAAAAGTCACACAAGTTGTGTGTTTGAGCACATAAAGTACTATTTTTCTTGTAAATTCAGCAAGATGCAATCATGATGTGTTGTGACATCTTCAAAATCTCGTCGAGCTGATTAATTTGACACTTTGTTTAACAAATTTGGTCCTCATTTGCCGAAGTTATCGAGCTTCAAAGTTTGAAAAGTCACACAAGTTGTGTGTTTGAGCACATAAAGTACTATTTTTCTTAGAAATTCAACAAGATGCACTCGTGATGAGTTGTGACATCTTCAAAGTCTTGACGAGCTGATTAATTTGACACTTTCTTTATGGAATTTGGTACTCATTTGCCGAAGTTATCGAGCATCAAAATTTGAAAAGTCACACAAGTTGTGTGTTTGAGCCCATAAAGTACTATTTTTCTTGGAAATTCAACAAGATGCAATCATGATGAGTTGTGGCATCTTCAAAATCTCGTCGAGCTGATTAATTTGACACTTTGTTTAAGAAATTTGGTACTCATTTGCCGAAGTTATGGAGCTTCAAAGTTTGAAAAGTCACACAAGTTGTGTGTTTGAGCACATAAAGTACTATTTTTCTTGGAAATTCAACAAGATGCAATCATGATGAGTTGTGACATCTTCAAAATCTCGTCGAGCTGATTAATTTGACACTTTGTTTAACAAATTTGGTCCTCATTTGCCGAAGTTATCGAGCTTCAAAGTTTGAAAAGTCACACAAGTTGTGTGTTTGAGCACATAAAGTACTATTTTTCTTAGAAATTCAATAAGATGCACTCGTGATGAGTTGTGACATCTTCAAAGTCTTGACGAGCTGATTAATTTGACACTTTCTTTATGGAATTTGGTACTCATTTGCCGAAGTTATCGAGCATCAAAATTTGAAAAGTCACACAAGTTGTGTGTTTGAGCCCATAAAGTACTATTTTTCATGGAATTTCAACAAGATGCAATCATGATGTGTTGTGACATCTTCAAAATCTCGTCGAGCTGATTAATTTGACACTTTGTTTAACAAATTTGGTCCTCATTTGCCGAAGTTATCGAGCTTCAAAGTTTGAAAAGTCACACAAGTTGTGTGTTTGAGCACATAAAGTACTATTTTTCTTAGAAATTCAACAAGATGCACTCGTGATGAGTTGTGACATCTTCAAAGTCTTGACGAGCTGATTAATTTGACACTTTCTTTATGGAATTTGGTACTCATTTGCCGAAGTTATCGAGCATCAAAATTTGAAAAGTCACACAAGTTGTGTGTTTGAGCACATATAGTACTATTTTTCTTGGAAATTCAACAAGATGCAATCATGATGTGTTGTGTCATCTTTAAAATCTCGTCGAGCTGATTAATTTGACACTTTGTTTAAGAAATTTGGTACTCATTTGCCGAAGTTATCGAGCTTCAAAGTTTGAAAAGTCACAAAATATGTGTGTTTGAGCACATAAAGTACTATTTTTTTTGGAAATTCAACAAGATGCAATCATGATGAGTTGTGACATCTTCAAAATCTCGTCGAGCTGATTAATTTGACACTTTGTTTAAGGAATTTGGTACTCATTTGCCGAAGTTATCGAGCTTCAAAGTTTGAAAAGTCACACAAGTTGTGTGTTTGAGCACATAAAGTACTATTTTTCTTAGAAATTCAACAAGATGCACTCGTGATGAGTTGTGACATCTTCAAAGTCTTGACGAGCTGATTAATTTGACACTTTCTTTATGGAATTTGGTACTCATTTGCCGAAGTTATCGAGCATCAAAATTTGAAAAGTCACACAAGTTGTGTGTTTGAGCACATATAGTACTATTTTTCTTGGAAATTCAACAAGATGCAATCATGATGTGTTGTGTCATCTTTAAAATCTCGTCGAGCTGATTAATTTGACACTTTGTTTAAGAAATTTGGTACTCATTTGCCGAAGTTATCGAGCTTCAAAGTTTGAAAAGTCACAAAATATGTGTGTTTGAGCACATAAAGTACTATTTTTTTTGGAAATTCAACAAGATGCAATCATGATGAGTTGTGACATCTTCAAAATCTCGTCGAGCTGATTAATTTGACACTTTGTTTAAGGAATTTGGTACTCATTTGCCGAAGTTATCGAGCTTCAAAGTTTGAAAAGTCACACAAGTTGTGTGTTTGAACACATAAAGTACTATTTTTCTTAGAAATTCAACAAGATGCACTCGTTATGTGTTGTGACATCTTGAAAATCTCGTCGAGCTGATTAATGTGACACTTTGTTTAAGAAATTTGGTCCACATTTGAGAAGTTATCGAGTTTCAAAGATTGAAAAGTCACAAAAGTTGTGTGTTTGAGCACATAAAGTACTATTTTTCTTGGAAATTCAACAAGATGCAATCATGATGAGTTGTGACATCTTCAAAATCTCGTCGAGCTGATTAATTTGACACTTTGTTTAAGAAATTTGTTCCACATTTGAGAAGTTATCGAGTTTCAAAGATTGAAAAGTCACAAAAGTTGTGTGTTTGAGCACATAAAGTACTATTTTTCTTGGAAATTCAACAAGATGCAATCATGATGAGTTGTGGCATCTTCAAAATCTCGTCGAGCTGATTAATTTGACACTTTGTTTAAGAAATTTGGTACTCATTTGCCGAAGTTATGGAGCTTCAAAGTTTGAAAAGTCACACAAGTTGTGTGTTTGAGCACATAAAGTACTATTTTTCTTGGAAATTCAACAAGATGCAATCATGATGAGTTGTGACATCTTCAAAATCTCGTCGAGCTGATTAATTTGACACTTTGTTTAACAAATTTGGTCCTCATTTGCCGAAGTTATCGAGCTTCAAAGTTTGAAAAGTCACACAAGTTGTGTGTTTGAGCACATAAAGTACTATTTTTCTTGGAAATTCAACAAGATGCAATCATGATGAGTTGTGGCATCTTCAAAATCTCGTCGAGCTGATTAATTTGACACTTTGTTTAAGAAATTTGGTACTCATTTGCCGAAGTTATGGAGCTTCAAAGTTTGAAAAGTCACACAAGTTGTGTGTTTGAGCACATAAAGTACTATTTTTCTTGGAAATTCAACAAGATGCAATCATGATGAGTTGTGACATCTTCAAAATCTCGTCGAGCTGATTAATTTGACACTTTGTTTAACAAATTTGGTCCTCATTTGCCGAAGTTATCGAGCTTCAAAGTTTGAAAAGTCACACAAGTTGTGTGTTTGAGCACATAAAGTACTATTTTTCTTGGAAATTCAACAAGATGCAATCATGAAGTGTTGTGACATCTTCAAAATCTCGTCGAGCTGATTAATTTGACACTTTGTTTAAGAAATTTGATACTCATTTGCCGAAGTTATCGAGCATCAAAATTTGAAAAGTCACACAAGTTGTGTGTTTGAGCACATATAGTACTATTTTTCTTGGAAATTCAACAAGATGCAATCATGATGTGTTGTGTCATCTTTAAAATCTCGTCGAGCTGATTAATTTGACACTTTGTTTAAGAAATTTGGTACTCATTTGCCGAAGTTATCGAGCTTCAAAGTTTGAAAAGTCACAAAATATGTGTGTTTGAGCACATAAAGTACTATTTTTTTTGGAAATTCAACAAGATGCAATCATGATGAGTTGTGACATCTTCAAAATCTCGTCGAGCTGATTAATTTGACACTTTGTTTAAGGAATTTGGTACTCATTTGCCGAAGTTATCGAGCTTCAAAGTTTGAAAAGTCACACAAGTTGTGTGTTTGAACACATAAAGTACTATTTTTCTTAGAAATTCAACAAGATGCACTCGTTATGTGTTGTGACATCTTGAAAATCTCGTCGAGCTGATTAATGTGACACTTTGTTTAAGAAATTTGGTCCACATTTGAGAAGTTATCGAGTTTCAAAGATTGAAAAGTCACAAAAGTTGTGTGTTTGAGCACATAAAGTACTATTTTTCTTGGAAATTCAACAAGATGCAATCATGATGAGTTGTGACATCTTCAAAATCTCGTCGAGCTGATTAATTTGACACTTTGTTTAAGAAATTTGTTCCACATTTGAGAAGTTATCGAGTTTCAAAGATTGAAAAGTCACAAAAGTTGTGTGTTTGAGCACATAAAGTACTATTTTTCTTGGAAATTCAACAAGATGCAATCATGATGAGTTGTGGCATCTTCAAAATCTCGTCGAGCTGATTAATTTGACACTTTGTTTAAGAAATTTGGTACTCATTTGCCGAAGTTATGGAGCTTCAAAGTTTGAAAAGTCACACAAGTTGTGTGTTTGAGCACATAAAGTACTATTTTTCTTGGAAATTCAACAAGATGCAATCATGATGAGTTGTGACATCTTCAAAATCTCGTCGAGCTGATTAATTTGACACTTTGTTTAACAAATTTGGTCCTCATTTGCCGAAGTTATCGAGCTTCAAAGTTTGAAAAGTCACACAAGTTGTGTGTTTGAGCACATAAAGTACTATTTTTCTTAGAAATTCAATAAGATGCACTCGTGATGAGTTGTGACATCTTCAAAGTCTTGACGAGCTGATTAATTTGACACTTTCTTTATGGAATTTGGTACTCATTTGCCGAAGTTATCGAGCATCAAAATTTGAAAAGTCACACAAGTTGTGTGTTTGAGCCCATAAAGTACTATTTTTCATGGAATTTCAACAAGATGCAATCATGATGTGTTGTGACATCTTCAAAATCTCGTCGAGCTGATTAATTTGACACTTTGTTTAACAAATTTGGTCCTCATTTGCCGAAGTTATCGAGCTTCAAAGTTTGAAAAGTCACACAAGTTGTGTGTTTGAGCACATAAAGTACTATTTTTCTTAGAAATTCAACAAGATGCACTCGTGATGAGTTGTGACATCTTCAAAGTCTTGACGAGCTGATTAATTTGACACTTTCTTTATGGAATTTGGTACTCATTTGCCGAAGTTATCGAGCATCAAAATTTGAAAAGTCACACAAGTTGTGTGTTTGAGCACATATAGTACTATTTTTCTTGGAAATTCAACAAGATGCAATCATGATGTGTTGTGTCATCTTTAAAATCTCGTCGAGCTGATTAATTTGACACTTTGTTTAAGAAATTTGGTACTCATTTGCCGAAGTTATCGAGCTTCAAAGTTTGAAAAGTCACAAAAGTTGTGTGTTTGAGCACATAAAGTACTATTTTTCTTGGAAATTCAACAAGATGCAATCATGATGAGTTGTGGCATCTTCAAAATCTCGTCGAGCTGATTAATTTGACACTTTGTTTAAGAAATTTGGTACTCATTTGCCGAAGTTATGGAGCTTCAAAGTTTGAAAAGTCACACAAGTTGTGTGTTTGAGCACATAAAGTACTATTTTTCTTGGAAATTCAACAAGATGCAATCATGATGAGTTGTGACATCTTCAAAATCTCGTCGAGCTGATTAATTTGACACTTTGTTTAACAAATTTGGTCCTCATTTGCCGAAGTTATCGAGCTTCAAAGTTTGAAAAGTCACACAAGTTGTGTGTTTGAGCACATAAAGTACTATTTTTCTTGGAAATTCAACAAGATGCAATCATGATGAGTTGTGGCATCTTCAAAATCTCGTCGAGCTGATTAATTTGACACTTTGTTTAAGAAATTTGGTACTCATTTGCCGAAGTTATGGAGCTTCAAAGTTTGAAAAGTCACACAAGTTGTGTGTTTGAGCACATAAAGTACTATTTTTCTTGGAAATTCAACAAGATGCAATCATGATGAGTTGTGACATCTTCAAAATCTCGTCGAGCTGATTAATTTGACACTTTGTTTAACAAATTTGGTCCTCATTTGCCGAAGTTATCGAGCTTCAAAGTTTGAAAAGTCACACAAGTTGTGTGTTTGAGCACATAAAGTACTATTTTTCTTGGAAATTCAACAAGATGCAATCATGAAGTGTTGTGACATCTTCAAAATCTCGTCGAGCTGATTAATTTGACACTTTGTTTAAGAAATTTGATACTCATTTGCCGAAGTTATCGAGCATCAAAATTTGAAAAGTCACACAAGTTGTGTGTTTGAGCACATATAGTACTATTTTTCTTGGAAATTCAACAAGATGCAATCATGATGTGTTGTGTCATCTTTAAAATCTCGTCGAGCTGATTAATTTGACACTTTGTTTAAGAAATTTGGTACTCATTTGCCGAAGTTATCGAGCTTCAAAGTTTGAAAAGTCACAAAATATGTGTGTTTGAGCACATAAAGTACTATTTTTTTTGGAAATTCAACAAGATGCAATCATGATGAGTTGTGACATCTTCAAAATCTCGTCGAGCTGATTAATTTGACACTTTGTTTAAGGAATTTGGTACTCATTTGCCGAAGTTATCGAGCTTCAAAGTTTGAAAAGTCACACAAGTTGTGTGTTTGAACACATAAAGTACTATTTTTCTTAGAAATTCAACAAGATGCACTCGTTATGTGTTGTGACATCTTGAAAATCTCGTCGAGCTGATTAATGTGACACTTTGTTTAAGAAATTTGGTCCACATTTGAGAAGTTATCGAGTTTCAAAGATTGAAAAGTCACAAAAGTTGTGTGTTTGAGCACATAAAGTACTATTTTTCTTGGAAATTCAACAAGATGCAATCATGATGAGTTGTGACATCTTCAAAATCTCGTCGAGCTGATTAATTTGACACTTTGTTTAAGAAATTTGTTCCACATTTGAGAAGTTATCGAGTTTCAAAGATTGAAAAGTCACAAAAGTTGTGTGTTTGAGCACATAAAGTACTATTTTTCTTGGAAATTCAACAAGATGCAATCATGATGAGTTGTGGCATCTTCAAAATCTCGTCGAGCTGATTAATTTGACACTTTGTTTAAGAAATTTGGTACTCATTTGCCGAAGTTATGGAGCTTCAAAGTTTGAAAAGTCACACAAGTTGTGTGTTTGAGCACATAAAGTACTATTTTTCTTGGAAATTCAACAAGATGCAATCATGATGAGTTGTGACATCTTCAAAATCTCGTCGAGCTGATTAATTTGACACTTTGTTTAACAAATTTGGTCCTCATTTGCCGAAGTTATCGAGCTTCAAAGTTTGAAAAGTCACACAAGTTGTGTGTTTGAGCACATAAAGTACTATTTTTCTTAGAAATTCAATAAGATGCACTCGTGATGAGTTGTGACATCTTCAAAGTCTTGACGAGCTGATTAATTTGACACTTTCTTTATGGAATTTGGTACTCATTTGCCGAAGTTATCGAGCATCAAAATTTGAAAAGTCACACAAGTTGTGTGTTTGAGCCCATAAAGTACTATTTTTCATGGAATTTCAACAAGATGCAATCATGATGTGTTGTGACATCTTCAAAATCTCGTCGAGCTGATTAATTTGACACTTTGTTTAACAAATTTGGTCCTCATTTGCCGAAGTTATCGAGCTTCAAAGTTTGAAAAGTCACACAAGTTGTGTGTTTGAGCACATAAAGTACTATTTTTCTTAGAAATTCAACAAGATGCACTCGTGATGAGTTGTGACATCTTCAAAGTCTTGACGAGCTGATTAATTTGACACTTTCTTTATGGAATTTGGTACTCATTTGCCGAAGTTATCGAGCATCAAAATTTGAAAAGTCACACAAGTTGTGTGTTTGAGCACATATAGTACTATTTTTCTTGGAAATTCAACAAGATGCAATCATGATGTGTTGTGTCATCTTTAAAATCTCGTCGAGCTGATTAATTTGACACTTTGTTTAAGAAATTTGGTACTCATTTGCCGAAGTTATCGAGCTTCAAAGTTTGAAAAGTCAC
Source organism: Euwallacea fornicatus (assembly GCF_040115645.1). Lineage (NCBI taxonomy): Eukaryota > Metazoa > Arthropoda > Insecta > Coleoptera > Curculionidae > Euwallacea > Euwallacea fornicatus. The sequence continues at coordinate 576,229 of NW_027096020.1, read as the reverse complement.
AAAATATGTGTGTTTGAGCACATAAAGTACTATTTTTTTTGGAAATTCAACAAGATGCAATCATGATGAGTTGTGACATCTTCAAAATCTCGTCGAGCTGATTAATTTGACACTTTGTTTAAGGAATTTGGTACTCATTTGCCGAAGTTATCGAGCTTCAAAGTTTGAAAAGTCACACAAGTTGTGTGTTTGAGCACATAAAGTACTATTTTTCTTAGAAATTCAACAAGATGCACTCGTGATGAGTTGTGACATCTTCAAAGTCTTGACGAGCTGATTAATTTGACACTTTCTTTATGGAATTTGGTACTCATTTGCCGAAGTTATCGAGCATCAAAATTTGAAAAGTCACACAAGTTGTGTGTTTGAGCACATATAGTACTATTTTTCTTGGAAATTCAACAAGATGCAATCATGATGTGTTGTGTCATCTTTAAAATCTCGTCGAGCTGATTAATTTGACACTTTGTTTAAGAAATTTGGTACTCATTTGCCGAAGTTATCGAGCTTCAAAGTTTGAAAAGTCACAAAATATGTGTGTTTGAGCACATAAAGTACTATTTTTTTTGGAAATTCAACAAGATGCAATCATGATGAGTTGTGACATCTTCAAAATCTCGTCGAGCTGATTAATTTGACACTTTGTTTAAGGAATTTGGTACTCATTTGCCGAAGTTATCGAGCTTCAAAGTTTGAAAAGTCACACAAGTTGTGTGTTTGAACACATAAAGTACTATTTTTCTTAGAAATTCAACAAGATGCACTCGTTATGTGTTGTGACATCTTGAAAATCTCGTCGAGCTGATTAATGTGACACTTTGTTTAAGAAATTTGGTCCACATTTGAGAAGTTATCGAGTTTCAAAGATTGAAAAGTCACAAAAGTTGTGTGTTTGAGCACATAAAGTACTATTTTTCTTGGAAATTCAACAAGATGCAATCATGATGAGTTGTGACATCTTCAAAATCTCGTCGAGCTGATTAATTTGACACTTTGTTTAAGAAATTTGTTCCACATTTGAGAAGTTATCGAGTTTCAAAGATTGAAAAGTCACAAAAGTTGTGTGTTTGAGCACATAAAGTACTATTTTTCTTGGAAATTCAACAAGATGCAATCATGATGAGTTGTGGCATCTTCAAAATCTCGTCGAGCTGATTAATTTGACACTTTGTTTAAGAAATTTGGTACTCATTTGCCGAAGTTATGGAGCTTCAAAGTTTGAAAAGTCACACAAGTTGTGTGTTTGAGCACATAAAGTACTATTTTTCTTGGAAATTCAACAAGATGCAATCATGATGAGTTGTGACATCTTCAAAATCTCGTCGAGCTGATTAATTTGACACTTTGTTTAACAAATTTGGTCCTCATTTGCCGAAGTTATCGAGCTTCAAAGTTTGAAAAGTCACACAAGTTGTGTGTTTGAGCACATAAAGTACTATTTTTCTTGGAAATTCAACAAGATGCAATCATGATGAGTTGTGGCATCTTCAAAATCTCGTCGAGCTGATTAATTTGACACTTTGTTTAAGAAATTTGGTACTCATTTGCCGAAGTTATGGAGCTTCAAAGTTTGAAAAGTCACACAAGTTGTGTGTTTGAGCACATAAAGTACTATTTTTCTTGGAAATTCAACAAGATGCAATCATGATGAGTTGTGACATCTTCAAAATCTCGTCGAGCTGATTAATTTGACACTTTGTTTAACAAATTTGGTCCTCATTTGCCGAAGTTATCGAGCTTCAAAGTTTGAAAAGTCACACAAGTTGTGTGTTTGAGCACATAAAGTACTATTTTTCTTGGAAATTCAACAAGATGCAATCATGAAGTGTTGTGACATCTTCAAAATCTCGTCGAGCTGATTAATTTGACACTTTGTTTAAGAAATTTGATACTCATTTGCCGAAGTTATCGAGCATCAAAATTTGAAAAGTCACACAAGTTGTGTGTTTGAGCACATATAGTACTATTTTTCTTGGAAATTCAACAAGATGCAATCATGATGTGTTGTGTCATCTTTAAAATCTCGTCGAGCTGATTAATTTGACACTTTGTTTAAGAAATTTGGTACTCATTTGCCGAAGTTATCGAGCTTCAAAGTTTGAAAAGTCACAAAATATGTGTGTTTGAGCACATAAAGTACTATTTTTTTTGGAAATTCAACAAGATGCAATCATGATGAGTTGTGACATCTTCAAAATCTCGTCGAGCTGATTAATTTGACACTTTGTTTAAGGAATTTGGTACTCATTTGCCGAAGTTATCGAGCTTCAAAGTTTGAAAAGTCACACAAGTTGTGTGTTTGAACACATAAAGTACTATTTTTCTTAGAAATTCAACAAGATGCACTCGTTATGTGTTGTGACATCTTGAAAATCTCGTCGAGCTGATTAATGTGACACTTTGTTTAAGAAATTTGGTCCACATTTGAGAAGTTATCGAGTTTCAAAGATTGAAAAGTCACAAAAGTTGTGTGTTTGAGCACATAAAGTACTATTTTTCTTGGAAATTCAACAAGATGCAATCATGATGAGTTGTGACATCTTCAAAATCTCGTCGAGCTGATTAATTTGACACTTTGTTTAAGAAATTTGTTCCACATTTGAGAAGTTATCGAGTTTCAAAGATTGAAAAGTCACAAAAGTTGTGTGTTTGAGCACATAAAGTACTATTTTTCTTGGAAATTCAACAAGATGCAATCATGATGAGTTGTGACATCTTCAAAATCTCTTCGAGCTGATTAATTTGACACTTTCTTTAAGGAATTTAGTACTCATTTGAGAAGTTATCTGGCTTCAAAGTTTGAAAAGTCACACAAGTTGTGTGTTTGAGCACATAAAGTACTATTTTTCTTAGAAATTCAACAAGATGCACTCGTGATGAGTTGTGACATCTTCAAAGTCTTGACGAGCTGATTAATTTGACACTTTCTTTATGGAATTTGGTACTCATTTGCCGAAGTTATCGAGCATCAAAATTTGAAAAGTCACACAAGTTGTGTGTTTGAGCCCATAAAGTACTATTTTTCTTGTAAATTCAACAAGATGCAATCACGATGTGTTGTGACATCTTCAAAATCTCGTCGAGCTGATTAATTTGACACTTTGTTTAACAAATTTGGTCCTCATTTGCCGAAGTTATCGAGCTTCAAAGTTTGAAAAGTCACACAAGTTGTGTGTTTGAGCACATAAAGTACTATTTTTCTTAGAAATTCAACAAGATGCACTCGTGATGAGTTGTGACATCTTCAAAGTCTTGACGAGCTGATTAATTTGACACTTTCTTTATGGAATTTGGTACTCATTTGCCGAAGTTATCGAGCTTCAAATTTTGAAAAGTCACAAAATATGTGTGTTTGAGCACATAAAGTACTATTTTTTTTGGAAATTCAACAAGATGCAATCATGATGAGTTGTGACATCTTCAAAATCTCGTCGAGCTGATTAATTTGACACTTTGTTTAAGGAATTTGGTACTCATTTGCCGAAGTTATCGAGCTTCAAAGTTTGAAAAGTCACACAAGTTGTGTGTTTGAGCACATAAAGTACTATTTTTCTTGGAAATTCAACAAGATGCAATCATGAAGTGTTGTGACATCTTGAAAATCTCGTCGAGCTGATTAATGTGACACTTTGTTTAAGAAATTTGGTCCACATTTGAGAAGTTATCGAGTTTCAAAGATTGAAAAGTCACAAAAGTTGTGTGTTTGAGCACATAAAGTACTATTTTTCTTGGAAATTCAACAAGATGCAATCATGATGAGTTGTGACATCTTCAAAATCTCGTCGAGCTGATTAATTTGACACTTTGTTTAAGAAATTTGTTCCACATTTGAGAAGTTATCGAGTTTCAAAGATTGAAAAGTCAAAAAAGTTGTGTGTTTGAGCACATAAAGTACTATTTTTCTTGGAAATTCAACAAGATGCAATCATGATGAGTTGTGACATCTTCAAAATCTCGTCGAGCTGATTAATTTGACACTTTGTTTAAGAAATTTGGTACTCATTTGCCGAAGTTATGGAGCTTCAAAGTTTGAAAAGTCACACAAGTTGTGTGTTTGAGCACATAAAGTACTATTTTTCTTGGAAATTCAACAAGATGCAATCATGATGAGTTGTGACATCTTCAAAATCTCGTCGAGCTGATTAATTTGACACTTTGTTTAAGAAATTTGATACTCATTTGCCGAAGTTATTCGAGCTTCAAAACTTGAAAAGTCACACAAGTTGTGTGTTTGAGCTCATAAAGTACTATTTTTCTTAGAAATTCAACCAGATGCAATCATGATGAGTTGTGACATCTTCAAAATCTCTTCGAGCTGATTAATTTGACACTTTGTTTAAGGAATTTGGTACTCATTTGAGAAGTTATCGAGCATCAAAATTTGAAAAGTCACACAAGTTGTGTGTTTGAGCTCATAAAGTACTATTTTTATTAGAAATTCAACCAGATGCAATCATGATGAGTTGTGACATCTTCAAAGTCTTGACGAGCTGATTAATTTGACACTTTCTTTATGGAATTTGGTACTCATTTGCCGAAGTTATCGAGCATCAAAATTTGAAAAGTCACACAAGTTGTGTGTTTGAGCCCATAAAGTACTATTTTTCTTGGAATTTCAACAAGATGCAATCATGATGTGTTGTGACATCTTTAAAATCTCGTCGAGCTGATTAATTTGACACTTTGTTTTAGAAATTTGGTACTCATTTGCCGAAGTTATCGAGCTTCAAAGTTTGAAAAGTCACAAAATATGTGTGTTTGAGCACATAAAGTACTATTTTTTTTGGAAATTCAACAAGATGCAATCATGATGAGTTGTGACATCTTCAAAATCTCGTCGAGCTGATTAATTTGACACTTTGTTTAAGGAATTTGGTACTCATTTGCCGAAGTTATCGAGCATCAAAGTTTGAAAAGTCACACAAGTTGTGTGTTTGAACACATAAAGTACTATTTTTCTTAGAAATTCAACAAGATGCACTCGTTATGTGTTGTGACATCTTGAAAATCTCGTCGAGCTAATTAATTTGACACTTTGTTTAACAAATTTGGTCCTCATTTGCCGAAGTTATCGAGCTTCAAAGTTTGAAAAGTCACACAAGTTGTGTGTTTGAAGACATAAAGTACTATTTTTCTTAGAAATTCAACAAGATGCACTCGTTATGTGTTGTGACATCTTGAAAAGCTCGTCGAGCTGATTAATGTGACACTTTGTTTAAGAAATTTGGTACTCATTTGCCTAAGTTATCGAGCTTCAAAGTTTGAAAAGTCACACAAGTTGTGTGTTTGGGCACATAAAGTACTATTTTTCTTGGAAATTCAACAAGATGCAATCATGATGTGTTGTGGCATCTTCAAAATCTCGTCGAGCTGATTAATTTGACACTTTGTTTATCAAATTTGGTCCTCATTTGCCTAAGTTATCGAGATTCAAAGTTTGAAAAGTCATAAAATATGTGTGTTTGAGCACATAAAGTACTATTTTTATTAGAAATTCAACTAGATGCAATCATGATGAGTTGTGACATCTTCAAAATCTCTTCGAGCTGATTAATTTGACACTTTCTTTAAGGAATTTGGTACTCATTTGAGAAGTTATCGAGCTTCAAAGTTTGAAAAGTCACACAAGTTGTGTGTTTGAGCACATAAAGTACTATTTTTCTTGGAAATTCAACAAGATGCAATCATGATGAGTTGTGACATCTTCAAAATCTCTTCGAGCTGATTAATTTGACACTTTCTTTAAGGAATTTGGTACTCATTTGAGAAGTTATCGAGCTTCAAAGTTTGAAAAGTCACACAAGTTGTGTGTTTGAGCACATAAAGTACTATTTTTCTTAGAAATTCAACAAGATGCACTCGTGATGAGTTGTGACATCTTCAAAGTCTTGACGAGCTGATTAATTTGACACTTTCTTTATGGAATTTGGTACTCATTTGCCGAAGTTATCGAGCATCAAAATTTGAAAAGTCACACAAGTTGTGTGTTTGAGCCCATAAAGTACTATTTTTCTTGTAAATTCAACAAGATGCAATCATGATGTGTTGTGACATCTTCAAAATCTCGTCGAGCTGATTAATTTGACACTTTGTTTAACAAATTTGGTCCTCATTTGCCGAAGTTATCGAGCTTCAAAGTTTGAAAAGTCACACAAGTTGTGTGTTTGAGCACATAAAGTACTATTTTGCTTAGAAATTCAACAAGATGCACTCGTGATGAGTTGTGACATCTTCAAAGTCTTGACGAGCTGATTAATTTGACACTTTCTTTATGGAATTTGGTACTCATTTGCCGAAGTTATCGAGCATCAAAATTTGAAAAGTCACACAAGTTGTGTGTTTGAGCACATATAGTACTATTTTTCTTGGAAATTCAACAAGATGCAATCATGATGTGTTGTGTCATCTTTAAAATCTCGTCGAGCTGATTAATTTGACACTTTGTTTAAGAAATTTGGTACTCATTTGCCGAAGTTATCGAGCTTCAAAGTTTGAAAAGTCACAAAATATGTGTGTTTGAGCACATAAAGTACTATTTTTTTTGGAAATTCAACTAGATGCAATCATGATGAGTTGTGACATCTTCAAAATCTCTTCGAGCTGATTAATTTGACACTTTCTTTAAGGAATTTGGTACTCATTTGAGAAGTTATCGAGCATCAAAATTTGAAAAGTCACACAAGTTGTGTGTTTGAGCACATAAAGTACTATTTTTCTTGGAAATTCAACAAGATGCAATCATGATGTGTTGTGACATCTTCAAAATCTCGTCGAGCTGATTAATTTGACACTTTGTTTAACAAATTTGGTCCTCATTTGCCGAAGTTATCGAGCTTCAAAGTTTGAAAAGTCACACAAGTTGTGTGTTTGAGCACATAAAGTACTATTTTTATTAGAAATTCAACCAGATGCAGTCATGATGAGTTGTGACATCTTCAAAATCTCTTCGAGCTGATTAATTTGACACTTTCTTTAAGGAATTTGGTACTCATTTGAGAAGTTATCGAGCATCAAAATTTGAAAAGTCACACAAGTTGTGTGTTTGAGCACATAAAGTACTATTTTTCTTGGAAATTCAACAAGATGCAATCATGATGTGTTGTGACATCTTCAAAGTCTCGTCGAGCTGATTAATTTGACACTTTGTTTAACAAATTTGGTCCTCATTTGCCGAAGTTATCGAGCTTCAAAGTTTGAAAAGTCACACAAGTTGTGTGTTTGAGCACATAAAGTACTATTTTTCTTAGAAATTCAACAAGATGCACTCGTGATGAGTTGTGACATCTTCAAAGTCTTGACGAGCTGATTAATTTGACACTTTCTTTATGGAATTTGGTACTCATTTGCCGAAGTTATCGAGCATCAAAATTTGAAAAGTCACACAAGTTGTGTGTTTGAGCACATATAGTACTATTTTTCTTGGAAATTCAACAAGATGCAATCATGATGTGTTGTGTCATCTTTAAAATCTCGTCGAGCTGATTAATTTGACACTTCGTTTAAGAAATTTGGTACTCATTTGCCGAAGTTATCGAGCTTCAAAGTTTGAAAAGTCACAAAATATGTGTGTTTGAGCACATAAAGTACTATTTTTTTTGGAAATTCAACAAGATGCAATCATGATGAGTTGTGACATCTTCAAAATCTCGTCGAGCTGATTAATTTGACACTTTGTTTAAGGAATTTGGTACTCATTTGCCGAAGTTATCGAGCTTCAAAGTTTGAAAAGTCACACAAGTTGTGTGTTTGAACACATAAAGTACTATTTTTCTTAGAAATTCAACAAGATGCACTCGTTATGTGTTGTGACATCTTGAAAATCTCGTCGAGCTGATTAATGTGACACTTTGTTTAAGAAATTTGGTCCACATTTGAGAAGTTATCGAGTTTCAAAGATTGAAAAGTCACAAAATATGTGTGTTTGAGCACATAAAGTACTATTTTTCTTGGAAATTCAACAAGATGCAATCATGATGAGTTGTGACATCTTCAAAATCTCGTCGAGCTGATTAATTTGACACTTTCTTTATGGAATTTGGTACTCATTTGCCGAAGTTATCGAGCATCAAAATTTGAAAAGTCACACAAGTTGTGTGTTTGAGCACATATAGTACTATTTTTCTTGGAAATTCAACAAGATGCAATCATGATGTGTTGTGTCATCTTTAAAATCTCGTCGAGCTGATTAATTTGACACTTTGTTTAAGAAATTTGGTACTCATTTGCCGAAGTTATCGAGCTTCAAAGTTTGAAAAGTCACAAAATATGTGTGTTTGAGCACATAAAGTACTATTTTTTTTGGAAATTCAACAAGATGCAATCATGATGAGTTGTGACATCTTCAAAATCTCGTCGAGCTGATTAATTTGACACTTTGTTTAAGAAATTTGATACTCATTTGCCGAAGTTATTCGAGCTTCAAAACTTGAAAAGTCACACAAGTTGTGTGTTTGAGCTCATAAAGTACTATTTTTCTTAGAAATTCAACCAGATGCAATCATGATGAGTTGTGACATCTTCAAAATCTCTTCGAGCTGATTAATTTGACACTTTCTTTAAGGAATATGGTACTCATTTGAGAAGTTATCGAGCATCAAAATTTGAAAAGTCACACAAGTTGTGTGTTTGAGCTCATAAAGTACTATTTTTATTAGAAATTCAACCAGATGCAATCATGATGAGTTGTGACATCTTCAAAATCTCTTCGAGCTGATTAATTTGACACTTTCTTTAAGGAATTTGGTACTCATTTGAGAAGTTATCGAGCATCAAAATTTGAAAAGTCACACAAGTTGTGTGTTTGAGCACATAAAGTACTATTTTTCTTGGAAATTCAACAAGATGCAATCATGATGTGTTGTGACATCTTCAAAATCTCGTCGAGCTGATTAATTTGACACTTTGTTTAACAAATTTGGTCCTCATTTGCCGAAGTTATCGAGCTTCAAAGTTTGAAAAGTCACACAAGTTGTGTGTTTGAGCACATAAAGTACTATTTTTATTAGAAATTCAACCAGATGCAGTCATGATGAGTTGTGACATCTTCAAAATCTCTTCGAGCTGATTAATTTGACACTTTCTTTAAGGAATTTGGTACTCATTTGAGAAGTTATCGAGCATCAAAATTTGAAAAGTCACACAAGTTGTGTGTTTGAGCACATAAAGTACTATTTTTCTTGGAAATTCAACAAGATGCAATCATGATGTGTTGTGACATCTTCAAAATCTCGTCGAGCTGATTAATTTGACACTTTGTTTAACAAATTTGGTCCTCATTTGCCGAAGTTATCGAGCTTCAAAGTTTGAAAAGTCACACAAGTTGTGTGTTTGAGCACATAAAGTACTATTTTTCTTAGAAATTCAACAAGATGCACTCGTGATGAGTTGTGACATCTTCAAAGTCTTGACGAGCTGATTAATTTGACACTTTCTTTATGGAATTTGGTACTCATTTGCCGAAGTTATCGAGCATCAAAATTTGAAAAGTCACACAAGTTGTGTGTTTGAGCACATATAGTACTATTTTTCTTGGAAATTCAACAAGATGCAATCATGATGTGTTGTGTCATCTTTAAAATCTCGTCGAGCTGATTAATTTGACACTTTGTTTAAGAAATTTGGTACTCATTTGCCGAAGTTATCGAGCTTCAAAGTTTGAAAAGTCACAAAATATGTGTGTTTGAGCACATAAAGTACTATTTTTTTTGGAAATTCAACAAGATGCAATCATGATGAGTTGTGACATCTTCAAAATCTCGTCGAGCTGATTAATTTGACACTTTGTTTAAGGAATTTGGTACTCATTTGCCGAAGTTATCGAGCTTCAAAGTTTGAAAAGTCACACAAGTTGTGTGTTTGAACACATAAAGTACTATTTTTCTTAGAAATTCAACAAGATGCACTCGTTATGTGTTGTGACATCTTGAAAATCTCGTCGAGCTGATTAATGTGACACTTTGTTTAAGAAATTTGGTCCACATTTGAGAAGTTATCGAGTTTCAAAGATTGAAAAGTCACAAAAGTTGTGTGTTTGAGCACATAAAGTACTATTTTTCTTGGAAATTCAACAAGATGCAATCATGATGAGTTGTGACATCTTCAAAATCTCGTCGAGCTGATTAATTTGACACTTTGTTTAAGAAATTTGGTCCACATTTGAGAAGTTATCGAGTTTCAAAGATTGAAAAGTCACAAAAGTTGTGTGTTTGAGCACATAAAGTACTATTTTTCTTGGAAATTCAACAAGATGCAATCATGATGAGTTGTGACATCTTCAAAATCTCGTCGAGCTGATTAATTTGACACTTTGTTTAAGAAATTTGTTCCACATTTGAGAAGTTATCGAGTTTCAAAGATTGAAAAGTCACAAAAGTTGTGTGTTTGAGCACATAAAGTACTATTTTTCTTGGAAATTCAACAAGATGCAATCATGATGAGTTGTGACATCTTCAAAATCTCGTCGAGCTGATTAATTTGACACTTTCTTTATGGAATTTGGTACTCATTTGCCGAAGTTATCGAGCATCAAAATTTGAAAAGTCACACAAGTTGTGTGTTTGAGCACATATAGTACTATTTTTCTTGGAAATTCAACAAGATGCAATCATGATGTGTTGTGTCATCTTTAAAATCTCGTCGAGCTGATTAATTTGACACTTTGTTTAAGAAATTTGGTACTCATTTGCCGAAGTTATCGAGCTTCAAAGTTTGAAAAGTCACAAAATATGTGTGTTTGAGCACATAAAGTACTATTTTTTTTGGAAATTCAACAAGATGCAATCATGATGAGTTGTGACATCTTCAAAATCTCGTCGAGCTGATTAATTTGACACTTTGTTTAAGAAATTTGATACTCATTTGCCGAAGTTATTCGAGCTTCAAAACTTGAAAAGTCACACAAGTTGTGTGTTTGAGCTCATAAAGTACTATTTTTCTTAGAAATTCAACCAGATGCAATCATGATGAGTTGTGACATCTTCAAAATCTCTTCGAGCTGATTAATTTGACACTTTCTTTAAGGAATATGGTACTCATTTGAGAAGTTATCGAGCATCAAAATTTGAAAAGTCACACAAGTTGTGTGTTTGAGCTCATAAAGTACTATTTTTATTAGAAATTCAACCAGATGCAATCATGATGAGTTGTGACATCTTCAAAATCTCTTCGAGCTGATTAATTTGACACTTTCTTTAAGGAATTTGGTACTCATTTGAGAAGTTATCGAGCATCAAAATTTGAAAAGTCACACAAGTTGTGTGTTTGAGCACATAAAGTACTATTTTTCTTGGAAATTCAACAAGATGCAATCATGATGTGTTGTGACATCTTCAAAATCTCGTCGAGCTGATTAATTTGACACTTTGTTTAACAAATTTGGTCCTCATTTGCCGAAGTTATCGAGCTTCAAAGTTTGAAAAGTCACACAAGTTGTGTGTTTGAGCACATAAAGTACTATTTTTATTAGAAATTCAACCAGATGCAGTCATGATGAGTTGTGACATCTTCAAAATCTCTTCGAGCTGATTAATTTGACACTTTCTTTAAGGAATTTGGTACTCATTTGAGAAGTTATCGAGCATCAAAATTTGAAAAGTCACACAAGTTGTGTGTTTGAGCACATAAAGTACTATTTTTCTTGGAAATTCAACAAGATGCAATCATGATGTGTTGTGACATCTTCAAAATCTCGTCGAGCTGATTAATTTGACACTTTGTTTAACAAATTTGGTCCTCATTTGCCGAAGTTATCGAGCTTCAAAGTTTGAAAAGTCACACAAGTTGTGTGTTTGAGCACATAAAGTACTATTTTTCTTAGAAATTCAACAAGATGCACTCGTGATGAGTTGTGACATCTTCAAAGTCTTGACGAGCTGATTAATTTGACACTTTCTTTATGGAATTTGGTACTCATTTGCCGAAGTTATCGAGCATCAAAATTTGAAAAGTCACACAAGTTGTGTGTTTGAGCACATATAGTACTATTTTTCTTGGAAATTCAACAAGATGCAATCATGATGTGTTGTGTCATCTTTAAAATCTCGTCGAGCTGATTAATTTGACACTTCGTTTAAGAAATTTGGTACTCATTTGCCGAAGTTATCGAGCTTCAAAGTTTGAAAAGTCACAAAATATGTGTGTTTGAGCACATAAAGTACTATTTTTTTTGGAAATTCAACAAGATGCAATCATGAAGTGTTGTGACATCTTCAAAATCTCGTCGAGCTGATTAATTTGACACTTTGTTTAAGGAATTTGGTACTCATTTGCCGAAGTTATCGAGCTTCAAAGTTTGAAAAGTCACACAAGTTGTGTGTTTGAACACATAAAGTACTATTTTTCTTAGAAATTCAACAAGATGCACTCGTTATGTGTTGTGACATCTTGAAAATCTCGTCGAGCTGATTAATGTGACACTTTGTTTAAGAAATTTGGTCCACATTTGAGAAGTTATCGAGTTTCAAAGATTGAAAAGTCACAAAAGTTGTGTGTTTGAGCACATAAAGTACTATTTTTCTTGGAAATTCAACAAGATGCAATCATGATGTGTTGTGACATCTTCAAAATCTCGTCGAGCTGATTAATTTGACACTTTGTTTAACAAATTTGGTCCTCATTTGCCGAAGTTATCGAGCTTCAAAGTTTGAAAAGTCACACAAGTTGTGTGTTTGAGCACATAAAGTACTATTTTTATTAGAAATTCAACCAGATGCAGTCATGATGAGTTGTGACATCTTCAAAATCTCTTCGAGCTGATTAATTTGACACTTTCTTTAAGGAATTTGGTACTCATTTGAGAAGTTATCGAGCTTCAAAGTTTGAAAAGTCACACAAGTTGTGTGTTTGAACACATAAAGTACTATTTTTCTTAGAAATTCAACAAGATGCACTCGTTATGTGTTGTGACATCTTGAAAATCTCGTCGAGCTGATTAATGTGACACTTTGTTTATGAAATTTGGTACTCATTTGCCGAAGTTATCGAGCTTCAAAGTTTGAAAAGTCACACAAGTTGTGTGTTTGAGCTCATAAAGTACTATTTTTCTTAGAAATTCAACCAGATTCAATCATGATGAGTTGTGACATCTTCAAAATCTCTTCGAGCTGATTAATTTGACACTTTCTTTAAGGAATTTGGTACACATTTGAGAAGTTATCGAGCATCAAAATTTGAAAAGTCACACAAGTTGTGTGTTTGAGCACATAAAGTACTATTTTTCTTGGAAATTCAACAAGATGCAATCATGATGTGTTGTGACATCTTCAAAATCTCGTCGAGCTGATTAATTTGACACTTTGTGTAACAAATTTGGTCCTCATTTGCCGAAGTTGTCGAGCTTCAAAGTTTGAAAAGTCACACAAGTTGTGTGTTTGAGCACATAAAGTACTATTTTTCTTAGAAATTCAACAAGATGCACTCGTGATGAGTTGTGACATCTTCAAAGTCTTGACGAGCTGATTAATTTGACACTTTCTTTATGGAATTTGGTACTCATTTGCCGAAGTTATCGAGCATCAAAATTTGAAAAGTCACACAAGTTGTGTGTTTGAGCACATATAGTACTATTTTTCTTGGAAATTCAACAAGATGCAATCATGATGTGTTGTGTCATCTTTAAAATCTCGTCGAGCTGATTAATTTGACACTTTGTTTAAGAAATTTGGTACTCATTTGCCGAAGTTATCGAGCTTCAAAGTTTGAAAAGTCACAAAATATGTGTGTTTGAGCACATAAAGTACTATTTTTTTTGGAAATTCAACAAGATGCAATCATGATGAGTTGTGACATCTTCAAAATCTCGTCGAGCTGATTAATTTGACACTTTGTTTAAGGAATTTGGTACTCATTTGCCGAAGTTATCGAGCTTCAAAGTTTGAAAAGTCACACAAGTTGTGTGTTTGAACACATAAAGTACTATTTTTCTTAGAAATTCAACAAGATGCACTCGTTATGTGTTGTGACATCTTGAAAATCTCGTCGAGCTGATTAATGTGACACTTTGTTTAAGAAATTTGGTCCACATTTGAGAAGTTATCGAGTTTCAAAGATTGAAAAGTCACAAAAGTTGTGTGTTTGAGCACATAAAGTACTATTTTTCTTGGAAATTCAACAAGATGCAATCATGATGAGTTGTGACATCTTCAAAATCTCGTCGAGCTGATTAATTTGACACTTTGTTTAAGAAATTTGTTCCACATTTGAGAAGTTATCGAGTTTCAAAGATTGAAAAGTCACAAAAGTTGTGTGTTTGAGCACATAAAGTACTATTTTTCTTGGAAATTCAACAAGATGCAATCATGATGAGTTGTGACATCTTCAAAATCTCGTCGAGCTGATTAATTTGACACTTTGTTTAACAAATTTGGTCCTCATTTGCCGAAGTTATCGAGCTTCAAAGTTTGAAAAGTCACACAAGTTGTGTGTTTGAGCACATAAAGTACTATTTTTCTTAGAAATTCAACAAGATGCACTCGTGATGAGTTGTGACATCTTCAAAGTCTTGACGAGCTGATTAATTTGACACTTTCTTTATGGAATTTGGTACTCATTTGCCGAAGTTATCGAGCATCAAAATTTGAAAAGTCACACAAGTTGTGTGTTTGAGCACATATAGTACTATTTTTCTTGGAAATTCAACAAGATGCAATCATGATGTGTTGTGTCATCTTTAAAATCTCGTCGAGCTGATTAATTTGACACTTTGTTTAAGAAATTTGGTACTCATTTGCCGAAGTTATCGAGCTTCAAAGTTTGAAAAGTCACAAAATATGTGTGTTTGAGCACATAAAGTACTATTTTTTTTGGAAATTCAACAAGATGCAATCATGATGAGTTGTGACATCTTCAAAATCTCGTCGAGCTGATTAATTTGACACTTTGTTTAAGAAATTTGATACTCATTTGCCGAAGTTATTCGAGCTTCAAAACTTGAAAAGTCACACAAGTTGTGTGTTTGAGCTCATAAAGTACTATTTTTCTTAGAAATTCAACCAGATGCAATCATGATGAGTTGTGACATCTTCAAAATCTCTTCGAGCTGATTAATTTGACACTTTCTTTAAGGAATATGGTACTCATTTGAGAAGTTATCGAGCATCAAAATTTGAAAAGTCACACAAGTTGTGTGTTTGAGCTCATAAAGTACTATTTTTATTAGAAATTCAACCAGATGCAATCATGATGAGTTGTGACATCTTCAAAATCTCTTCGAGCTGATTAATTTGACACTTTCTTTAAGGAATTTGGTACTCATTTGAGAAGTTATCGAGCATCAAAATTTGAAAAGTCACACAAGTTGTGTGTTTGAGCACATAAAGTACTATTTTTCTTGGAAATTCAACAAGATGCAATCATGATGTGTTGTGACATCTTCAAAATCTCGTCGAGCTGATTAATTTGACACTTTGTTTAACAAATTTGGTCCTCATTTGCCGAAGTTATCGAGCTTCAAAGTTTGAAAAGTCACACAAGTTGTGTGTTTGAGCACATAAAGTACTATTTTTATTAGAAATTCAACCAGATGCAGTCATGATGAGTTGTGACATCTTCAAAATCTCTTCGAGCTGATTAATTTGACACTTTCTTTAAGGAATTTGGTACTCATTTGAGAAGTTATCGAGCATCAAAATTTGAAAAGTCACACAAGTTGTGTGTTTGAGCACATAAAGTACTATTTTTCTTGGAAATTCAACAAGATGCAATCATGATGTGTTGTGACATCTTCAAAATCTCGTCGAGCTGATTAATTTGACACTTTGTTTAACAAATTTGGTCCTCATTTGCCGAAGTTATCGAGCTTCAAAGTTTGAAAAGTCACACAAGTTGTGTGTTTGAGCACATAAAGTACTATTTTTCTTAGAAATTCAACAAGATGCACTCGTGATGAGTTGTGACATCTTCAAAGTCTTGACGAGCTGATTAATTTGACACTTTCTTTATGGAATTTGGTACTCATTTGCCGAAGTTATCGAGCATCAAAATTTGAAAAGTCACACAAGTTGTGTGTTTGAGCACATATAGTACTATTTTTCTTGGAAATTCAACAAGATGCAATCATGATGTGTTGTGTCATCTTTAAAATCTCGTCGAGCTGATTAATTTGACACTTCGTTTAAGAAATTTGGTACTCATTTGCCGAAGTTATCGAGCTTCAAAGTTTGAAAAGTCACAAAATATGTGTGTTTGAGCACATAAAGTACTATTTTTTTTGGAAATTCAACAAGATGCAATCATGATGAGTTGTGACATCTTCAAAATCTCGTCGAGCTGATTAATTTGACACTTTGTTTAAGGAATTTGGTACTCATTTGCCGAAGTTATCGAGCTTCAAAGTTTGAAAAGTCACACAAGTTGTGTGTTTGAACACATAAAGTACTATTTTTCTTAGAAATTCAACAAGATGCACTCGTTATGTGTTGTGACATCTTGAAAATCTCGTCGAGCTGATTAATGTGACACTTTGTTTAAGAAATTTGGTCCACATTTGAGAAGTTATCGAGTTTCAAAGATTGAAAAGTCACAAAAGTTGTGTGTTTGAGCACATAAAGTACTATTTTTCTTAGAAATTCAACAAGATGCACTCGTGATGAGTTGTGACATCTTCAAAGTCTTGACGAGCTGATTAATTTGACACTTTCTTTATGGAATTTGGTACTCATTTGCCGAAGTTATCGAGCATCAAAATTTGAAAAGTCACACAAGTTGTGTGTTTGAGCACATATAGTACTATTTTTCTTGGAAATTCAACAAGATGCAATCATGATGTGTTGTGTCATCTTTAAAATCTCGTCGAGCTGATTAATTTGACACTTTGTTTAAGAAATTTGGTACTCATTTGCCGAAGTTATCGAGCTTCAAAGTTTGAAAAGTCACAAAATATGTGTGTTTGAGCACATAAAGTACTATTTTTTTTGGAAATTCAACAAGATGCAATCATGATGAGTTGTGACATCTTCAAAATCTCGTCGAGCTGATTAATTTGACACTTTGTTTAAGAAATTTGATACTCATTTGCCGAAGTTATTCGAGCTTCAAAACTTGAAAAGTCACACAAGTTGTGTGTTTGAGCTCATAAAGTACTATTTTTCTTAGAAATTCAACCAGATGCAATCATGATGAGTTGTGACATCTTCAAAATCTCTTCGAGCTGATTAATTTGACACTTTCTTTAAGGAATATGGTACTCATTTGAGAAGTTATCGAGCATCAAAATTTGAAAAGTCACACAAGTTGTGTGTTTGAGCTCATAAAGTACTATTTTTATTAGAAATTCAACCAGATGCAATCATGATGAGTTGTGACATCTTCAAAATCTCTTCGAGCTGATTAATTTGACACTTTCTTTAAGGAATTTGGTACTCATTTGAGAAGTTATCGAGCATCAAAATTTGAAAAGTCACACAAGTTGTGTGTTTGAGCACATAAAGTACTATTTTTCTTGGAAATTCAACAAGATGCAATCATGATGTGTTGTGACATCTTCAAAATCTCGTCGAGCTGATTAATTTGACACTTTGTTTAACAAATTTGGTCCTCATTTGCCGAAGTTATCGAGCTTCAAAGTTTGAAAAGTCACACAAGTTGTGTGTTTGAGCACATAAAGTACTATTTTTATTAGAAATTCAACCAGATGCAGTCATGATGAGTTGTGACATCTTCAAAATCTCTTCGAGCTGATTAATTTGACACTTTCTTTAAGGAATTTGGTACTCATTTGAGAAGTTATCGAGCATCAAAATTTGAAAAGTCACACAAGTTGTGTGTTTGAGCACATAAAGTACTATTTTTCTTGGAAATTCAACAAGATGCAATCATGATGTGTTGTGACATCTTCAAAATCTCGTCGAGCTGATTAATTTGACACTTTGTTTAACAAATTTGGTCCTCATTTGCCGAAGTTATCGAGCTTCAAAGTTTGAAAAGTCACACAAGTTGTGTGTTTGAGCACATAAAGTACTATTTTTCTTAGAAATTCAACAAGATGCACTCGTGATGAGTTGTGACATCTTCAAAGTCTTGACGAGCTGATTAATTTGACACTTTCTTTATGGAATTTGGTACTCATTTGCCGAAGTTATCGAGCATCAAAATTTGAAAAGTCACACAAGTTGTGTGTTTGAGCACATATAGTACTATTTTTCTTGGAAATTCAACAAGATGCAATCATGATGTGTTGTGTCATCTTTAAAATCTCGTCGAGCTGATTAATTTGACACTTCGTTTAAGAAATTTGGTACTCATTTGCCGAAGTTATCGAGCTTCAAAGTTTGAAAAGTCACAAAATATGTGTGTTTGAGCACATAAAGTACTATTTTTTTTGGAAATTCAACAAGATGCAATCATGATGAGTTGTGACATCTTCAAAATCTCGTCGAGCTGATTAATTTGACACTTTGTTTAAGGAATTTGGTACTCATTTGCCGAAGTTATCGAGCTTCAAAGTTTGAAAAGTCACACAAGTTGTGTGTTTGAACACATAAAGTACTATTTTTCTTAGAAATTCAACAAGATGCACTCGTTATGTGTTGTGACATCTTGAAAATCTCGTCGAGCTGATTAATGTGACACTTTGTTTAAGAAATTTGGTCCACATTTGAGAAGTTATCGAGTTTCAAAGATTGAAAAGTCACAAAAGTTGTGTGTTTGAGCACATAAAGTACTATTTTTCTTGGAAATTCAACAAGATGCAATCATGATGTGTTGTGACATCTTCAAAATCTCGTCGAGCTGATTAATTTGACACTTTGTTTAACAAATTGGGTCCTCATTTGCCGAAGTTATCGAGCTTCAAAGTTTGAAAAGTCACACAAGTTGTGTGTTTGAGCACATAAAGTACTATTTTTATTAGAAATTCAACCAGATGCAGTCATGATGAGTTGTGACATCTTCAAAATCTCGTCGAGCTGATTAATTTGACACTTTGTTTAAGGAATTTGGTACTCATTTGCCGAAGTTATCGAGCTTCAAAGTTTGAAAAGTCACACAAGTTGTGTGTTTGAACACATAAAGTACTATTTTTCTTAGAAATTCAACAAGATGCACTCGTTATGTGTTGTGACATCTTGAAAATCTCGTCGAGCTGATTAATGTGACACTTTGTTTAAGAAATTTGGTCCACATTTGAGAAGTTATCGAGTTTCAAAGATTGAAAAGTCACAAAAGTTGTGTGTTTGAGCACATAAAGTACTATTTTTCTTGGAAATTCAACAAGATGCAATCATGATGAGTTGTGACATCTTCAAAATCTCGTCGAGCTGATTAATTTGACACTTTGTTTAACAAATTTGGTCCTCATTTGCCGAAGTTATCGAGCTTCAAAGTTTGAAAAGTCACACAAGTTGTGTGTTTGAGCACATAAAGTACTATTTTTCTTAGAAATTCAACAAGATGCACTCGTGATGAGTTGTGACATCTTCAAAGTCTTGACGAGCTGATTAATTTGACACTTTCTTTATGGAATTTGGTACTCATTTGCCGAAGTTATCGAGCATCAAAATTTGAAAAGTCACACAAGTTGTGTGTTTGAGCACATATAGTACTATTTTTCTTGGAAATTCAACAAGATGCAATCATGATGTGTTGTGTCATCTTTAAAATCTCGTCGAGCTGATTAATTTGACACTTTGTTTAAGAAATTTGGTACTCATTTGCCGAAGTTATCGAGCTTCAAAGTTTGAAAAGTCACAAAATATGTGTGTTTGAGCACATAAAGTACTATTTTTTTTGGAAATTCAACAAGATGCAATCATGATGAGTTGTGACATCTTCAAAATCTCGTCGAGCTGATTAATTTGACACTTTGTTTAAGGAATTTGGTACTCATTTGCCGAAGTTATCGAGCTTCAAAGTTTGAAAAGTCACACAAGTTGTGTGTTTGAACACATAAAGTACTATTTTTCTTAGAAATTCAACAAGATGCACTCGTTATGTGTTGTGACATCTTGAAAATCTCGTCGAGCTGATTAATGTGACACTTTGTTTAAGAAATTTGGTCCACATTTGAGAAGTTATCGAGTTTCAAAGATTGAAAAGTCACAAAAGTTGTGTGTTTGAGCACATAAAGTACTATTTTTCTTGGAAATTCAACAAGATGCAATCATGATGAGTTGTGACATCTTCAAAATCTCGTCGAGCTGATTAATTTGACACTTTGTTTAAGAAATTTGTTCCACATTTGAGAAGTTATCGAGTTTCAAAGATTGAAAAGTCACAAAAGTTGTGTGTTTGAGCACATAAAGTACTATTTTTCTTGGAAATTCAACAAGATGCAATCATGATGAGTTGTGACATCTTCAAAATCTCGTCGAGCTGATTAATTTGACACTTTGTTTAAGAAATTTGGTACTCATTTGCCGAAGTTATGGAGCTTCAAAGTTTGAAAAGTCACACAAGTTGTGTGTTTGAGCACATAAAGTACTATTTTTCTTGGAAATTCAACAAGATGCAATCATGATGAGTTGTGACATCTTCAAAATCTCGTCGAGCTGATTAATTTGACACTTTGTTTAAGAAATTTGTGCCACATTTGAGAAGTTATCGAGTTTCAAAGATTGAAAAGTCAAAAAAAGTTGTGTGTTTGAGCACATAAAGTACTATTTTTCTTGGAAATTCAACAAGATGCAATCATGATGAGTTGTGGCATCTTCAAAATCTCGTCGAGCTGATTAATTTGACACTTTGTTTAAGAAATTTGGTACTAATTTGCCGAAGTTATGGAGCTTCAAAGTTTGAAAAGTCACACAAGTTGTGTGTTTGAGCACATAAAGTACTATTTTTCTTGGAAATTCAACAAGATGCAATCATGATGAGTTGTGACATCTTCAAAATCTCGTCGAGCTGATTAATTTGACACTTTGTTTAACAAATTTGGTCCTCATTTGCCGAAGTTATCGAGCTTCAAAGTTTGAAAAGTCACACAAGTTGTGTGTTTGAGCACATAAAGTACTATTTTTCTTGGAAATTCAACAAGATGCAATCATGAAGTGTTGTGACATCTTCAAAATCTCGTCGAGCTGATTAATTTGACACTTTGTTTAAGAAATTTGATACTCATTTGCCGAAGTTATTCGAGCTTCAAAACTTGAAAAGTCACACAAGTTGTGTGTTTGAGCACATAAAGTACTATTTTTCTTGTAAATTCAACAAGATGCAATCATGATGTGTTGTGACATCTTCAAAATCTCGTCGAGCTGATTAATTTGACACTTTGTTTAACAAATTTGGTCCTCATTTGCCGAAGTTATCGAGCTTCAAAGTTTGAAAAGTCACACAAGTTGTGTGTTTGAGCACATAAAGTACTATTTTTCTTAGAAATTCAACAAGATGCACTCGTGATGAGTTGTGACATCTTCAAAGTCTTGACGAGCTGATTAATTTGACACTTTCTTTATGGAATTTGGTACTCATTTGCCGAAGTTATCGAGCATCAAAATTTGAAAAGTCACACAAGTTGTGTGTTTGAGCCCATAAAGTACTATTTTTCTTGGAATTTCAACAAGATGCAATCATGATGTGTTGTGACATCTTCAAAATTTCGTCGAGCTGATTAATTTGACACTTTGTTTAAGAAATTTGTTCCACATTTGCCGAAGTTATCGAGTTTCAAAGATTGAAAAGTCACAAAATATGTGTGTTTGAGCACATATAGTACTATTTTTCTTGGAAATTCAACAAGATGCAATCATGATGTGTTGTGTCATCTTTAAAATCTCGTCGAGCTGATTAATTTGACACTTTGTTTAAGAAATTTGGTACTCATTTGCCGAAGTTATCGAGCTTCAAAATTTGAAAAGTCACAAAATATGTGTGTTTGAGCACATAAAGTACTATTTTTTTTGGAAATTCAACAAGATGCAATCATGATGAGTTGTGACATCTTCAAAATCTCGTCGAGCTGATTAATTTGACACTTTGTTTAAGGAATTTGGTACTCATTTGCCGAAGTTATCGAGCTTCAAAGTTTGAAAAGTCTCACAAGTTGTGTGTTTGAACACATAAAGTACTATTTTTCTTAGAAATTCAACAAGATGCACTCGTTATGTGTTGTGACATCTTGAAAATCTCGTCGAGCTGATTAATGTGACACTTTGTTTAAGAAATTTGGTCCACATTTGAGAAGTTATCGAGTTTCAAAGATTGAAAAGTCACAAAAGTTGTGTGTTTGAGCACATAAAGTACTATTTTTCTTGGAAATTCAACAAGATGCAATCATGATGAGTTGTGACATCTTCAAAATCTCTTCGAGCTGATTAATTTGACACTTTCTTTAAGGAATTTGGTACTCATTTGAGAAGTTATCGAGCTTCAAAGTTTGAAAAGTCACACAAGTTGTGTGTTTGAGCACATAAAGTACTATTTTTCTTGGAAATTCAACAAGATGCAATCATGATGTGTTGTGACATCTTGAAAATCTCGTCGAGCTGATTAATTTGACACTTTGTTTAACAAATTTGGTCCTCATTTGCCGAAGTTATCGAGCTTCAAAGTTTGAAAAGTCACACAAGTTGTGTGTTTGAGCACATAAAGTACTATTTTTCTTAGAAATTCAACAAGATGCACTCGTGATGAGTTGTGACATCTTCAAAGTCTTGACGAGCTGATTAATTTGACACTTTCTTTATGGAATTTGGTACTCATTTGCCGAAGTTTGCGAGCATCAAAATTTGAAAAGTCACACAAGTTGTGTGTTTGAGCCCATAAAGTACTATTTTTCTTGGAAATTCAACAAGATGCAATCATGATGAGTTGTGGCATCTTCAAAATCTCGTCGAGCTGATTAATTTGACACTTTGTTTAAGAAATTTGTGCCACATTTGAGAAGTTATCGAGTTTCAAAGATTGAAAAGTCACAAAAGTTGTGTGTTTGAGCACATAAAGTACTATTTTTCTTGGAAATTCAACAAGATGCAATCATGATGAGTTGTGGCATCTTCAAAATCTCGTCGAGCTGATTAATTTGACACTTTGTTTAAGAAATTTGGTACTAATTTGCCGAAGTTATGGAGCTTCAAAGTTTGAAAAGTCACACAAGTTGTGTGTTTGAGCACATAAAGTACTATTTTTCTTGGAAATTCAACAAGATGCAATCATGATGAGTTGTGACATCTTCAAAATCTCGTCGAGCTGATTAATTTGACACTTTGTTTAACAAATTTGGTCCTCATTTGCCGAAGTTATCGAGCTTCAAAGTTTGAAAAGTCACACAAGTTGTGTGTTTGAGCACATAAAGTACTATTTTTCTTGGAAATTCAACAAGATGCAATCATGAAGTGTTGTGACATCTTCAAAATCTCGTCGAGCTGATTAATTTGACACTTTGTTTAAGAAATTTGATACTCATTTGCCGAAGTTATTCGAGCTTAAAAACTTGAAAAGTCACACAAGTTGTGTGTTTGAGCTCATAAAGTACTATTTTTCTTAGAAATTCAACCAGATGCAATCATGATGAGTTGTGACATCTTCAAAATCTCTTCGAGCTGATTAATTTGACACTTTGTTTAAGGAATTTGGTACTCATTTGAGAAGTTATCGAGCATCAAAATTTGAAAAGTCACACAAGTTGTGTGTTTGAGCTCATAAAGTACTATTTTTATTAGAAATTCAACCAGATGCAATCATGACGAGTTGTGACATCTTCAAAATCTCTTCGAGCTGATTAATTTGACACTTTCTTTAAGGAATTTGGTACTCATTTGAGAAGTTATCGAGCATCAAAATTTGAAAAGTCACACAAGTTGTGTGTTTGAGCACATAAAGTACTATTTTTCTTGGAAATTCAACAAGATGCAATCATGATGTGTTGTGACATCTTCAAAATCTCTTCGAGCTGATTAATTTGACACTTTCTTTAAGGAATTTGGTACTCATTTGAGAAGTTATCGAGCATCAAAATTTGAAAAGTCACACAAGTTGTGTGTTTGAGCACATAAAGTACTATTTTTCTTGGAAATTCAACAAGATGCAATCATGATGTGTTGTGGCATCTTCAAAATCTCGTCGAGCTGATTAATTTGACACTTTGTTTATCAAATTTGGTCCTCATTTGCCTAAGTTATCGAGATTCAAAATTTGAAAAGTCATAAAATATGTGTGGTTGAGCACATAAAGTACTATTTTTATTAGAAATTCAACTAGATGCAATCATGATGAGTTGTGACATCTTCAAAATCTCTTCGAGCTGATTAATTTGACACTTTCTTTAAGGAATTTGGTACTCATTTGAGAAGTTATCGAGCTTCAAAGTTTGAAAAGTCACACAAGTTGTGTGTTTGAGCACATAAAGTACTATTTTTCTTGGAAATTCAACAAGATGCAATCATGATGTGTTGTGACATCTTGAAAATCTCGTCGAGCTGATTAATTTGACACTTTCTTTATGGAATTTGGTACTCATTTGCCGAAGTTATCGAGCATCAAAATTTGAAAAGTCACACAAGTTGTGTGTTTGAGCACATAAAGTACTATTTTTCTTGTAAATTCAACAAGATGCAATCATGATGTGTTATGACATCTTCAAAATCTCGTCGAGCTGATTAATTTGACACTTTGTTTAAGGAATTTGGTACTCATTTGCCGAAGTTATCGAGCTTCAAAGTTTGAAAAGTCACAAAATATGTGTGTTTGAGCACATAAAGTACTATTTTTTTTGGAAATTCAACAAGATGCAATCATGATGAGTTGTGACATCTTCAAAATCTCGTCGAGCTGATTAATTTGACACTTTGTTTAAGGAATTTGGTACTCATTTGCCGAAGTTATCGAGCTTCAAAGTTTGAAAAGTCACACAAGTTGTGTGTTTGAACACATAAAGTACTATTTTTCTTAGAAATTCAACAAGATGCACTCGTTATGTGTTGTGACATCTTGAAAATCTCGTCGAGCTGATTAATGTGACACTTTGTTTAAGAAATTTGGTCCACATTTGAGAAGTTATCGAGTTTCAAAGATTGAAAAGTCACAAAAGTTGTGTGTTTGAGCACATAAAGTACTATTTTTCTTGGAAATTCAACAAGATGCAATCATGATGAGTTGTGACATCTTCAAAATCTCTTCGAGCTGATTAATTTGACACTTTGTTTAAGAAATTTGGTACTCATTTGCCGAAGTTATGGAGCTTCAAAGTTTGAAAAGTCACACAAGTTGTGTGTTTGAGCACATAAAGTACCATTTTTCTTGGAAATTCAACAAGATGCAATCATGATGAGTTGTGACATCTTCAAAATCTCGTCGAGCTGATTAATTTGACACTTTGTTTAACAAATTTGGTCCTCATTTGCCGAAGTTATCGAGCTTCAAAGTTTGAAAAGTCACACAAGTTGTGTGTTTGAGCACATAAAGTACTATTTTTCTTGGAAATTCAACAAGATGCAATCATGAAGTGTTGTGACATCTTCAAAATCTCGTCGAGCTGATTAATTTGACACTTTGTTTAAGAAATTTGATACTCATTTGCCGAAGTTATTCGAGCTTCAAAATTTGAAAAGTCACACAAGTTGTGTGTTTGAGCACATAAAGTACTATTTTTCTTGGAAATTCAACAAGATGCAATCATGATGTGTTGTGACATCTTCACAATCTCGTCGAGCTGATTAATTTGACACTTTGTTTAACAAATTTGGTCCTCATTTGCCGAAGTTATCGAGCTTCAAAGTTTGAAAAGTCACACAAGTTGTGTGTTTGAGCACATAAAGTACTATTTTTATTAGAAATTCAACCAGATGCAGTCATGATGAGTTGTGACATCTTCAAAATCTCTTCGAGCTGATTAATTTGACACTTTCTTTAAGGAATTTGGTACTCATTTGAGAAGTTATCGAGCATCAAAATTTGAAAAGTCACACAAGTTGTGTGTTTGAGCACATAAAGTACTATTTTTCTTGGAAATTCAACAAGATGCAATCATGATGTGTTGTGACATCTTCAAAATCTCGTCGAGCTGATTAATTTGACACTTTGTTTAACAAATTTGGTCCTCATTTGCCGAAGTTATCGAGCTTCAAAGTTTGAAAAGTCACACAAGTTGTGTGTGTGAGCACATAAAGTACTATTTTTCTTGGAAATTCAACAAGATGCAATCATGATGTGTTGTGGCATCTTCAAAATCTCGTCGAGCTGATTAATTTGACACTTTGTTTAACAAATTTGGTCCTCATTTGCCGAAGTTATCGAGCTTCAATGTTTGAAAAGTCACACAAGTTGTGTGTTTGAGCACATAAAGTACTATTTTTCTTAGAAATTCAACAAGATGCACTCGTGATGAGTTGTGACATCTTCAAAGTCTTGACGAGCTGATTAATTTGACACTTTCTTTATGGAATTTGGTACTCATTTGCCGAAGTTATCGAGCATCAAAATTTGAAAAGTCACACAAGTTGTGTGTTTGAGCCCATAAAGTACTATTTTTCTTGGAATTTCAACAAGATGCAATCATGATGTGTTGTGACATCTTCAAAATTTCGTCGAGCTGATTAATTTGACACTTTGTTTAAGAAATTTGTTCCACATTTGCCGAAGTTATCGAGTTTCAAAGATTGAAAAGTCACAAAATATGTGTGTTTGAGCACATATAGTACTATTTTTCTTGGAAATTCAACAAGATGCAATCATGATGTGTTGTGTCATCTTTAAAATCTCGTCGAGCTGATTAATTTGACACTTCGTTTAAGAAATTTGGTACTCATTTGCCGAAGTTATCGAGCTTCAAAGTTTGAAAAGTCACAAAATATGTGTGTTTGAGCACATAAAGTACTATTTTTTTTGGAAATTCAACAAGATGCAATCATGATGAGTTGTGACATCTTCAAAATCTCGTCGAGCTGATTAATTTGACACTTTGTTTAAGGAATTTGGTACTCATTTGCCGAAGTTATCGAGCTTCAAAGTTTGAAAAGTCACACAAGTTGTGTGTTTGAACACATAAAGTACTATTTTTCTTAGAAATTCAACAAGATGCACTCGTTATGTGTTGTGACATCTTGAAAATCTCGTCGAGCTGATTAATGTGACACTTTGTTTAAGAAATTTGGTCCACATTTGAGAAGTTATCGAGTTTCAAAGATTGAAAAGTCACAAAAGTTGTGTGTTTGAGCACATAAAGTACTATTTTTCTTGGAAATTCAACAAGATGCAATCATGATGAGTTGTGACATCTTCAAAATCTCGTCGAGCTGATTAATTTGACACTTTGTTTAAGAAATTTGTTCCACATTTGAGAAGTTATCGAGTTTCAAAGATTGAAAAGTCACAAAAGTTGTGTGTTTGAGCACATAAAGTACTATTTTTCTTGGAAATTCAACAAGATGCAATCATGATGAGTTGTGACATCTTCAAAATCTCGTCGAGCTGATTAATTTGACACTTTGTTTAAGAAATTTGGTACTCATTTGCCGAAGTTATGGAGCTTCAAAGTTTGAAAAGTCACACAAGTTGTGTGTTTGAGCACATAAAGTACTATTTTTCTTGGAAATTCAACAAGATGCAATCATGATGAGTTGTGACATCTTTAAAATCTCGTCGAGCTGATTAATTTGACACTTTGTTTAACAAATTTGGTCCTCATTTGCCGAAGTTATCGAGCTTCAAAGTTTGAAAAGTCACACAAGTTGTGTGTTTGAGCACATAAAGTACTATTTTTCTTGGAAATTCAACAAGATGCAATCATGAAGTGTTGTGACATCTTCAAAATCTCGTCGAGCTGATTAATTTGACACTTTGTTTAAGAAATTTGATACTCATTTGCCGAAGTTATTCGAGCTTCAAAACTTGAAAAGTCACACAAGTTGTGTGTTTGAGCTCATAAAGTACTATTTTTCTTAGAAATTCAACCAGATGCAATCATGATGAGTTGTGACATCTTCAAAATCTCGTCGAGCTGATTAATTTGACACTTTGTTTAAGAAATTTGATACTCATTTGCCGAAGTTATTCGAGCTTCAAAACTTGAAAAGTCACACAAGTTGTGTGTTTGAGCTCATAAAGTACTATTTTTCTTAGAAATTCAACCAGATGCAATCATGATGAGTTGTGACATCTTCAAAATCTCTTCGAGCTGATTAATTTGACACTTTCTTTAAGGAATATGGTACTCATTTGAGAAGTTATCGAGCATCAAAATTTGAAAAGTCACACAAGTTGTGTGTTTGAGCTCATAAAGTACTATTTTTATTAGAAATTCAACCAGATGCAATCATGATGAGTTGTGACATCTTCAAAATCTCTTCGAGCTGATTAATTTGACACTTTCTTTAAGGAATTTGGTACTCATTTGAGAAGTTATCGAGCATCAAAATTTGAAAAGTCACACAAGTTGTGTGTTTGAGCACATAAAGTACTATTTTTCTTGGAAATTCAACAAGATGCAATCATGATGTGTTGTGACATCTTCAAAATCTCGTCGAGCTGATTAATTTGACACTTTGTTTAACAAATTTGGTCCTCATTTGCCGAAGTTATCGAGCTTCAAAGTTTGAAAAGTCACACAAGTTGTGTGTTTGAGCACATAAAGTACTATTTTTATTAGAAATTCAACCAGATGCAGTCATGATGAGTTATGACATCTTCAAAATCTCTTCGAGCTGATTAATTTGACACTTTCTTTAAGAAATTTGGTACTCATTTGAGAAGTTATCGAGCATCAAAATTTGAAAAGTCACACAAGTTGTGTGTTTGAGCACATAAAGTACTATTTTTCTTGGAAATTCAACAAGATGCAATCATGATGTGTTGTGACATCTTCAAAATCTCGTCGAGCTGATTAATTTGACACTTTGTTTAACAAATTTGGTCCTCATTTGCCGAAGTTATCGAGGATTAAAGTTTGAAAAGTCACAAAAGTTGTGTGTTTGAGCACGTAAAGTACTATTTTTCTTGGAAATTCAACAAAATGCAATAATGATGTGTTGTGGCATCTTCAAAATCTCGTCGAGCTGATTAATTTGCCAATTTGTTTTACAAATTTGGTCTTCATTTGCCGATGTTATCGATCTTCAAAGTTTGAAAAGTCACAAAATATGTGTGTTTGAGCACATAAAGTACTATTTTTTTTGGAAATTCAACAAGATGCAATCATGATGAGTTGTGACATCTTCAAAATCTCGTCGAGCTGATTAATTTGACACTTTGTTTAAGGAATTTGGTACTCATTTGCCGAAGTTATCGAGCTTCAAAGTTTGAAAAGTCACACAAGTTGTGTGTTTGAGCACATAAAGTACTATTTTTCTTGGAAATTCAACAAGATGCAATCATGATGTGTTGTGACATCTTCAAAATCTCGTCGAGCTGATTAATTTGACACTTTCTTTATGGAATTTGGTACTCATTTGCCGATGTTATCGAGCATCAAAATTTGAAAAGTCACACAAGTTGTGTGTTTGAGCACATAAAGTACTATTTTTATTAGAAATTCAACTAGATGCAATCATGATGTGTTGTGACATCTTCAAAATCTCGTCGAGCTGATTAATTTGACACTTTGTTTAACAAATTTGGTCCTCATTTGCCGAAGTTATCGAGCTTCAAAGTTTGAAAAGTCACACAAGTTGTGTGTTTGAGCACATAAAGTACTATTTTTCTTAGAAATTCAACAAGATGCACTCGTGATGAGTTGTGACATCTTCAAAGTCTTGACGAGCTGATTAATTTGACACTTTCTTTATGGAATTTGGTACTCATTTGCCGAAGTTATCGAGCATCAAAATTTGAAAAGTCACACAAGTTGTGTGTTTGAGCCCATAAAGTACTATTTTTCTTGGAATTTCAACAAGATGCAATCATGATGTGTTGTGACATCTTCAAAATTTCGTCGAGCTGATTAATTTGACACTTTGTTTAAGAAATTTGTTCCACATTTGCCGAAGTTATCGAGTTTCAAAGATTGAAAAGTCACAAAAGTTGTGTGTTTGAGCACATAAAGTACTATTTTTCTTGGAAATTCAACAAGATGCAATCATGATGAGTTGTGACATCTTCAAAATCTCGTCGAGCTGATTAATTTGACACTTTGTTTAAGAAATTTGTTCCACATTTGAGAAGTTATCGAGTTTCAAAGATTGAAAAGTCACAAAAGTTGTGTGTTTGAGCACATAAAGTACTATTTTTCTTGGAAATTCAACAAGATGCAATCATGATGAGTTGTGACATCTTCAAAATCTCGTCGAGCTGATTAATTTGACACTTTGTTTAAGAAATTTGGTACTCATTTGCCGAAGTTATGGAGCTTCAAAGTTTGAAAAGTCACAAAAGTTGTGTGTTTGAGCACATAAAGTACTATTTTTCTTGGAAATTCAACAAGATGCAATCATGATGAGTTGTGACATCTTCAAAATCTCGTCGAGCTGATTAATTTGACACTTTGTTTAAGAAATTTGGTACTCATTTGCCGAAGTTATGGAGCTTCAAAGTTTGAAAAGTCACACAAGTTGTGTGTTTGAGCACATAAAGTACTATTTTTCTTGGAAATTCAACAAGATGCAATCATGATGAGTTGTGACATCTTCAAAATCTCGTCGAGCTGATTAATTTGACACTTTGTTTAAGAAATTTGATACTCATTTGCCGAAGTTATTCGAGCTTCAAAACTTGAAAAGTCACACAAGTTGTGTGTTTGAGCTCATAAAGTACTATTTTTCTTAGAAATTCAACCAGATGCAATCATGATGAGTTGTGACATCTTCAAAATCTCGTCGAGCTGATTAATTTGACACTTTGTTTAAGAAATTTGATACTCATTTGCCGAAGTTATTCGAGCTTCAAAACTTGAAAAGTCACACAAGTTGTGTGTTTGAGCTCATAAAGTACTATTTTTCTTAGAAATTCAACCAGATGCAATCATGATGAGTTGTGACATCTTCAAAATCTCTTCGAGCTGATTAATTTGACACTTTCTTTAAGGAATATGGTACTCATTTGAGAAGTTATCGAGCATCAAAATTTGAAAAGTCACACAAGTTGTGTGTTTGAGCTCATAAAGTACTATTTTTATTAGAAATTCAACCAGATGCAATCATGATGAGTTGTGACATCTTCAAAATCTCTTCGAGCTGATTAATTTGACACTTTCTTTAAGGAATTTGGTACTCATTTGAGAAGTTATCGAGCATCAAAATTTGAAAAGTCACACAAGTTGTGTGTTTGAGCACATAAAGTACTATTTTTCTTGGAAATTCAACAAGATGCAATCATGATGTGTTGTGACATCTTCAAAATCTCGTCGAGCTGATTAATTTGACACTTTGTTTAACAAATTTGGTCCTCATTTGCCGAAGTTATCGAGCTTCAAAGTTTGAAAAGTCACACAAGTTGTGTGTTTGAGCACATAAAGTACTATTTTTATTAGAAATTCAACCAGATGCAGTCATGATGAGTTATGACATCTTCAAAATCTCTTCGAGCTGATTAATTTGACACTTTCTTTAAGAAATTTGGTACTCATTTGAGAAGTTATCGAGCATCAAAATTTGAAAAGTCACACAAGTTGTGTGTTTGAGCACATAAAGTACTATTTTTCTTGGAAATTCAACAAGATGCAATCATGATGTGTTGTGACATCTTCAAAATCTCGTCGAGCTGATTAATTTGACACTTTGTTTAACAAATTTGGTCCTCATTTGCCGAAGTTATCGAGGATTAAAGTTTGAAAAGTCACAAAAGTTGTGTGTTTGAGCACGTAAAGTACTATTTTTCTTGGAAATTCAACAAAATGCAATAATGATGTGTTGTGGCATCTTCAAAATCTCGTCGAGCTGATTAATTTGCCAATTTGTTTTACAAATTTGGTCTTCATTTGCCGATGTTATCGATCTTCAAAGTTTGAAAAGTCACAAAATATGTGTGTTTGAGCACATAAAGTACTATTTTTTTTGGAAATTCAACAAGATGCAATCATGATGAGTTGTGACATCTTCAAAATCTCGTCGAGCTGATTAATTTGACACTTTGTTTAAGGAATTTGGTACTCATTTGCCGAAGTTATCGAGCTTCAAAGTTTGAAAAGTCACACAAGTTGTGTGTTTGAGCACATAAAGTACTATTTTTCTTAGAAATTCAACAAGATGCACTCGTGATGAGTTGTGACATCTTCAAAGTCTTGACGAGCTGATTAATTTGACACTTTCTTTATGGAATTTGGTACTCATTTGCCGAAGTTATCGAGCATCAAAATTTGGAAAGTCACACAAGTTGTGTGTTTGAGCACATAAAGTACTATTTTTCTTGGAAATTCAACAAGATGCAATCATGATGTGTTGTGACATCTTCAAAATCTCGTCGAGCTGATTAATTTGACACTTTCTTTATGGAATTTGGTACTCATTTGCCGATGTTATCGAGCATCAAAATTTGAAAAGTCACACAAGTTGTGTGTTTGAGCACATAAAGTACTATTTTTCTTGGAAATTCAACAAGATGCAATCATGATGTGTTGTGGCATCTTCAAAATCTCGTCGATCTGATTAATTTGACACTTTGTTTATCAAATTTGGTCCTCATTTGCCTAAGTTATCGAGATTCAAAGTTTGAAAAGTCATAAAATATGTGTGTTTGAGCACATAAAGTACTATTTTTATTAGAAATTCAACTAGATGCAATCATGATGAGTTGTGACATCTTCAAAATCTCTTCGAGCTGATTAATTTGACACTTTCTTTAAGGAATTTGGTACTCATTTGAGAAGTTATCGAGCTTCAAAGTTTGAAAAGTCACACAAGTTGTGTGTTTGAGCACATAAAGTACTATTTTTCTTGGAAATTCAACAAGATGCAATCATGATGTGTTGTGACATCTTGAAAATCTCGTCGAGCTGATTAATTTGACACTTTCTTTATGGAATTTGGTACTCATTTGCCGAAGTTATCGAGCATCAAAATTTGAAAAGTCACACAAGTTGTGTGTTTGAGCACATAAAGTACTATTTTTCTTGTAAATTCAACAAGATGCAATCATGATGTGTTGTGACATCTTCAAAATCTCGTCGAGCTGATTAATTTGACACTTTGTTTAACAAATTTGGTCCTCATTTGCCGAAGTTATCGAGCTTCAAAGTTTGAAAAGTCACACAAGTTGTGTGTTTGAGCACATAAAGTACTATTTTTCTTAGAAATTCAACAAGATGCACTCGTGATGAGTTGTGACATCTTCAAAGTCTTGACGAGCTGATTAATTTGACACTTTCTTTATGGAATTTGGTACTCATTTGCCGAAGTTATCGAGCATCAAAATTTGAAAAGTCACACAAGTTGTGTGTTTGAGCCCATAAAGTACTATTTTTCTTGGAATTTCAACAAGATGCAATCATGATGTGTTGTGACATCTTCAAAATTTCGTCGAGCTGATTAATTTGACACTTTGTTTAAGAAATTTGTTCCACATTTGCCGAAGTTATCGAGTTTCAAAGATTGAAAAGTCACAAAATATGTGTGTTTGAGCACATAAAGTACTATTTTTCTTGGAAATTCAACAAGATGCAATCATGATGTGTTGTGTCATCTTTAAAATCTCGTCGAGCTGATTAATTTGACACTTTGTTTAAGAAATTTGGTACTCATTTGCCGAAGTTATCGAGCTTCAAAGTTTGAAAAGTCACAAAATATGTGTGTTTGAGCACATAAAGTACTATTTTTTTTGGAAATTCAACAAGATGCAATCATGATGAGTTGTGACATCTTCAAAATCTCGTCGAGCTGATTAATTTGACACTTTGTTTAAGGAATTTGGTACTCATTTGCCGAAGTTATCGAGCTTCAAAGTTTGAAAAGTCACACAAGTTGTGTGTTTGAACACATAAAGTACTATTTTTCTTAGAAATTCAACAAGATGCACTCGTTATGTGTTGTGACATCTTGCAAATCTCGTCGAGCTAATTAATTTGACACTTTGTTTAACAAGTTTGGTCCTCATTTGCCGAAGTTATCGAGCTTCAAAGTTTGAAAAGTCACACAAGTTGTGTGTTTGAAGACATAAAGTACTATTTTTCTTAGAAATTCAACAAGATGCACTCGTTATGTGTTGTGACATCTTGAAAATCTCGTCGAGCTGATTAATGTGACACTTTGTTTAAGAAATTTGGTACTCAGTTGCTTAAGTTATCGAGCTTCAAAGTTTGAAAAGTCACACAAGTTGTGTGTTTGAGCACATAAAGTACTATTTTTCTTGGAAATTCAACAAGATGCAATCATGATGAGTTGTGACATCTTCAAAATCTCTTCGAGCTGATTAATTTGATACTTTCTTTAAGGAATTTGGTACTCATTTGAGAAGTTATCGAGCATCAAAATTTGAAAAGTCACACAAGTTGTGTGTTTGAGCACATAAAGTACTATTTTTCTTGGAAATTCAACAAGATGCAATCATGATGTGTTGTGACATCTTCAAAATCTCGTCGAGCTGATTAATTTGACACTTTGTTTAACAAATTTGGTCCTCATTTGCCGAAGTTATCGAGCTTCAAAGTTTGAAAAGTCACACAAGTTGTGTGTTTGAGCACATAAAGTCCTATTTTTATTAGAAATTCAACCAGATGCAATCATGATGAGTTGTGACATCTTCAAAATCTCTTCGAGCTGATTAATTTGACACTTTCTTTAAGGAATTTGGTACTCATTTGAGAAGTTATCGAGCATCAAAATTTGAAGTCACACAAGTTGTGTGTTTGTGCACATAAAGTACTATTTTTCTTGGAAATTCAACAAGATGCAATCATGATGTGTTGTGACATCTTCAAAATCTCGTCGAGCTGATTAATTTGACACTTTCTTTATGGAATTTGGTACTCATTTGCCGAAGTTATCGAGCATCAAAATTTGAAAAGTCACACAAGTTGTGTGTTTGAGCACATAAAGTACTATTTTTCTTGGAAATTCAACAAGATGCAATCATGATGTGTTGTGGCATCTTCAAAATCTCGTCGAGCTGATTAATTTGACACTTTGTTTATCAAATTTGGTCCTCATTTGCCTAAGTTATCGAGATTCAAAGTTTGAAAAGTCATAAAATATGTGTGTTTGAGCACATAAAGTACTATTTTTATTAGAAATTCAACTAGATGCAATCATGATGAGTTGTGACATCTTCAAAATCTCTTCGAGCTGATTAATTTGACACTTTCTTTAAGGAATTTGGTACTCATTTGAGAAGTTATCGAGCTTCAAAGTTTGAAAAGTCACACAAGTTGTGTGTTTGAGCACATAAAGTACTATTTTTCTTGGAAATTCAACAAGATGCAATCATGATGTGTTGTGACATCTTGAAAATCTCGTCGAGCTCATTAATTTGACACTTTCTTTATGGAATTTGGTACTCATTTGCCGAAGTTATCGAGCATCAAAATTTGAAAAGTCACACAAGTTGTGTGTTTGAGCACATAAAGTACTATTTTTCTTGGAAATTCAACAAGATGCAATCATGATGTGTTGTGACATCTTGAAAATCTCGTCGAGCTGATTAATTTGACACTTTCTTTATGGAATTTGGTACTCATTTGCCGAAGTTATCGAGCATCAAAATTTGAAAAGTCACACAAGTTGTGTGTTTGAGCACATAAAGTACTATTTTTCTTGTAAATTCAACAAGATGCAATCATGATGTGTTGTGACATCTTCAAAATCTCGTCGAGCTGATTAATTTGACACTTTGTTTAACAAATTTGGTCCTCATTTGCCGAAGTTATCGAGCTTCAAAGTTTGAAAAGTCACACAAGTTGTGTGTTTGAGCACATAAAGTACTATTTTTCTTAGAAATTCAACAAGATGCACTCGTGATGAGTTGTGACATCTTCAAAGTCTTGACGAGCTGATTAATTTGACACTTTCTTTATGGAATTTGGTACTCATTTGCCGAAGTTATCGAGCATCAAAATTTGAAAAGTCACACAAGTTGTGTGTTTGAGCCCATAAAGTACTATTTTTCTTGGAAATTCAACAAAATGCAATAATGATGTGTTGTGGCATCTTCAAAATCTCGTCGAGCTGATTAATTTGCCAATTTGTTTTACAAATTTGGTCTTCATTTGCCGATGTTATCGATCTTCAAAGTTTGAAAAGTCACAAAATATGTGTGTTTGAGCACATAAAGTACTATTTTTTTTGGAAATTCAACAAGATGCAATCATGATGAGTTGTGACATCTTCAAAATCTCGTCGAGCTGATTAATTTGACACTTTGTTTAAGGAATTTGGTACTCATTTGCCGAAGTTATCGAGCTTCAAAGTTTGAAAAGTCACACAAGTTGTGTGTTTGAGCACATAAAGTACTATTTTTCTTAGAAATTCAACAAGATGCACTCGTGATGAGTTGTGACATCTTCAAAGTCTTGACGAGCTGATTAATTTGACACTTTCTTTATGGAATTTGGTACTCATTTGCCGAAGTTATCGAGCATCAAAATTTGGAAAGTCACACAAGTTGTGTGTTTGAGCACATAAAGTACTATTTTTCTTGGAAATTCAACAAGATGCAATCATGATGTGTTGTGACATCTTCAAAATCTCGTCGAGCTGATTAATTTGACACTTTCTTTATGGAATTTGGTACTCATTTGCCGAAGTTATCGAGCATCAAAATTTGAAAAGTCACACAAGTTGTGTGTTTGAGCACATAAAGTACTATTTTTCTTGGAAATTCAACAAGATGCAATCATGATGTGTTGTGGCATCTTCAAAATCTCGTCGAGCTGATTAATTTGACACTTTGTTTATCAAATTTGGTCCTCATTTGCCTAAGTTATCGAGATTCAAAGTTTGAAAAGTCATAAAATATGTGTGTTTGAGCACATAAAGTACTATTTTTATTAGAAATTCAACTAGATGCAATCATGATGAGTTGTGACATCTTCAAAATCTCTTCGAGCTGATTAATTTGACACTTTCTTTAAGGAATTTGGTACTCATTTGAGAAGTTATCGAGCTTCAAAGTTTGAAAAGTCACACAAGTTGTGTGTTTGAGCACATAAAGTACTATTTTTCTTGGAAATTCAACAAGATGCAATCATGATGTGTTGTGACATCTTGAAAATCTCGTCGAGCTGATTAATTTGACACTTTCTTTATGGAATTTGGTACTCATTTGCCGAAGTTATCGAGCATCAAAATTTGAAAAGTCACACAAGTTGTGTGTTTGAGCACATAAAGTACTATTTTTCTTGTAAATTCAACAAGATGCAATCATGATGTGTTGTGACATCTTCAAAATCTCGTCGAGCTGATTAATTTGACACTTTGTTTAACAAATTTGGTCCTCATTTGCCGAAGTTATCGAGCTTCAAAGTTTGAAAAGTCACACAAGTTGTGTGTTTGAGCCCATAAAGTACTATTTTTCTTGGAATTTCAACAAGATGCAATCATGATGTGTTGTGACATCTTCAAAGTCTTGACGAGCTGATTAATTTGACACTTTCTTTATGGAATTTGGTACTCATTTGCCGAAGTTATCGAGCATCAAAATTTGAAAAGTCACACAAGTTGTGTGTTTGAGCCCATAAAGTACTATTTTTCTTGGAATTTCAACAAGATGCAATCATGATGTGTTGTGACATCTTCAAAATTTCGTCGAGCTGATTAATTTGACACTTTGTTTAAGAAATTTGTTCCACATTTGCCGAAGTTATCGAGTTTCAAAGATTGAAAAGTCACAAAATATGTGTGTTTGAGCACATAAAGTACTATTTTTCTTGGAAATTCAACAAGATGCAATCATGATGTGTTGTGTCATCTTTAAAATCTCGTCGAGCTGATTAATTTGACACTTTGTTTAAGAAATTTGGTACTCATTTGCCGAAGTTATCGAGCTTCAAAGTTTGAAAAGTCACAAAATATGTGTGTTTGAGCACATAAAGTACTATTTTTTTTGGAAATTCAACAAGATGCAATCATGATGAGTTGTGACATCTTCAAAATCTCGTCGAGCTGATTAATTTGACACTTTGTTTAAGGAATTTGGTACTCATTTGCCGAAGTTATCGAGCTTCAAAGTTTGAAAAGTCACACAAGTTGTGTGTTTGAACACATAAAGTACTATTTTTCTTAGAAATTCAACAAGATGCACTCGTTATGTGTTGTGACATCTTGCAAATCTCGTCGAGCTAATTAATTTGACACTTTGTTTAACAAGTTTGGTCCTCATTTGCCGAAGTTATCGAGCTTCAAAGTTTGAAAAGTCACACAAGTTGTGTGTTTGAAGACATAAAGTACTATTTTTCTTAGAAATTCAACAAGATGCACTCGTTATGTGTTGTGACATCTTGAAAATCTCGTCGAGCTGATTAATGTGACACTTTGTTTAAGAAATTTGGTACTCAGTTGCTTAAGTTATCGAGCTTCAAAGTTTGAAAAGTCACACAAGTTGTGTGTTTGAGCACATAAAGTACTATTTTTCTTGGAAATTCAACAAGATGCAATCATGATGAGTTGTGACATCTTCAAAATCTCTTCGAGCTGATTAATTTGATACTTTCTTTAAGGAATTTGGTACTCATTTGAGAAGTTATCGAGCATCAAAATTTGAAAAGTCACACAAGTTGTGTGTTTGAGCACATAAAGTACTATTTTTCTTGGAAATTCAACAAGATGCAATCATGATGTGTTGTGACATCTTCAAAATCTCGTCGAGCTGATTAATTTGACACTTTGTTTAACAAATTTGGTCCTCATTTGCCGAAGTTATCGAGCTTCAAAGTTTGAAAAGTCACACAAGTTGTGTGTTTGAGCACATAAAGTCCTATTTTTATTAGAAATTCAACCAGATGCAATCATGATGAGTTGTGACATCTTCAAAATCTCTTCGAGCTGATTAATTTGACACTTTCTTTAAGGAATTTGGTACTCATTTGAGAAGTTATCGAGCATCAAAATTTGAAGTCACACAAGTTGTGTGTTTGTGCACATAAAGTACTATTTTTCTTGGAAATTCAACAAGATGCAATCATGATGTGTTGTGACATCTTCAAAATCTCGTCGAGCTGATTAATTTGACACTTTCTTTATGGAATTTGGTACTCATTTGCCGAAGTTATCGAGCATCAAAATTTGAAAAGTCACACAAGTTGTGTGTTTGAGCACATAAAGTACTATTTTTCTTGGAAATTCAACAAGATGCAATCATGATGTGTTGTGGCATCTTCAAAATCTCGTCGAGCTGATTAATTTGACACTTTGTTTATCAAATTTGGTCCTCATTTGCCTAAGTTATCG
Source organism: Euwallacea fornicatus (assembly GCF_040115645.1). Lineage (NCBI taxonomy): Eukaryota > Metazoa > Arthropoda > Insecta > Coleoptera > Curculionidae > Euwallacea > Euwallacea fornicatus. Next base: position 537,059 of record NW_027096020.1, on the reverse strand, counting down.
AGATTCAAAGTTTGAAAAGTCATAAAATATGTGTGTTTGAGCACATAAAGTACTATTTTTATTAGAAATTCAACTAGATGCAATCATGATGAGTTGTGACATCTTCAAAATCTCTTCGAGCTGATTAATTTGACACTTTCTTTAAGGAATTTGGTACTCATTTGAGAAGTTATCGAGCTTCAAAGTTTGAAAAGTCACACAAGTTGTGTGTTTGAGCACATAAAGTACTATTTTTCTTGGAAATTCAACAAGATGCAATCATGATGTGTTGTGACATCTTGAAAATCTCGTCGAGCTCATTAATTTGACACTTTCTTTATGGAATTTGGTACTCATTTGCCGAAGTTATCGAGCATCAAAATTTGAAAAGTCACACAAGTTGTGTGTTTGAGCACATAAAGTACTATTTTTCTTGGAAATTCAACAAGATGCAATCATGATGTGTTGTGACATCTTGAAAATCTCGTCGAGCTGATTAATTTGACACTTTCTTTATGGAATTTGGTACTCATTTGCCGAAGTTATCGAGCATCAAAATTTGAAAAGTCACACAAGTTGTGTGTTTGAGCACATAAAGTACTATTTTTCTTGTAAATTCAACAAGATGCAATCATGATGTGTTGTGACATCTTCAAAATCTCGTCGAGCTGATTAATTTGACACTTTGTTTAACAAATTTGGTCCTCATTTGCCGAAGTTATCGAGCTTCAAAGTTTGAAAAGTCACACAAGTTGTGTGTTTGAGCACATAAAGTACTATTTTTCTTAGAAATTCAACAAGATGCACTCGTGATGAGTTGTGACATCTTCAAAGTCTTGACGAGCTGATTAATTTGACACTTTCTTTATGGAATTTGGTACTCATTTGCCGAAGTTATCGAGCATCAAAATTTGAAAAGTCACACAAGTTGTGTGTTTGAGCCCATAAAGTACTATTTTTCTTGGAAATTCAACAAAATGCAATAATGATGTGTTGTGGCATCTTCAAAATCTCGTCGAGCTGATTAATTTGCCAATTTGTTTTACAAATTTGGTCTTCATTTGCCGATGTTATCGATCTTCAAAGTTTGAAAAGTCACAAAATATGTGTGTTTGAGCACATAAAGTACTATTTTTTTTGGAAATTCAACAAGATGCAATCATGATGAGTTGTGACATCTTCAAAATCTCGTCGAGCTGATTAATTTGACACTTTGTTTAAGGAATTTGGTACTCATTTGCCGAAGTTATCGAGCTTCAAAGTTTGAAAAGTCACACAAGTTGTGTGTTTGAGCACATAAAGTACTATTTTTCTTAGAAATTCAACAAGATGCACTCGTGATGAGTTGTGACATCTTCAAAGTCTTGACGAGCTGATTAATTTGACACTTTCTTTATGGAATTTGGTACTCATTTGCCGAAGTTATCGAGCATCAAAATTTGGAAAGTCACACAAGTTGTGTGTTTGAGCACATAAAGTACTATTTTTCTTGGAAATTCAACAAGATGCAATCATGATGTGTTGTGACATCTTCAAAATCTCGTCGAGCTGATTAATTTGACACTTTCTTTATGGAATTTGGTACTCATTTGCCGAAGTTATCGAGCATCAAAATTTGAAAAGTCACACAAGTTGTGTGTTTGAGCACATAAAGTACTATTTTTCTTGGAAATTCAACAAGATGCAATCATGATGTGTTGTGGCATCTTCAAAATCTCGTCGAGCTGATTAATTTGACACTTTGTTTATCAAATTTGGTCCTCATTTGCCTAAGTTATCGAGATTCAAAGTTTGAAAAGTCATAAAATATGTGTGTTTGAGCACATAAAGTACTATTTTTATTAGAAATTCAACTAGATGCAATCATGATGAGTTGTGACATCTTCAAAATCTCTTCGAGCTGATTAATTTGACACTTTCTTTAAGGAATTTGGTACTCATTTGAGAAGTTATCGAGCTTCAAAGTTTGAAAAGTCACACAAGTTGTGTGTTTGAGCACATAAAGTACTATTTTTCTTGGAAATTCAACAAGATGCAATCATGATGTGTTGTGACATCTTGAAAATCTCGTCGAGCTGATTAATTTGACACTTTCTTTATGGAATTTGGTACTCATTTGCCGAAGTTATCGAGCATCAAAATTTGAAAAGTCACACAAGTTGTGTGTTTGAGCACATAAAGTACTATTTTTCTTGTAAATTCAACAAGATGCAATCATGATGTGTTGTGACATCTTCAAAATCTCGTCGAGCTGATTAATTTGACACTTTGTTTAACAAATTTGGTCCTCATTTGCCGAAGTTATCGAGCTTCAAAGTTTGAAAAGTCACACAAGTTGTGTGTTTGAGCCCATAAAGTACTATTTTTCTTGGAATTTCAACAAGATGCAATCATGATGTGTTGTGACATCTTCAAAATTTCGTCGAGCTGATTAATTTGACACTTTGTTTAAGAAATTTGTTCCACATTTGCCGAAGTTATCGAGTTTCAAAGATTGAAAAGTCACAAAATATGTGTGTTTGAGCACATAAAGTACTATTTTTCTTGGAAATTCAACAAGATGCAATCATGATGTGTTGTGTCATCTTTAAAATCTCGTCGAGCTGATTAATTTGACACTTTGTTTAAGAAATTTGGTACTCATTTGCCGAAGTTATCGAGCTTCAAAGTTTGAAAAGTCACAAAATATGTGTGTTTGAGCACATAAAGTACTATTTTTTTTGGAAATTCAACAAGATGCAATCATGATGAGTTGTGACATCTTCAAAATCTCGTCGAGCTGATTAATTTGACACTTTGTTTAAGGAATTTGGTACTCATTTGCCGAAGTTATCGAGCTTCAAAGTTTGAAAAGTCACACAAGTTGTGTGTTTGAACACATAAAGTACTATTTTTCTTAGAAATTCAACAAGATGCACTCGTTATGTGTTGTGACATCTTGCAAATCTCGTCGAGCTAATTAATTTGACACTTTGTTTAACAAGTTTGGTCCTCATTTGCCGAAGTTATCGAGCTTCAAAGTTTGAAAAGTCACACAAGTTGTGTGTTTGAAGACATAAAGTACTATTTTTCTTAGAAATTCAACAAGATGCACTCGTTATGTGTTGTGACATCTTGAAAATCTCGTCGAGCTGATTAATGTGACACTTTGTTTAAGAAATTTGGTACTCAGTTGCTTAAGTTATCGAGCTTCAAAGTTTGAAAAGTCACACAAGTTGTGTGTTTGAGCACATAAAGTACTATTTTTCTTGGAAATTCAACAAGATGCAATCATGAAGTGTTGTGACATCTTCAAAATCTCGTCGAGCTGATTAATTTGACACTTTGTTTAAGAAATTTGATACTCATTTGCCGAAGTTATTCGAGCTTCAAAACTTGAAAAGTCACACAAGTTGTGTGTTTGAGCTCATAAAGTACTATTTTTCTTAGAAATTCAACCAGATGCAATCATGATGAGTTGTGACATCTTCAAAATCTCTTCGAGCTGATTAATTTGATACTTTCTTTAAGGAATTTGGTACTCATTTGAGAAGTTATCGAGCATCAAAATTTGAAAAGTCACACAAGTTGTGTGTTTGAGCACATAAAGTACTATTTTTCTTGGAAATTCAACAAGATGCAATCATGATGTGTTGTGACATCTTCAAAATCTCGTCGAGCTGATTAATTTGACACTTTGTTTAACAAATTTGGTCCTCATTTGCCGAAGTTATCGAGCTTCAAAGTTTGAAAAGTCACACAAGTTGTGTGTTTGAGCACATAAAGTCCTATTTTTATTAGAAATTCAACCAGATGCAATCATGATGAGTTGTGACATCTTCAAAATCTCTTCGAGCTGATTAATTTGACACTTTCTTTAAGGAATTTGGTACTCATTTGAGAAGTTATCGAGCATCAAAATTTGAAGTCACACAAGTTGTGTGTTTGTGCACATAAAGTACTATTTTTCTTGGAAATTCAACAAGATGCAATCATGATGTGTTGTGACATCTTCAAAATCTCGTCGAGCTGATTAATTTGACACTTTCTTTATGGAATTTGGTACTCATTTGCCGAAGTTATCGAGCATCAAAATTTGAAAAGTCACACAAGTTGTGTGTTTGAGCACATAAAGTACTATTTTTCTTGGAAATTCAACAAGATGCAATCATGATGTTTTGTGGCATCTTCAAAATCTCGTCGAGCTGATTAATTTGACACTTTGTTTATCAAATTTGGTCCTCATTTGCCTAAGTTATCGAGATTCAAAGTTTGAAAAGTCATAAAATATGTGTGTTTGAGCACATAAAGTACTATTTTTATTAGAAATTCAACTAGATGCAATCATGATGAGTTGTGACATCTTCAAAATCTCGTCGAGCTGATTAATTTGACACTTTCTTTATGGAATTTGGTACTCATTTGCCGATGTTATCGAGCATCAAAATTTGAAAAGTCACACAAGTTGTGTGTTTGAGCACATAAAGTACTATTTTTCTTGGAAATTCAACAAGATGCAATCATGATGTGTTGTGGCATCTTCAAAATCTCGTCGATCTGATTAATTTGACACTTTGTTTATCAAATTTGGTCCTCATTTGCCTAAGTTATCGAGATTCAAAGTTTGAAAAGTCATAAAATATGTGTGTTTGAGCACATAAAGTACTATTTTTATTAGAAATTCAACTAGATGCAATCATGATGAGTTGTGACATCTTCAAAATCTCTTCGAGCTGATTAATTTGACACTTTCTTTAAGGAATTTGGTACTCATTTGAGAAGTTATCGAGCTTCAAAGTTTGAAAAGTCACACAAGTTGTGTGTTTGAGCACATAAAGTACTATTTTTCTTGGAAATTCAACAAGATGCAATCATGATGTGTTGTGACATCTTGAAAATCTCGTCGAGCTGATTAATTTGACACTTTCTTTATGGAATTTGGTACTCATTTGCCGAAGTTATCGAGCATCAAAATTTGAAAAGTCACACAAGTTGTGTGTTTGAGCACATAAAGTACTATTTTTCTTGTAAATTCAACAAGATGCAATCATGATGTGTTGTGACATCTTCAAAATCTCGTCGAGCTGATTAATTTGACACTTTGTTTAACAAATTTGGTCCTCATTTGCCGAAGTTATCGAGCTTCAAAGTTTGAAAAGTCACACAAGTTGTGTGTTTGAGCACATAAAGTACTATTTTTCTTAGAAATTCAACAAGATGCACTCGTGATGAGTTGTGACATCTTCAAAGTCTTGACGAGCTGATTAATTTGACACTTTCTTTATGGAATTTGGTACTCATTTGCCGAAGTTATCGAGCATCAAAATTTGAAAAGTCACACAAGTTGTGTGTTTGAGCCCATAAAGTACTATTTTTCTTGGAATTTCAACAAGATGCAATCATGATGTGTTGTGACATCTTCAAAATTTCGTCGAGCTGATTAATTTGACACTTTGTTTAAGAAATTTGTTCCACATTTGCCGAAGTTATCGAGTTTCAAAGATTGAAAAGTCACAAAATATGTGTGTTTGAGCACATAAAGTACTATTTTTCTTGGAAATTCAACAAGATGCAATCATGATGTGTTGTGTCATCTTTAAAATCTCGTCGAGCTGATTAATTTGACACTTTGTTTAAGAAATTTGGTACTCATTTGCCGAAGTTATCGAGCTTCAAAGTTTGAAAAGTCACAAAATATGTGTGTTTGAGCACATAAAGTACTATTTTTTTTGGAAATTCAACAAGATGCAATCATGATGAGTTGTGACATCTTCAAAATCTCGTCGAGCTGATTAATTTGACACTTTGTTTAAGGAATTTGGTACTCATTTGCCGAAGTTATCGAGCTTCAAAGTTTGAAAAGTCACACAAGTTGTGTGTTTGAACACATAAAGTACTATTTTTCTTAGAAATTCAACAAGATGCACTCGTTATGTGTTGTGACATCTTGCAAATCTCGTCGAGCTAATTAATTTGACACTTTGTTTAACAAGTTTGGTCCTCATTTGCCGAAGTTATCGAGCTTCAAAGTTTGAAAAGTCACACAAGTTGTGTGTTTGAAGACATAAAGTACTATTTTTCTTAGAAATTCAACAAGATGCACTCGTTATGTGTTGTGACATCTTGAAAATCTCGTCGAGCTGATTAATGTGACACTTTGTTTAAGAAATTTGGTACTCAGTTGCTTAAGTTATCGAGCTTCAAAGTTTGAAAAGTCACACAAGTTGTGTGTTTGAGCACATAAAGTACTATTTTTCTTGGAAATTCAACAAGATGCAATCATGATGAGTTGTGACATCTTCAAAATCTCTTCGAGCTGATTAATTTGATACTTTCTTTAAGGAATTTGGTACTCATTTGAGAAGTTATCGAGCATCAAAATTTGAAAAGTCACACAAGTTGTGTGTTTGAGCACATAAAGTACTATTTTTCTTGGAAATTCAACAAGATGCAATCATGATGTGTTGTGACATCTTCAAAATCTCGTCGAGCTGATTAATTTGACACTTTGTTTAACAAATTTGGTCCTCATTTGCCGAAGTTATCGAGCTTCAAAGTTTGAAAAGTCACACAAGTTGTGTGTTTGAGCACATAAAGTCCTATTTTTATTAGAAATTCAACCAGATGCAATCATGATGAGTTGTGACATCTTCAAAATCTCTTCGAGCTGATTAATTTGACACTTTCTTTAAGGAATTTGGTACTCATTTGAGAAGTTATCGAGCATCAAAATTTGAAGTCACACAAGTTGTGTGTTTGTGCACATAAAGTACTATTTTTCTTGGAAATTCAACAAGATGCAATCATGATGTGTTGTGACATCTTCAAAATCTCGTCGAGCTGATTAATTTGACACTTTCTTTATGGAATTTGGTACTCATTTGCCGAAGTTATCGAGCATCAAAATTTGAAAAGTCACACAAGTTGTGTGTTTGAGCACATAAAGTACTATTTTTCTTGGAAATTCAACAAGATGCAATCATGATGTGTTGTGGCATCTTCAAAATCTCGTCGAGCTGATTAATTTGACACTTTGTTTATCAAATTTGGTCCTCATTTGCCTAAGTTATCGAGATTCAAAGTTTGAAAAGTCATAAAATATGTGTGTTTGAGCACATAAAGTACTATTTTTATTAGAAATTCAACTAGATGCAATCATGATGAGTTGTGACATCTTCAAAATCTCTTCGAGCTGATTAATTTGACACTTTCTTTAAGGAATTTGGTACTCATTTGAGAAGTTATCGAGCTTCAAAGTTTGAAAAGTCACACAAGTTGTGTGTTTGAGCACATAAAGTACTATTTTTCTTGGAAATTCAACAAGATGCAATCATGATGTGTTGTGACATCTTGAAAATCTCGTCGAGCTCATTAATTTGACACTTTCTTTATGGAATTTGGTACTCATTTGCCGAAGTTATCGAGCATCAAAATTTGAAAAGTCACACAAGTTGTGTGTTTGAGCACATAAAGTACTATTTTTCTTGGAAATTCAACAAGATGCAATCATGATGTGTTGTGACATCTTGAAAATCTCGTCGAGCTGATTAATTTGACACTTTCTTTATGGAATTTGGTACTCATTTGCCGAAGTTATCGAGCATCAAAATTTGAAAAGTCACACAAGTTGTGTGTTTGAGCACATAAAGTACTATTTTTCTTGTAAATTCAACAAGATGCAATCATGATGTGTTGTGACATCTTCAAAATCTCGTCGAGCTGATTAATTTGACACTTTGTTTAACAAATTTGGTCCTCATTTGCCGAAGTTATCGAGCTTCAAAGTTTGAAAAGTCACACAAGTTGTGTGTTTGAGCACATAAAGTACTATTTTTCTTAGAAATTCAACAAGATGCACTCGTGATGAGTTGTGACATCTTCAAAATTTCGTCGAGCTGATTAATTTGACACTTTGTTTAAGAAATTTGGTACTCATTTGCCGAAGTTATCGAGCTTCAAAGTTTGAAAAGTCACAAAATATGTGTGTTTGAGCACATAAAGTACTATTTTTTTTGGAAATTCAACAAGATGCAATCATGATGAGTTGTGACATCTTCAAAATCTCGTCGAGCTGATTAATTTGACACTTTGTTTAAGGAATTTGGTACTCATTTGCCGAAGTTATCGAGCTTCAAAGTTTGAAAAGTCACACAAGTTGTGTGTTTGAACACATAAAGTACTATTTTTCTTAGAAATTCAACAAGATGCACTCGTTATGTGTTGTGACATCTTGCAAATCTCGTCGAGCTAATTAATTTGACACTTTGTTTAACAAGTTTGGTCCTCATTTGCCGAAGTTATCGAGCTTCAAAGTTTGAAAAGTCACACAAGTTGTGTGTTTGAAGACATAAAGTACTATTTTTCTTAGAAATTCAACAAGATGCACTCGTTATGTGTTGTGACATCTTGAAAATCTCGTCGAGCTGATTAATGTGACACTTTGTTTAAGAAATTTGGTACTCAGTTGCTTAAGTTATCGAGCTTCAACGTTTGAAAAGTCACACAAGTTGTGTGTTTGAGCACATAAAGTACTATTTTTCTTGGAAATTCAACAAGATGCAATCATGAAGTGTTGTGACATCTTCAAAATCTCGTCGAGCTGATTAATTTGACACTTTGTTTAAGAAATTTGATACTCATTTGGCGAAGTTATTCGAGCTTCAAAACTTGAAAAGTCACACAAGTTGTGTGTTTGAGCTCATAAAGTACTATTTTTCTTAGAAATTCAACCAGATGCAATCATGATGAGTTGTGACATCTTCAAAATCTCTTCGAGCTGATTAATTTGATACTTTCTTTAAGGAATTTGGTACTCATTTGAGAAGTTATCGAGCATCAAAATTTGAAAAGTCACACAAGTTGTGTGTTTGAGCTCATAAAGTACTATTTTTATTAGAAATTCAACTAGATGCAATCATGATGAGTTGTGACATCTTCAAAATCTCTTCGAGCTGATTAATTTGACACTTTCTTTAAGGAATTTGGTACTCATTTGAGAAGTTATCGAGCATCAAAATTTGAAAAGTCACACAAGTTGTGTGTTTGAGCACATAAAGTACTATTTTTCTTGGAAATTCAACAAGATGCAATCATGAAGTGTTGTGACATCTTCAAAATCTCGTCGAGCTGATTAATTTGACACTTTGTTTAAGAAATTTGATACTCATTTGCCGAAGTTATTCGAGCTTCAAAACTTGAAAAGTCACACAAGTTGTGTGTTTGAGCTCATAAAGTACTATTTTTCTTAGAAATTCAACCAGATGCAATCATGATGAGTTGTGACATCTTCAAAATCTCTTCGAGCTGATTAATTTGATACTTTCTTTAAGGAATTTGGTACTCATTTGAGAAGTTATCGAGCATCAAAATTTGAAAAGTCACACAAGTTGTGTGTTTGAGCTCATAAAGTACTATTTTTATTAGAAATTCAACTAGATGCAATCATGATGAGTTGTGACATCTTCAAAATCTCTTCGAGCTGATTAATTTGACACTTTCTTTAAGGAATTTGGTACTCATTTGAGAAGTTATCGAGCATCAAAATTTGAAAAGTCACACAAGTTGTGTGTTTGAGCACATAAAGTACTATTTTTCTTGGAAATTCAACAAGATGCAATCATGAAGTGTTGTGACATCTTCAAAATCTCGTCGAGCTGATTAATTTGACACTTTGTTTAAGAAATTTGATACTCATTTGCCGAAGTTATTCGAGCTTCAAAACTTGAAAAGTCACACAAGTTGTGTGTTTGAGCTCATAAAGTACTATTTTTCTTAGAAATTCAACCAGATGCAATCATGATGAGTTGTGACATCTTCAAAATCTCTTCGAGCTGATTAATTTGACACTTTCTTTAAGGAATTTGGTACTCATTTGAGAAGTTATCGAGCATCAAAATTTGAAAAGTCACACAAGTTGTGTGTTTGAGCACATAAAGTACTATTTTTCTTGGAAATTCAACAAGATGCAATCATGATGTGTTGTGACATCTTCAAAATCTCGTCGAGCTGATTAATTTGACACTTTGTTTAACAAATTTGGTCCTCATTTGCCGAAGTTATCGAGCTTCAAAGTTTGAAAAGTCACACAAGTTGTGTGTTTGAGCACATAAAGTCCTATTTTTATTAGAAATTCAACCAGATGCAATCATGATGAGTTGTGACATCTTCAAAATCTCTTCGAGCTGATTAATTTGACACTTTCTTTAAGGAATTTGGTACTCATTTGAGAAGTTATCGAGCATCAAAATTTGAAAAGTCACACAAGTTGTGTGTTTGTGCACATAAAGTACTATTTTTCTTGGAAATTCAACAAGATGCAATCATGATGTGTTGTGACATCTTCAAAATCTCGTCGAGCTGATTAATTTGACACTTTCTTTATGGAATTTGGTACTCATTTGCCGAAGTTATCGAGCATCAAAATTTGAAAAGTCACACAAGTTGTGTGTTTGAGCACATAAAGTACTATTTTTCTTGGAAATTCAACAAGATGCAATCATGATGTGTTGTGGCATCTTCAAAATCTCGTCGAGCTGATTAATTTGACACTTTGTTTATCAAATTTGGTCCTCATTTGCCTAAGTTATCGAGATTCAAAGTTTGAAAAGTCATAAAATATGTGTGTTTGAGCACATAAAGTACTATTTTTAGTAGAAATTCAACTAGATGCAATCATGATGAGTTGTGACATCTTCAAAATCTCTTCGAGCTGATTAATTTGACACTTTCTTTAAGGAATTTGGTACTCATTTGAGAAGTTATCGAGCTTCAAAGTTTGAAAAGTCACACAAGTTGTTTGTTTGAGCACATAAAGTACTATTTTTCTTGGAAATTCAACAAGATGCAATCATGATGTGTTGTGACATCTTGAAAATCTCGTCGAGCTGATTAATTTGACACTTTCTTTATGGAATTTGGTACTCATTTGCCGAAGTTATCGAGCATCAAAATTTGAATAGTCACACAAGTTGTGTGTTTGAGCACATAAAGTACTATTTTTCTTGGAAATTCAACAAGATGCAATCATGATGTGTTGTGACATCTTCAAAATCTCGTCGAGCTGATTAATTTGACAATTTGTTTAACAAATTTGGTCCTCATTTGCCGAAGTTATCGAGCTTCAAAGTTTGAAAAGTCACACAAGTTGTGTGTTTGAGCACATAAAGTCCTATTTTTATTAGAAATTCAACCAGATGCAATCATGATGAGTTGTGATATCTTCAAAATCTCTTCGAGCTGATTAATTTGACACTTTCTTTAAGGAATTTGGTACTCATTTGAGAAGTTATCGAGCATCAAAATTTGAAAAGTCACACAAGTTGTGTGTTTGAACACATAAAGTACTATTTTTATTAGAAATTCAACTAGATGCAATCATGATGAGTTGTGACATCTTCAAAATCTCTTCGAGCTGATTAATTTGACACTTTCTTTAAGGAATTTGGTACTCATTTGAGAAGTTATCGAGCAGCAAAATTTGAAAAGTCACACAAGTTGTGTGTTTGAGCACATAAATTACTATTTTTCTTGGAAATTCAACAAGATGCAATCATGATGTGTTGTGACATCTTCAAAATCTCGTCGAGCTGATTAATTTGACACTTTGTTTAACAAATTTGGTCCTCATTTGCCGAAGTTATCGAGCTTCAAAGTTTGAAAAGTCACACAAGTTGTGTGTTTGAGCACATAAAGTCCTATTTTTATTAGAAATTCAACCAGATGCAATCATGATGAGTTGTGACATCTTCAAAATCTCTTCGAGCTGATTAATTTGACACTTTCTTTAAGGAATTTGGTACTCATTTGAGAAGTTATCGAGCATCAAAATTTGAAAAGTCACACAAGTTGTGTGTTTGTGCACATAAAGTACTATTTTTCTTGGAAATTCAACAAGATGCAATCATGATGTGTTGTGACATCTTCAAAATCTCGTCGAGCTGATTAATTTGACACTTTCTTTATGGAATTTGGTACTCATTTGCCGAAGTTATCGAGCATCAAAATTTGAAAAGTCACACAAGTTGTGTGTTTGAGCACATAAAGTACTATTTTTCTTGGAAATTCAACAAGATGCAATCATGATGTGTTGTGGCATCTTCAAAATCTCTTCGAGCTGATTAATTTGACACTTTCTTTAAGGAATTTGGTACTCATTTGAGAAGTTATCGAGCATCAAAATTTGAAAAGTCACACAAGTTGTGTGTTTGAACACATAAAGTACTATTTTTCTTAGAAATTCAACAAGATGTACTCGTTATGTGTTGTGACATCTTCAAAATCTCGTCGAGCTGATTAATTTGACACTTTGTTGATCAAATTTGGTCCTCATTTGCCTAAGTTATCGAGATTCAAAGTTTGAAAAGTCATAAAATATGTGTGTTTGAGCACATAAAGTACTATTTTTATTAGAAATTCAACTAGATGCAATCATGATGAGTTGTGACATCTTCAAAATCTCTTCGAGCTGATTAATTTGACACTTTCTTTAAGGAATTTGGTACTCATTTGAGAAGTTATCGAGCTTCAAAGTTTGAAAAGTCACACAAGTTGTTTGTTTGAGCACATAAAGTACTATTTTTCTTGGAAATTCAACAAGATGCAATCATGATGTGTTGTGGCATCTTCAAAATCTCGTCGAGCTGATTAATTTGACACTTTGTTTATCAAATTTGGTCCTCATTTGCCTAAGTTATCGAGATTCAAAGTTTGAAAAGTCATAAAATATGTGTGTTTGAGCACATAAAGTACTATTTTTATTAGAAATTCAACTAGATGCAATCATGATGAGTTGTGACATCTTCAAAATCTCTTCGAGCTGATTAATTTGACACTTTCTTTAAGGAATTTGGTACTCATTTGAGAAGTTATCGAGCTTCAAAGTTTGAAAAGTCACACAAGTTGTTTGTTTGAGCACATAAAGTACTATTTTTCTTGGAAATTCAACAAGATGCAATCATGATGTGTTGTGACATCTTGAAAATCTCGTCGAGCTGATTAATTTGACACTTTCTTTATGGAATTTGGTACTCATTTGCCGAAGTTATCGAGCATCAAAATTTGAATAGTCACACAAGTTGTGTGTTTGAGCACATAAAGTACTATTTTTCTTGGAAATTCAACAAGATGCAATCATGATGTGTTGTGACATCTTCAAAATCTCGTCGAGCTGATTAATTTGACACTTTGTTTAACAAATTTGGTCCTCATTTGCCGAAGTTATCGAGCTTCAAAGTTTGAAAAGTCACACAAGTTGTGTGTTTGAGCACATAAAGTCCTATTTTTATTAGAAATTCAACCAGATGCAATCATGATGAGTTGTGACATCTTCAAAATCTCTTCGAGCTGATTAATTTGACACTTTCTTTAAGGAATTTGGTACTCATTTGAGAAGTTATCGAGCATCAAAATTTGAAAAGTCACACAATTTGTGTGTTTGTGCACATAAAGTACTATTTTTCTTGGAAATTCAACAAGATGCAATCATGATGTGTTGTGACATCTTCAAAATCTCGTCGAGCTGATTAATTTGACACTTTCTTTATGGAATTTGGTACTCATTTGCCGAAGTTATCGAGCTTCAAAGTTTGAAAAGTCACACAAGTTGTGTGTTTGAGCACATAAAGTCCTATTTTTATTAGAAATTCAACCAGATGCAATCATGATGAGTTGTGACATCTTCAATATCTCTTCGAGCTGATTAATTTGACACTTTCTTTAAGGAATTTGGTACTCATTTGAGAAGTTATCGAGCATCAAAATTTGAAAAGTCACACAAGTTGTGTGTTTGAACACATAAAGTACTATTTTTCTTAGAAATTCAACAAGATGCACTCGTTATGTGTTGTGACATCTTGCAAATCTCGTCGAGCTAATTAATTTGACACTTTGTTTAACAAGTTTGGTCCTCATTTGCCGAAGTTATCGAGCTTCAAAGTTTGAAAAGTCACACAAGTTGTGTGTTTGAAGACATAAAGTACTATTTTTCTTAGAAATTCAACAAGATGCACTCGTTATGTGTTGTGACATCTTGAAAATCTCGTCGAGCTGATTAATGTGACACTTTGTTTAAGAAATTTGGTACTCAGTTGCTTAAGTTATCGAGCTTCAAAGTTTGAAAAGTCACACAAGTTGTGTGTTTGAGCACATAAAGTACTATTTTTCTTGGAAATTCAACAAGATGCAATCATGAAGTGTTGTGACATCTTCAAAATCTCGTCGAGCTGATTAATTTGACACTTTGTTTAAGAAATTTGATACTCATTTGCCGAAGTTATTCGAGCTTCAAAACTTGAAAAGTCACACAAGTTGTGTGTTTGAGCTCATAAAGTACTATTTTTCTTAGAAATTCAACCAGATGCAATCATGATGAGTTGTGACATCTTCAAAATCTCTTCGAGCTGATTAATTTGACACTTTCTTTAAGGAATTTGGTACTCATTTGAGAAGTTATCGAGCATCAAAATTTGAAAAGTCACACAAGTTGTGTGTTTGAGCACATAAATTACTATTTTTCTTGGAAATTCAACAAGATGCAATCATGATGTGTTGTGACATCTTCAAAATCTCGTCGAGCTGATTAATTTGACACTTTGTGTAACAAATTTGGTCCTCATTTGCCGAAGTTATCGAGCATCAAAATTTGAAAAGTCACACAAGTTGTGTGTTTGAGCACATAAAGTACTATTTTTCTTGGAAATTCAACAAGATGCAATCATGATGTGTTGTGACATCTTCAAAATCTCGTCGAGCTGATTAATTTGACACTTTGTTTAACAAATTTGGTCCTCATTTGCCGAAGTTATCGAGCTTCAAAGTTTGAAAAGTCACACAAGTTGTGTGTTTGAGCACATAAAGTACTATTTTTCTTAGAAATTCAACAAGATGTACTCGTGATGAGTTGTGACATCTTCAAAGTCTTGACGAGCTGATTAATTTGACACTTTCTTTATGGAATTTGGTACTCATTTGCCGAAGTTATCGAGCATCAAAATTTGAAAAGTCACACAAGTTGTGTGTTTGAGCACATAAAGTACTATTTTTCTTGGAAATTCAACAAGATGCAATCATGAAGTGTTGTGACATCTTCAAAATCTCGTCGAGCTGATTAATTTGACACTTTGTTTAAGAAATTTGATACTCATTTGCCGAAGTTATTCGAGCTTCAAAACTTGAAAAGTCACAAAAGTTGTGTGTTTGAGCTCATAAAGTACTATTTTTCTTGGAAATTCAACAAGATGCAATCATGATGAGTTGTGACATCTTGAAAATCTCGTCGAGCTGATTAATTTGACACTTTCTTTATGGAATTTGGTACTCATTTGCCGAAGTTATCGAGCATCAATATTTGAAACAAAACTTTTGTGACTTTTCAATCTTTGAAGCTCGATAACCTCGGCAAATGAGGACCAAATTTGTTAAACAAAGTGGCAAATTCATCAGCTCGACGAGATCTTTAAGATGTCACAACAATTCATAATTGCATCTTGTTGAATTTCCAAGATAAATAGTACTTTATGTGCTCAAACACACAACTTTTGTGACTTTTCAAACTTTGAAGCTCGATAACATCGGCAAATGAAGACCAAATTTGTTAAACGAAGTGGCAAATTCATCAGCTCGACGAGATTTTGAAGATGCCACAACACATCATTATTTCATCTTGTTGAATTTCCAAGAAAAATAGTACTTTACGTGCTCAAACACACAACTTTTGTGACTTTTCAAACTTTGAAGCTCGATAACATCGGCAAATGAGGACCAAATTTGTTAAACCAAGTGGCAAATTCATCAGCTCGACGAGATCTTGAAGATGTCACACCACATCATGATTGCATCTTGTTGCATTTCCAACGAAAATAGTACTTTATGTGCTCAAACAACCAACTTTTGTGACTTTTCAAACTTTGAAGATCGATAACATCGGCAAATGAAGACCAAATTTGTTAAACAAAGTGGCAAATTCATCAGCTCGACGAGATCTTTAAGATGTCACACCACATCATGATTGCATCTTGTTGCATTTCCAACGAAAAAAGTACTTTATGTGCTCAAACACACATCTTTTGTGACTTTACAAACTTTAAACCTCGATAACCTCGGCAAATGAGTACCAAATTTGTTAAACAAAGTGGCAAATTCATCAGCTGGACGAGATTTTGAAGCTGCCACAACACATCATGCTTGCATCTTGTTGCATTTCCAAGAAAAATAGTACTTTACGTGCTCAAACACACAACTTTTGTGACTTTTCAATCTTTGAAGCTCAATAACCTCGGCAAATGAAGACCAAATTTGTTAAACAAAGTGGCAAATTCATGAGCTCGACGAGATCTTTAAGATGTCACACCACATCATGATTGCATCTTGTTGCATTTCCAACGAAAATAGTACATTACGTACCACAAACACACAACTTTTGTGACTTTTCAAACTTTGAAGCTCGATAACCTCGGCAAATGAGGACCAAATTTGTTAAACAAAGTGGCAAATTCATCAGCTCGACGAGATCTTTAAGATGTCACACCACATCATGATTGCATCTTGTTGCATTTCCAACGAAAATAGTACTTTATGTGCTCATACACACAACTTTTGTGACTTTACAAACTTTAAACCTCGATAACATCGGCAAATGAAGACCAAATTTGTTAAACGAAGTGGCAAATTCATCAGCTCGACGAGATTTTGAAGATGCCACAACACATCATTATTTCATCTTGTTGAATTTCCAAGAAAAATAGTACTTTACGTGCTCAAACACACAACTTTTGTGACTTTTCAAACTTTGAAGCTCGATAACATCGGCAAATGAGGACCAAATTTGTTAAACAAAGTGGCAAATTCATCAGCTGGACGAGATCTTTAAGATGTCACAACACATCATTATTGCATTTTGTTGAATTTCCAAGAAAAATAGTACTTTACGTGCTCAAACACACAACTTTTGTGACTTTTCAAACTTTGAAGCTCGATAACATCGGCAAATGAGGACCAAATTTGTTAAACAAAGTGGCAAATTCATCAGGTCGACGAGATCTTTAAGATGTCACACCACATCATGATTGCAGTTTGTTGCATTTCCAAGGAAAATAGTACTTTACGTGCTCAAACACACATCTTTTGTGACTTTTCAAACTTTAAACCTCGATAACATCGGCAAATGAAGACCAAATTTGTTAAACAAAGTGGCAAATTCATCAGCTCGACGAGATCTTTAAGATGTCACACCACATCATGATTGCATCTTGTTGCATTTCCAACGAAAATAGTACTTTATGTGCTCAATCACACAACTTTTGTGTCTTTTCAAATTTTGAAGCTCGATAACAACAGCAAATGAGGACCAAATTTGTTAAACCAAGTGGCAAATTGATCAGCTCGACGAGATCTTTAAGATGTCACACCACATCATGATTGCAGTTTGTTGCATTTCCAAGGAAAATACTACTTTATGTGCTCAAACACACAACTTTTGTGACTTTTCAAACTTTGAAGATCGATAACATCGGCAAATGAGGACCAAATTTGTTAAACAATGTGGCAAATTCATCAGCTCGACGAGATTTTGAAGATTCCACAACAAATCATTATTTCATCTTGTTGAATTTCCACGAAAAATAGTACTTTACGTGCTCAAACACACAACTTTTGTGACTTTTCAAACTTTGAAGCTGGATAACATCGGCAAATGAGGACCAAATTTGTTAAACAAAGTGGCAAATTCATCAGGTCGACGAGATCTTTAAGATGTCACACCACATCATGATTGCATCTTGTTGCATTTCCAACGAAAATAGTACTTTATGTGCTCAAACACACAACTTTTGTGACTTTTCAAACTTTGAAGCTCGATAACATCGGCAAATGAGGACAAAATTTGTTAAACAAAGTGGCAAATTCATCAGGTCGACGAGATCTTTAAGATGTCACACAACATCATGATTGCAGTTTGTTGCATTTCCAAGGAAAACAGTACTTTATGTGCTCAAACACACAACTTTTGTGACTTTTCAAACTTTGAAGATCGATAACATCGGCAAATGAAGACCAAATTTGTAAAACAAATTGGCAAATTAATCAGCTCGACGAGATTTTGAAGATGCCACAACACATCATTATTGCATTTTGTTGAATTTCCAAGAAAAATAGTACTTTACGTGCTCAAACACACAACTTTTGTGACTTTTCAAACTTTAAACCTCGATAACCTCGGCAAATGAGTACCAAATTTGTTAAACCACGTGGCAAATTCATCAGCTCGACGAGATCTTGAAGATGTTACACCACATCATGATTGCATCTTGTTGCATTTCCAACGAAACTAGTACTTTATGTGCTCAAACACACAACTTTTGTGACTTTACAAACTTTAAACCTCGATAACCTCGGCAAATGAGTACCAAATTTGTTAAACAAAGTGGCAAATTCATCAGCTGGACGAGATTTTGAAGCTGCCACAACACATCATGATTGCATCTTGTTGCATTTCCAAGAAAAATAGTACTTTACGTGCTCAAACACACAACTTTTGTGACTTTTCAAACTTTAATCCTCGATAACATCGGCAAATGAAGACCAAATTTGTTAAACAAAGTGGCAAATTCATCAGCTCGACGAGATCTTTAAGATGTCACACCACATCATGATTGCATCTTGTTGCATTTCCAACGAAAATAGTACATTACGTACCACAAACACAAAACTTTTGTGACTTTTCAAACTTTGAAGCTCGATAACCTCGGCAAATGAGGACCAAATTTGTTAAACAAAGTGGCAAATTCATCAGCTCGACGAGATTTTGAAGATGTCACAACAATTCATCATTGCATCTTGTTGAATTTCCAAGATAAATAGTACTTTATGTGCTCAAACACACAACTTTTGAGACTTTTCAAAATTTGGAGCTCGATAACTTCGGCAAATTAGGACCAAATTTGTTAAACAAAGTGTTAAATTAATAAGCTCGACGAGATTTTGAAGATGCCACAACACATCATTATTGCATCTTGTTGAAATTCCAAGAAAAATAGTACTTTATGTGCTCAAACACACAACTTTTGTGACTTTTCAAACTTTGAAGCTCGATAACCTCGGCAAATGAGTACCAAATTTGTTAAACAAAGTGGCAAATTCATTAGCTCGACGAGATTTTGAAGATGTCACAACAATTCATCATTGCATCTTGTTGAATTTCCAAGATAAATAGTACTTTATGTGCTCAAACACACAACTTTTGAGACTTTTCAAAATTTGGAGCTCGATAACTTCGGCAAATTAGGACCAAATTTGTTAAACAAAGTGTTAAATTAATAAGCTCGACGAGATTTTGAAGATGCCACAACACATCATTATTGCATTTTGTTGAATTTCCAAGAAAAATAGTACTTTACGTGCTCAAACACACAACTTTTGTGACTTTTCAAACTTTAATCCTCGATAACATCGGCAAATGAAGACCAAATTTGTTAAACAAAGTGGCAAATTCATTAGCTCGACGAGATCTTTAAGATGTCACACCACATCATGAATGCATCTTGTTGCATTTCCAACGAAAATAGTACTTTATGTGCTCATACACACAACTTTTGTGACTTTACAAACTTTAAACCTCGATAACCTCGGCAAATGAGGACAAAATTTGTTAAATAATGTGGCAAATTCATCAGCTCGACGAGATCTTTAAGATGTCACACCACATCATGATTGCATCTTGTTGCATTTCCAACGAAAATAGTACTTTATGTGCTCAAACACACAACTTTTGTGACTTTTCAAACTTTGAAGCTCGATAACATCGGCAAATGAGGACCAAATTTGTTAAACAAAGTGGCAAATTCATCAGGTCGACGAGATCTTTAAGATGTCACACAACATCATGATTGCAGTTTGTTGCATTTCCAAGGAAAATAGTACTTTATGTGCTCAAACATACAACTTTTGTGACTTTTCAAACTTTGAAGATCGATAACATCGGCAAATGAAGACCAAATTTGTAAAACAAATTGGCAAATTAATCAGCTCGACGAGATTTTGAAGATGCCACAACACATCATTATTGCATTTTGTTGAATTTCCAAGAAAAATAGTACTTTACGTGCTCAAACACACAACTTTTGTGACTTTTCAAACTTTAATCCTCGATAACATCGGCAAATGAAGACCAAATTTGTTAAACAAAGTGGCAAATTCATCAGCTCGACGAGATCTTTAAGATGTCACACCACATCATGAATGCATCTTGTTGCATTTCCAATGAAAATAATACTTTATGTGCTCATACACACAACTTTTGTGACTTTACAAACTTTAAACCTCGATAACCTCGGCAAATGAGGACAAAATTTGTTAAATAATGTGGCAAATTCATCAGCTCGACGAGATCTTTAAGATGTCACACCACATCATGATTGCATCTTGTTGCATTTCCAACGAAAATAGTACTTTATGTGCTCAAACACACAACTTTTGTGACTTTTCAAATTTTGAAGCTCGATAACATCGGCAAATGAGGACCAAATTTGTTAAACCACGTGGCAAATTCATCAGCTCGACGAGATCTTGAAGATGTTACACCACATCATGATTGCATCTTGTTGCATTTCCAACGAAACTAGTACTTTATGTGCTCAAACACACAACTTTTGTGACTTTACAAACTTTAAACCTCGATAACCTCGGCAAATGAGTACCAAATTTGTTAAACAAAGTGGCAAATTCATCAGCTGGACGAGATTTTGAAGCTGCCACAACACATCATGATTGCATCTTGTTGCATTTCCAAGAAAAATAGTACTTTACGTGCTCAAACACACAACTTTTGTGACTTTTCAAACTTTAATCCTCGATAACATCGGCAAATGAAGACCAAATTTGTTAAACAAAGTGGCAAATTCATCAGCTCGACGAGATCTTTAAGATGTCACACCACATCATGATTGCATCTTGTTGCATTTCCAACGAAAATAGTACTTTATGTGCTCAATCACACAACTTTTGTGTCTTTTCAAATTTTGAAGCTCGATAACAACAGCAAATGAGGACCAAATTTGTTAAACCAAGTGGCAAATTGATCAGCTCGACGAGATCTTTAAGATGTCACACCACATCATGATTGCAGTTTGTTGCATTTCCAAGGAAAATACTACTTTATGTGCTCAAACACACAACTTTTGTGACTTTTCAAACTTTGAAGATCGATAACATCGGCAAATGAGGACCAAATTTGTTAAACAATGTGGCAAATTCATCAGCTCGACGAGATTTTGAAGATTCCACAACAAATCATTATTTCATCTTGTTGAATTTCCACGAAAAATAGTACTTTACGTGCTCAAACACACAACTTTTGTGACTTTTCAAACTTTGAAGCTCGATAACATCGGCAAATGAGGACCAAATTTGTTAAACAAAGTGGCAAATTCATCAGGTCGACGAGATCTTTAAGATGTCACACCACATCATGATTGCATCTTGTTGCATTTCCAACGAAAATAGTACTTTATGTGCTCAAACACACAACTTTTGTGACTTTTCAAACTTTGAAGCTCGATAACATCGGCAAATGAGGACAAAATTTGTTAAACAAAGTGGCAAATTCATCAGGTCGACGAGATCTTTAAGATGTCACACAACATCATGATTGCAGTTTGTTGCATTTCCAAGGAAAATAGTACTTTATGTGCTCAAACACACAACTTTTGTGACTTTTCAAACTTTGAAGATCGATAACATCGGCAAATGAAGACCAAATTTGTAAAACAAATTGGCAAATTAATCAGCTCGACGAGATTTTGAAGATGCCACAACACATCATTATTGCATTTTGTTGAATTTCCAAGAAAAATAGTACTTTACGTGCTCAAACACACAACTTTTGTGACTTTTCAAACTTTAATCCTCGATAACATCGGCAAATGAAGACCAAATTTGTTAAACAAAGTGGCAAATTCATCAGCTCGACGAGATCTTTAAGATGTCACACCACATCATGAATGCATCTTGTTGCATTTCCAACGAAAATAGTACTTTATGTGCTCATACACACAACTTTTGTGACTTTACAAACTTTAAACCTCGATAACCTCGGCAAATGAGGACAAAATTTGTTAAATAATGTGGCAAATTCATCAGCTCGACGAGATCTTTAAGATGTCACACCACATCATGATTGCATCTTGTTGCATTTCCAACGAAAATAGTACTTTATGTGCTCAAACACACAACTTTTGTGACTTTTCAAACTTTGAAGCTCGATAACATCGGCAAATGAGGACCAAATTTGTTAAACAAAGTGGCAAATTCATCAGGTCGACGAGATCTTTAAGATGTCACACAACATCATGATTGCAGTTTGTTGCATTTCCAAGGAAAATAGTACTTTATGTGCTCAAACATACAACTTTTGTGACTTTTCAAACTTTGAAGATCGATAACATCGGCAAATGAAGACCAAATTTGTAAAACAAATTGGCAAATTAATCAGCTCGACGAGATTTTGAAGATGCCACAACACATCATTATTGCATTTTGTTGAATTTCCAAGAAAAATAGTACTTTACGTGCTCAAACACACAACTTTTGTGACTTTTCAAACTTTAATCCTCGATAACATCGGCAAATGAAGACCAAATTTGTTAAACAAAGTGGCAAATTCATCAGCTCGACGAGATCTTTAAGATGTCACACCACATCATGAATGCATCTTGTTGCATTTCCAACGAAAATAATACTTTATGTGCTCATACACACAACTTTTGTGACTTTACAAACTTTAAACCTCGATAACCTCGGCAAATGAGGACAAAATTTGTTAAATAATGTGGCAAATTCATCAGCTCGACGAGATCTTTAAGATGTCACACCACATCATGATTGCATCTTGTTGCATTTCCAACGAAAATAGTACTTTATGTGCTCAAACACACAACTTTTGTGACTTTTCAAATTTTGAAGCTCGATAACATCGGCAAATGAGGACCAAATTTGTTAAACCACGTGGCAAATTCATCAGCTCGACGAGATCTTGAAGATGTTACACCACATCATGATTGCATCTTGTTGCATTTCCAACGAAACTAGTACTTTATGTGCTCAAACACACAACTTTTGTGACTTTACAAACTTTAAACCTCGATAACCTCGGCAAATGAGTACCAAATTTGTTAAACCACGTGGCAAATTCATCAGCTCGACGAGATCTTGAAGATGTTACACCACATCATGATTGCATCTTGTTGCATTTCCAACGAAACTAGTACTTTATGTGCTCAAACACACAACTTTTGTGACTTTACAAACTTTAAACCTCGATAACCTCGGCAAATGAGTACCAAATTTGTTAAACAAAGTGGCAAATTCATCAGCTGGACGAGATTTTGAAGCTGCCACAACACATCATGATTGCATCTTGTTGCATTTCCAAGAAAAATAGTACTTTACGTGCTCAAACACACAACTTTTGTGACTTTTCAAACTTTAATCCTCGATAACATCGGCAAATGAAGACCAAATTTGTTAAACAAAGTGGCAAATTCATCAGCTCGACGAGATCTTTAAGATGTCACACCACATCATGATTGCATCTTGTTGCATTTCCAACGAAAATAGTACATTACGTACCACAAACACAAAACTTTTGTGACTTTTCAAACTTTGAAGCTCGATAACCTCGGCAAATGAGGACCAAATTTGTTAAACAAAGTGGCAAATTCATCAGCTCGACGAGATTTTGAAGATGTCACAACAATTCATCATTGCATCTTGTTGAATTTCCAAGATAAATAGTACTTTATGTGCTCAAACACACAACTTTTGAGACTTTTCAAAATTTGGAGCTCGATAACTTCGGCAAATTAGGACCAAATTTGTTAAACAAAGTGTTAAATTAATAAGCTCGACGAGATTTTGAAGATGCCACAACACATCATTATTGCATCTTGTTGAAATTCCAAGAAAAATAGTACTTTATGTGCTCAAACACACAACTTTTGTGACTTTTCAAACTTTGAAGCTCGATAACCTCGGCAAATGAGTACCAAATTTGTTAAACAAAGTGGCAAATTCATTAGCTCGACGAGATTTTGAAGATGTCACAACAATTCATCATTGCATCTTGTTGAATTTCCAAGATAAATAGTACTTTATGTGCTCAAACACACAACTTTTGAGACTTTTCAAAATTTGGAGCTCGATAACTTCGGCAAATTAGGACCAAATTTGTTAAACAAAGTGTTAAATTAATAAGCTCGACGAGATTTTGAAGATGCCACAACACATCATTATTGCATTTTGTTGAATTTCCAAGAAAAATAGTACTTTACGTGCTCAAACACACAACTTTTGTGACTTTTCAAACTTTAATCCTCGATAACATCGGCAAATGAAGACCAAATTTGTTAAACAAAGTGGCAAATTCATTAGCTCGACGAGATCTTTAAGATGTCACACCACATCATGAATGCATCTTGTTGCATTTCCAACGAAAATAGTACTTTATGTGCTCATACACACAACTTTTGTGACTTTACAAACTTTAAACCTCGATAACCTCGGCAAATGAGGACAAAATTTGTTAAATAATGTGGCAAATTCATCAGCTCGACGAGATCTTTAAGATGTCACACCACATCATGATTGCATCTTGTTGCATTTCCAACGAAAATAGTACTTTATGTGCTCAAACACACAACTTTTGTGACTTTTCAAACTTTGAAGCTCGATAACATCGGCAAATGAGGACCAAATTTGTTAAACAAAGTGGCAAATTCATCAGGTCGACGAGATCTTTAAGATGTCACACAACATCATGATTGCAGTTTGTTGCATTTCCAAGGAAAATAGTACTTTATGTGCTCAAACATACAACTTTTGTGACTTTTCAAACTTTGAAGATCGATAACATCGGCAAATGAAGACCAAATTTGTAAAACAAATTGGCAAATTAATCAGCTCGACGAGATTTTGAAGATGCCACAACACATCATTATTGCATTTTGTTGAATTTCCAAGAAAAATAGTACTTTACGTGCTCAAACACACAACTTTTGTGACTTTTCAAACTTTAATCCTCGATAACATCGGCAAATGAAGACCAAATTTGTTAAACAAAGTGGCAAATTCATCAGCTCGACGAGATCTTTAAGATGTCACACCACATCATGAATGCATCTTGTTGCATTTCCAACGAAAATAATACTTTATGTGCTCATACACACAACTTTTGTGACTTTACAAACTTTAAACCTCGATAACCTCGGCAAATGAGGACAAAATTTGTTAAATAATGTGGCAAATTCATCAGCTCGACGAGATCTTTAAGATGTCACACCACATCATGATTGCATCTTGTTGCATTTCCAACGAAAATAGTACTTTATGTGCTCAAACACACAACTTTTGTGACTTTTCAAATTTTGAAGCTCGATAACATCGGCAAATGAGGACCAAATTTGTTAAACCACGTGGCAAATTCATCAGCTCGACGAGATCTTGAAGATGTTACACCACATCATGATTGCATCTTGTTGCATTTCCAACGAAACTAGTACTTTATGTGCTCAAACACACAACTTTTGTGACTTTACAAACTTTAAACCTCGATAACCTCGGCAAATGAGTACCAAATTTGTTAAACAAAGTGGCAAATTCATCAGCTGGACGAGATTTTGAAGCTGCCACAACACATCATGATTGCATCTTGTTGCATTTCCAAGAAAAATAGTACTTTACGTGCTCAAACACACAACTTTTGTGACTTTTCAAACTTTAATCCTCGATAACATCGGCAAATGAAGACCAAATTTGTTAAACAAAGTGGCAAATTCATCAGCTCGACGAGATCTTTAAGATGTCACACCACATCATGATTGCATCTTGTTGCATTTCCAACGAAAATAGTACTTTATGTGCTCATACACACAACTTTTGTGACTTTTCAAACTTTGAAGCTAGATAACTTCGGCAAATGAGGACCAAATTTGTTAAACAAAGTGGCAAATTCATTAGCTCGACGAGATTTTGAAGATGTCACAACAATTCATCATTGCATCTTGTTGAATTTCCAAGATAAATAGTACTTTATGTGCTCAAACACACAACTTTTGAGACTTTTCAAAATTTGGAGCTCGATAACTTCGGCAAATTAGGACCAAATTTGTTAAACAAAGTGTTAAATTAATAAGCTCGACGAGATTTTGAAGATGCCACAACACATCATTATTGCATCTTGTTGAATTTCCAAGAAAAATAGTACTTTACGTGCTCAAACAGAGAACTTTTGAGACTTTTCAAACTTTGAAGCTCGATAACTTCGGTAAATGAGGACCAAATTTGTTAAACAAAGTGGCAAATTCATTAGCTCGACGAGATTTTGAAGATGTCACAACAATTCATCATTGCATCTTGTTGAATTTCCAAGATAAATAGCACTTTATGTGCTCAAACACACAACTTTTGAGACTTTTCACAATTTGGAGCTCGATAACTTCGGCAAATTAGGACCAAATTTGTTAAACAAAGTGTCAAATTCATCAGCTGGACGAGATTTTGAAGATGCCACAACACATCATGATTGCATCTTGTTGCATTTCCAAGGAAAATAGTACTTTATGTGCTCAAACACACAACTTTTGTGACTTTTCAAACTTTGAAGCTCGATAACCTCGGCAAATGAGTACCAAATTTGTTAAACAAAGTGGCAAATTCATCAGCTGGACGAGATTTTGAAGCTGCCACAACACATCATGATTGCATCTTGTTGCATTTCCAAGAAAAATAGTACTTTACGTGCTCAAACACACAACTTTTGTGACTTTTCAAACTTTGAAGCTCAATAACCTCGGCAAATGAGGACTAAATTTGTTAAACAAAGTGGCAAATTCATCAGGTCGACGAGATCTTTAAGATGTCACACAACATCATGATTGCAGTTTGTTGCATTTCCAAGGAAAATAGTACTTTATGTGCTCAAACATACAACTTTTGTGACTTTTCAAACTTTGAAGATCGATAACATCGGCAAATGAAGACCAAATTTGTAAAACAAATTGGCAAATTAATCAGCTCGACGAGATTTTGAAGATGCCACAACACATCATTATTGCATTTTGTTGAATTTCCAAGAAAAATAGTACTTTACGTGCTCAAACACACAACTTTTGTGACTTTTCAAACTTTAATCCTCGATAACATCGGCAAATGAAGACCAAATTTGTTAAACAAAGTGGCAAATTCATCAGCTCGACGAGATCTTTAAGATGTCACACCACATCATGAATGCATCTTGTTGCATTTCCAACGAAAATAATACTTTATGTGCTCATACACACAACTTTTGTGACTTTACAAACTTTAAACCTCGATAACCTCGGCAAATGAGGACAAAATTTGTTAAATAATGTGGCAAATTCATCAGCTCGACGAGATCTTTAAGATGTCACACCACATCATGATTGCATCTTGTTGCATTTCCAACGAAAATAGTACTTTATGTGCTCAAACACACAACTTTTGTGACTTTTCAAATTTTGAAGCTCGATAACATCGGCAAATGAGGACCAAATTTGTTAAACCACGTGGCAAATTCATCAGCTCGACGAGATCTTGAAGATGTTACACCACATCATGATTGCATCTTGTTGCATTTCCAACGAAACTAGTACTTTATGTGCTCAAACACACAACTTTTGTGACTTTACAAACTTTAAACCTCGATAACCTCGGCAAATGAGTACCAAATTTGTTAAACAAAGTGGCAAATTCATCAGCTGGACGAGATTTTGAAGCTGCCACAACACATCATGATTGCATCTTGTTGCATTTCCAAGAAAAATAGTACTTTACGTGCTCAAACACACAACTTTTGAGACTTTTCACAATTTGGAGCTCGATAACTTCGGCAAATTAGGACCAAATTTGTTAAACAAAGTGTCAAATTCATCAGCTGGACGAGATTTTGAAGATGCCACAACACATCATGATTGCATCTTGTTGCATTTCCAAGGAAAATAGTACTTTATGTGCTCAAACACACAACTTTTGTGACTTTTCAAACTTTGAAGCTCGATAACCTCGGCAAATGAGTACCAAATTTGTTAAACAAAGTGGCAAATTCATCAGCTGGACGAGATTTTGAAGCTGCCACAACACATCATGATTGCATCTTGTTGCATTTCCAAGAAAAATAGTACTTTACGTGCTCAAACACACAACTTTTGTGACTTTTCAAACTTTGAAGCTCAATAACCTCGGCAAATGAGGACTAAATTTGTTAAACAAAGTGGCAAATTCATTAGCTCGACGAGATTTTGAAGATGCCACAACACATCATGATTGCATCTTGTTACATTTCCAAGAAAAATAGTACTTTACGTGCTCAAACACACAACTTTTGTGACTTTTCAATCTTTGAAGCTCAATAACCTCGGCAAATGAAGACCAAACTTGTTAAACAAAGTGGCAAATTCATCAGCTCGACGAGATCTTTAAGATGTCACACCACATCATGATTGCATCTTGTTGCATTTCCAACGAAAATAGTACTTTATGTGCTCAAACACACAACTTTTGTGACTTTTCAAACTTTGAAGCTCGAAAATATTGGCAAATGAGGACCAAATTTGTTAAACAAATTGGCAAATTAATCAGCTCGACGAGATCTTTAAGATGTCACAACACATCATTATTGCATTTTGTTGAATTTCCAAGAAAAATAGTACTTTACGTGCTCAAACACACAACTTGTGCGACTTTTCAAACTTAGAAGCTCAATAACCTCGGCAAATGAAGACCAAATTTGTTAAACAAAGTGGCAAATTCATCAGCTCGACGAGATCTTTAAGATGTCACACCACATCATGATTGCATCTTGTTGCATTTCCAACGAAAATAGTACTTTATGTGCTCAAACACACAACTTTTGTGACTTTTCAAATTTTGAAGCTCGATAACATCGGCAAATGAGGACCAAATTTGTTACACCACGTGGCAAATTCATCAGCTCGACGAGATCTTGAAGATGTCACACCACATCATGATTGCATCTTGTTGCATTTCCAACGAAAAAAGTACTTTATGTGCTCAAACACACATCTTTTGTGACTTTACAAACTTTAAACCTCGATAACCTCGGCAAATGAGTACCAAATTTGTTAAACAAAGTGGCAAATTCATCAGCTGGACGAGATTTTGAAGCTGCCATAACACGTCATGATTGCATCTTGTTGCATTTCCAAGAAAAATAGTACTTTACGTGCTCAAACACACAACTTTTGTGACTTTTCAAACTTTGAAGCTCGATAACATCGGCAAATGAGGACCAAATTTGTTAAACCAAGTGGCAAATTGGTCAGCTCGACGAGATCTTTAAGATGTCACACCACATCATGATTGCAGTTTGTTGCATTTCCAAGAAAAATAGTACTTTATGTGCTCAAACACACAACTTTTGTGACTTTTCAAACTTTGAAGATCGATAACATCGGCAAATGAGGACCAAATTTGTTAAACAATGTGGCAAATTCATCAGCTCGACGAGATTTTGAAGATTCCACAACACATCATTATTTCATCTTGTTGAATTTCCACGAAAAATAGTACTTTACGTGCTCAAACACACAACTTTTGTGACTTTTCAAACTTTGAAGCTCGATAACATCGGCAAATGAGGACCAAATTTGTTAAACAAAGTGGCAAAATCATCAGGTCGACGAGATCTTTAAGATGTCACACCACATCATGACTTGGCAAATTCATCAGCTCGACGAGATTTTGAAGATTCCACAACACATCATTATTTCATCTTGTTGAATTTCCACGAAAAATAGTACTTTACGTGCTCAAACACACAACTTTTGTGACATTTCAAAATTTGTAGCTCGATAACTGCGGCAAATGAGGATCAAATTTGTTAAAAAAAGTGTCAAATTACTCAGCTCGACGAGATTTTGAAGATTCCACAACACATCATTATTTCATCTTGTTGAATTTCCACGAAAAATAGTACTTTACGTGCTCAAACACACAACTTTTGTGACATTTCAAAATTTGTAGCTCGATAACTGCGGCAAATGAGGATCAAATTTGTTAAAAAAAGTGTCAAATTACTCAGCTCGACGAGATTTTGAAGATGTTACTACACATCATGATTGCATCTTGTTGAATGTCCAAGAAAAATAGAACTTTATGTGCTCAAACACACAACTTTTGTGACTTTTCAAATTTTGTAGCTCGATAACTTCGGCAAATGAGGATCAAACTTGTTAAACAAAGTGTCAAATTACTCAGCTCGACTAGATTTTGAAGATGTTACAACACATCATGATTGCATCTTGTTGAATTTCCAAGAAAAATAGTACTTTATGTGCTAAAACACACAACATTGGTGACTTTTCAAAATTTGTAGCTCGATAACTTCGGCAAATGAGGATCAAATTTGTTAAACAAAGTGTCAAATTACTCAGCTCGACGAGACTTTGAAGATGTTATAACACATCTGGATTGCATCTTGTTGAATTTCCAAGAAAAATAGTACTTTATGTGCTAAAACACACAACATTGGTGACTTTTCAAAATTTGTAGCTCGATAACTTCGGCAAATGAGGATCAAATTTGTTAAAAAAAGTGTCAAATTACTCAGCTCGACGAGATTTTGAAGATGTTATAACACATCTGGATTGCATCTTGTTGAATTTCCAAGAAAAATAGTACTTTATGTGCTCAAACACACAACTTTTGTGACATTTCAAAATTTGTAGCTCGATAACTTCGGCAAATGAGGATCAAATTTGTTAAAAAACGTGTCAAGTTACTCAGCTCGACGAGACTTTGAAGATGTTATAACACATCTGGATTGCATCTTGTTGAATTTCCAAGAAAAATAGTACTTTATGTGCTCAAACACAGAACTTTTGTGACATTTCAAAATTTGTAGCTCGATAACTGCGGCAAATGAGGATCAAATTTGTTAAAAAAAGTGTCAAATTACTCAGCTCGACGAGATTTTGAAAATGTTACTACACATCATGATTGCATCTTGTTGAATGTCCAAGAAAAATAGAACTTTATGTGCTCAAACACACAACTTTTGTGACTTTTCAAATTTTGTAGCTCGATAACTTCGGCAAATGAGGATCAAACTTGTTAAACAAAGTGTCAAATTACTCAGCTCGACTAGATTTTGAAGATGTTACAACACATCATGATTGCATCTTGTTGAATTTCCAAGAAAAATAGTACTTTATGTGCTAAAACACACAACATTGGTGACTTTTCAAAATTTGTAGCTCGATAACTTCGGCAAATGAGGATCAAATTTGTTAAAAAAGTGTCAAATTACTCAGCTCGACGAGATTTTGAAGATGTTATAACACATCTGGATTGCATCTTGTTGAATTTCCAAGAAAAATAGTACTTTATGTGCTAAAACACACAACATTGGTGACTTTTCAAAATTTGTAGCTCGATAACTTCGGCAAATGAGGATCAAATTTGTTAAACAAAGTGTCAAATTACTCAGCTCGACGAGATTTTGAAAATGAACAATACATCATGATTGCATCTTGTTGAATTTCCAAGAAAAATAGTACTTTATGTGCTAAAACACACAACTTTTGTGACTTTTCAAAATGTGTAGCTCGATAACTTCGGCAAATGAGGATTAAATTTGTTAAACAAAGTGTCAAATTACTCAGCTCCACGAGATTTTGAAGATGTTATAACACATCTGGATTGCATCTTGTTGAATTTCCAAGAAAAATAGTACTTTATGTGCTAAAACACACAACTTTTGTGACTTTTCAAAATTTGTAGCTCGATAACTTCGGCAAATGAGGATCAAATTTGTTAAACAAAGTGTCAAATTACTCAGCTCGACGAGATTTTGAAGATGTTATAACACATCTGGATTGCATCTTGTTGAATTTCCAAGAAAAATAGTACTTTATGTGCTCAAACACACAACTTTTGTGACATTTCAAAATTTGTAGCTCGATAACTTCGGCAAATGAGGATCAAATTTGTTAAAAAACGTGTCAAGTTACTCAGCTCGACGAGACTTTGAAGATGTTATAACACATCTGGATTGCATCTTGTTGAATTTCCAAGAAAAATAGTACTTTATGTGCTCAAACACAGAACTTTTGTGACATTTCAAAATTTGTAGCTCGATAACTACGGCAAATGAGGATCAAATTTGTTAAAAAAAGTGTCAAATTACTCAGCTCGACGAGATTTTGAAAATGTTACTACACATCATGATTGCATCTTGTTGAATGTCCAAGAAAAATAGAACTTTATGTGCTCAAACACACAACTTTTGTGACTTTTCAAATTTTGTAGCTCGATAACTTCGGCAAATGAGGATCAAACTTGTTAAACAAAGTGTCAAATTACTCAGCTCGACTAGATTTTGAAGATGTTACAACACATCATGATTGCATCTTGTTGAATTTCCAAGAAAAATAGTACTTTATGTGCTAAAACACACAACATTGGTGACTTTTCAAAATTTGTAGCTCGATAACTTCGGCAAATGAGGATCAAATTTGTTAAAAAAGTGTCAAATTACTCAGCTCGACGAGATTTTGAAGATGTTATAACACATCTGGATTGCATCTTGTTGAATTTCCAAGAAAAATAGTACTTTATGTGCTAAAACACACAACATTGGTGACTTTTCAAAATTTGTAGCTCGATAACTTCGGCAAATGAGGATCAAATTTGTTAAACAAAGTGTCAAATTACTCAGCTCGACGAGATTTTGAAAATGAACAATACATCATGATTGCGTCTTGTTGAATTTCCAAGAAAAATAGTACTTTATGTGCTAAAACACACAACTTTTGTGACTTTTCAAAATGTGTAGCTCGATAACTTCGGCAAATGAGGATTAAATTTGTTAAACAAAGTGTCAAATTACTCAGCTCCACGAGATTTTGAAGATGTTATAACACATCTGGATTGCATCTTGTTGAATTTCCAAGAAAAATAGTACTTTATGTGCTAAAACACACAACTTTTGTGACTTTTCAAAATTTGTAGCTCGATAACTTCGGCAAATGAGGATCAAATTTGTTGAACAAAGTGTCAAATTACTCAGCTCGACGAGACTTTGAAGATGTTATAACACATCTGGATTGCATCTTGTTGAATTTCCAAGAAAAATAGTACTTTATGTGCTAAAACACACAACATTGGTGACTTTTCAAAATTTGTAGCTCGATAACTTCGGCAAATGAGGATCAAATTTGTTAAAAAAAGTGTCAAATTACTCAGCTCGACGAGATTTTGAAGATGTTATAACACATCTGGATTGCATCTTGTTGAATTTCCAAGAAAAATAGTACTTTATGTGCTCAAACACACAACTTTTGTGACATTTCAAAATTTGTAGCTCGATAACTTCGGCAAATGAGGATCAAATTTGTTAAAAAACGTGTCAAGTTACTCAGCTCGACGAGACTTTGAAGATGTTATAACACATCTGGATTGCATCTTGTTGAATTTCCAAGAAAAATAGTACTTTATGTGCTCAAACACAGAACTTTTGTGACATTTCAAAATTTGTAGCTCGATAACTGCGGCAAATGAGGATCAAATTTGTTAAAAAAAGTGTCAAATTACTCAGCTCGACGAGATTTTGAAAATGTTACTACACATCATGATTGCATCTTGTTGAATGTCCAAGAAAAATAGAACTTTATGTGCTCAAACACACAACTTTTGTGACTTTTCAAATTTTGTAGCTCGATAACTTCGGCAAATGAGGATCAAACTTGTTAAACAAAGTGTCAAATTACTCAGCTCGACTAGATTTTGAAGATGTTACAACACATCATGATTGCATCTTGTTGAATTTCCAAGAAAAATAGTACTTTATGTGCTAAAACACACAACATTGGTGACTTTTCAAAATTTGTAGCTCGATAACTTCGGCAAATGAGGATCAAATTTGTGAAAAAAAGTGTCAAGTTACTCAGCTCGACGAGACTTTGAAGATGTTATAACACATCTGGATTGCATCTTGTTGATTTTCCAAGAAAAATAGTACTTTATGTGCTCAAACACACAACTTTTGTGACTTTTCAAAATTTGTAGCTCGATAACTTCGGCAAATGAGGATCAAATTTGTGAAAAAAAGTGTCAAGTTACTCAGCTCGACGAGACTTTGAAGATGTTATAACACATCTGGATTGCATCTTGTTGAAATTCCAAGAAAAATAGAACTTTATGTGCTCAAACACACAACTTTTGTGACTTTTCAAACTTTGAATCTCGATAACTTCGGCAAATGATTTCCAAATTTGTTAAACAAAGTGTCAAATTACTCAGCTCGACGAGATTTTGAAAATGAACAATACATCATGATTGCATCTTGTTGAATTTCCAAGAAAAATAGTACTTTATGTGCTAAAACACACAACATTGGTGACTTTTCAAAATTTGTAGCTCGATAACTTCGGCAAATGAGGATCAAATTTGTTAAAAAAAGTGTCAAATTACTCAGCTCGACGAGATTTTGAAGATGTTATAACACATCTGGATTGCATCTTGTTGAATTTCCAAGAAAAATAGTACTTTATGTGCTCAAACACACAACTTTTGTGACATTTCAAAATTTGTAGCTCGATAACTTCGGCAAATGAGGATCAAATTTGTTAAAAAAAGTGTCAAATTACTCAGCTCGACGAGACTTTGAAGATGTTATAACACATCTGGATTGCATCTTGTTGAATTTCCAAGAAAAATAGTACTTTATGTGCTCAAACACAGAACTTTTGTGACATTTCAAAATTTGTAGCTCGATAACTGCGGCAAATGAGGATCAAATTTGTTAAAAAAAGTGTCAAATTACTCAGCTCGACGAGATTTTGAAGATGTTGCTACACATCATGATTGCATCTTGTTGAATGTCCAAGAAAAATAGAACTTTATGTGCTCAAACACACAACTTTTGTGACTTTTCAAATTTTGTAGCTCGATAACTTCGGCAAATGAGGATCAAACTTGTTAAACAAAGTGTCAAATTACTCAGCTCGACTAGATTTTGAAGATGTTACAACACATCATGATTGCATCTTGTTGAATTTCCAAGAAAAATAGTACTTTATGTGCTAAAACACACAACATTGGTGACTTTTCAAAATTTGTAGCTCGATAACTTCGGCAAATGAGGATCAAATTTCTTAAAAAAGTGTCAAATTACTCAGCTCGACGAGATTTTGAAGATGTTATAACACATCTGGATTGCATCTTGTTGAATTTCCAAGAAAAATAGTACTTTATGTGCTAAAACACACAACATTGGTGACTTTTCAAAATTTGTAGCTCGATAACTTCGGCAAATGAGGATCAAATTTGTTAAACAAAGTGTCAAATTACTCAGCTCGACGAGACTTTGAAGATGTTATAACACATCTGGATTGCATCTTGTTGAATTTCCAAGAAAAATAGTACTTTATATGCTAAAACACACAACATTGGTGACTTTTCAAAATTTGTAGCTCGATAACTTCGGCAAATGAGGATCAAATTTGTTAAAAAAAGTGTCAAATTACTCAGCTCGACGAGATTTTGAAGATGTTATAACACATCTGGATTGCATCTTGTTGAATTTCCAAGAAAAATAGTACTTTATGTGCTCAAACTCACAACTTTTTTCACTTTTCAAAATTTGTAGCTCGATAACTTCGGCAAATGAGGACCAAATTTGTTAAACAAAGTGTCACATTACTCAGCTCCACGAGATTTTGAAGATGTTATAACACATCTGGATTGCAACTTGTTGAATTTCCAAGAAAAATAGTACTTTATGTGCTAAAACACACAACATTGGTGACTTTTCAAAATTTGTAGCTCGATAACTTCGGCAAATGAGGATCAAATTTGTTAAACAAAGTGTCAAATTACTCAGCTCGAGGAGATTTTGAAGATGTTACAGCACATCATGATTGCATCTTGTTGAAATTCCAAGAAAAATAGTACTTTATGAGCTGAAACACACAACTTTTTTCACTTTTCAAACTTTGTAGCTCGATAACTTCGGCAAATGAGGATCAAATTTGTTAAAAAAAGTGTCAAATTACTCAGCTCGACGAGATTTTGAAGATGTTATAACACATCTGGATTGCATCTTGTTGAATTTCCAAGAAAAATAGTACTTTATGTGCTCAAACACACAACTTTTGTGACATTTCAAAATTTGTAGCTCGATAACTTCGGCAAATGAGGATCAAATTTGTTAAACAAAGTGTCAAATTACTCAGCTCGACTAGATTTTGAAGATGTTACAACACATCATGATTGCATCTTGTTGAATTTCCAAGAAAAATAGTACTTTATGTGCTAAAACACACAACATTGGTGACTTTTCAAAATTTGTAGCTCGATAACTTCGGCAAATGAGGATCAAATTTGTTAAAAAAGTGTCAAATTACTCAGCTCGACGAGATTTTGAAGATGTTATAACACATCTGGATTGCATCTTGTTGAATTTCCAAGAAAAATAGTACTTTATGTGCTCAAACACACAACTTTTGTGACATTTCAAAATTTGTAGCTCGATAACTTCGGCAAATGAGGATCAAATTTGTTAAAAAACGTGTCAAGTTACTCAGCTCGACGAGACTTTGAAGATGTTATAACACATCTGGATTGCATCTTGTTGAATTTCCAAGAAAAATAGTACTTTATGTGCTCAAACACAGAACTTTTGTGACATTTCAAAATTTGTAGCTCGATAACTGCGGCAAATGAGGATCAAATTTGTTAAAAAAAGTGTCAAATTACTCAGCTCGACGAGATTTTGAAAATGTTACTACACATCATGATTGCATCTTGTTGAATGTCCAAGAAAAATAGAACTTTATGTGCTCAAACACACAACTTTTGTGACTTTTCAAATTTTGTAGCTCGATAACTTCGGCAAATGAGGATCAAACTTGTTAAACAAAGTGTCAAATTACTCAGCTCGACTAGATTTTGAAGATGTTACAACACATCATGATTGCATCTTGTTGAATTTCCAAGAAAAATAGTACTTTATGTGCTAAAACACACAACATTGGTGACTTTTCAAAATTTGTAGCTCGATAACTTCGGCAAATGAGGATCAAATTTGTGAAAAAAAGTGTCAAGTTACTCAGCTCGACGAGACTTTGAAGATGTTATAACACATCTGGATTGCATCTTGTTGATTTTCCAAGAAAAATAGTACTTTATGTGCTCAAACACACAACTTTTGTGACATTTCAAAATTTGTAGCTCGATAACTTCGGCAAATGAGGATCAAATTTGTTAAAAAACGTGTCAAGTTACTCAGCTCGACGAGACTTTGAAGATGTTATAACACATCTGGATTGCATCTTGTTGAAATTCCAAGAAAAATAGAACTTTATGTGCTCAAACACACAACTTTTGTGACTTTTCAAACTTTGAATCTCGATAACTTCGGCAAATGATTTCCAAATTTGTTAAACAAAGTGTCAAATTACTCAGCTCGACGAGATTTTGAAAATGAACAATACATCATGATTGCATCTTGTTGAATTTCCAAGAAAAATAGTACTTTATGTGCTAAAACACACAACATTGGTGACTTTTCAAAATTTGTAGCTCGATAACTTCGGCAAATGAGGATCAAATTTGTTAAAAAAAGTGTCAAATTACTCAGCTCGACGAGATTTTGAAGATGTTATAACACATCTGGATTGCATCTTGTTGAAT
Source organism: Euwallacea fornicatus (assembly GCF_040115645.1). Lineage (NCBI taxonomy): Eukaryota > Metazoa > Arthropoda > Insecta > Coleoptera > Curculionidae > Euwallacea > Euwallacea fornicatus. The sequence goes on along the minus strand of NW_027096020.1, from coordinate 499,385 downwards.
TTCCAAGAAAAATAGTACTTTATGTGCTCAAACACACAACTTTTGTGACATTTCAAAATTTGTAGCTCGATAACTTCGGCAAATGAGGATCAAATTTGTTAAAAAAAGTGTCAAATTACTCAGCTCGACGAGACTTTGAAGATGTTATAACACATCTGGATTGCATCTTGTTGAATTTCCAAGAAAAATAGTACTTTATGTGCTCAAACACAGAACTTTTGTGACATTTCAAAATTTGTAGCTCGATAACTGCGGCAAATGAGGATCAAATTTGTTAAAAAAAGTGTCAAATTACTCATCTCGACGAGATTTTGAAGATGTTACTACACATCATGATTGCATCTTGTTGAATGTCCAAGAAAAATAGAACTTTATGTGCTCAAACACACAACTTTTGTGACTTTTCAAATTTTGTAGCTCGATAACTTCGGCAAATGAGGATCAAACTTGTTAAACAAAGTGTCAAATTACTCAGCTCGACTAGATTTTGAAGATGTTACAACACATCATGATTGCATCTTGTTGAATTTCCAAGAAAAATAGTACTTTATGTGCTAAAACACACAACATTGGTGACTTTTCAAAATTTGTAGCTCGATAACTTCGGCAAATGAGGATCAAATTTGTTAAAAAAGTGTCAAATTACTCAGCTCGATGAGATTTTGAAGATGTTATAACACATCTGGATTGCATCTTGTTGAATTTCCAAGAAAAATAGTACTTTATGTGCTAAAACACACAACATTGGTGACTTTTCAAAATTTGTAGCTCGATAACTTCGGCAAATGAGGATCAAATTTGTTAAACAAAGTGTCAAATTACTCAGCTCGACGAGACTTTGAAGATGTTATAACACATCTGGATTGCATCTTGTTGAATTTCCAAGAAAAATAGTACTTTATGTGCTAAAACACACAACATTGGTGACTTTTCAAAATTTGTAGCTCGATAACTTCGGCAAATGAGGATCAAATTTGTTAAAAAAAGTGTCAAATTACTCAGCTCGACGAGATTTTGAAGATGTTATAACACATCTGGATTGCATCTTGTTGAATTTCCAAGAAAAATAGTACTTTATGTGCTCAAACACACAACTTTTGTGACATTTCAAAATTTGTAGCTCGATAACTTCGGCAAATGAGGATCAAATTTGTTAAAAAAAGTGTCAAATTACTCAGCTCGACGAGACTTTGAAGATGTTATAACACATCTGGATTGCATCTTGTTGAATTTCCAAGAAAAATAGTACTTTATGTGCTCAAACACAGAACTTTTGTGACATTTCAAAATTTGTAGCTCGATAACTGCGGCAAATGAGGATCAAATTTGTTAAAAAAAGTGTCAAATTACTCATCTCGACGAGATTTTGAAGATGTTACTACACATCATGATTGCATCTTGTTGAATGTCCAAGAAAAATAGAACTTTATGTGCTCAAACACACAACTTTTGTGACTTTTCAAATTTTGTAGCTCGATAACTTCGGCAAATGAGGATCAAACTTGTTAAACAAAGTGTCAAATTACTCAGCTCGACTAGATTTTGAAGATGTTACAACACATCATGATTGCATCTTGTTGAATTTCCAAGAAAAATAGTACTTTATGTGCTAAAACACACAACATTGGTGACTTTTCAAAATTTGTAGCTCGATAACTTCGGCAAATGAGGATCAAATTTGTTAAAAAAGTGTCAAATTACTCAGCTCGATGAGATTTTGAAGATGTTATAACACATCTGGATTGCATCTTGTTGAATTTCCAAGAAAAATAGTACTTTATGTGCTAAAACACACAACATTGGTGACTTTTCAAAATTTGTAGCTCGATAACTTCGGCAAATGAGGATCAAATTTGTTAAACAAAGTGTCAAATTACTCAGCTCGACGAGACTTTGAAGATGTTATAACACATCTGGATTGCATCTTGTTGAATTTCCAAGAAAAATAGTACTTTATGTGCTAAAACACACAACATTGGTGACTTTTCAAAATTTGTAGCTCGATAACTTCGGCAAATGAGGATCAAATTTGTTAAACAAAGTGTCAAATTACTCAGCTCGACTAGATTTTGAAGATGTTACAACACATCATGATTGCATCTTGTTGAATTTCCAAGAAAAATAGTACTTTATGTGCTAAAACACACAACATTGGTGACTTTTCAAAATTTGTAGCTCGATAACTTCGGCAAATGAGGATCAAATTTGTTAAAAAAGTGTCAAATTACTCAGCTCGACGAGATTTTGAAGATGTTATAACACATCTGGATTGCATCTTGTTGAATTTCCAAGAAAAATAGTACTTTATGTGCTAAAACACACAACATTGGTGACTTATCAAAATTTGTAGCTCGATAACTTCGGCAAATGAGGATCAAATTTGTTAAACAAAGTGTCAAATTACTCAGCTCGACGAGATTTTGAAAATGAACAATACATCATGATTGCATCTTGTTGAATTTCCAAGAAAAATAGTACTTTATGTGCTCAAACACAGAACTTTTGTGACATTTCAAAATTTGTAGCTCGATAACTGCGGCAAATGAGGATCAAATTTGTTAAAAAAAGTGTCAAATTACTCATCTCGACGAGATTTTGAAGATGTTACTACACATCATGATTGCATCTTGTTGAATGTCCAAGAAAAATAGAACTTTATGTGCTCAAACACACAACTTTTGTGACTTTTCAAATTTTGTAGCTCGATAACTTCGGCAAATGAGGATCAAACTTGTTAAACAAAGTGTCAAATTACTCAGCTCGACTAGATTTTGAAGATGTTACAACACATCATGATTGCATCTTGTTGAATTTCCAAGAAAAATAGTACTTTATGTGCTAAAACACACAACATTGGTAACTTTTCAAAATTTGTAGCTCGATAACTTCGGCAAATGAGGATCAAATTTGTTAAAAAAGTGTCAAATTACTCAGCTCGATGAGATTTTGAAGATGTTATAACACATCTGGATTGCATCTTGTTGAATTTCCAAGAAAAATAGTACTTTATGTGCTAAAACACACAACATTGGTGACTTTTCAAAATTTGTAGCTCGATAACTTCGGCAAATGAGGATCAAATTTGTTAAACAAAGTGTCAAATTACTCAGCTCGACTAGATTTTGAAGATGTTACAACACATCATGATTGCATCTTGTTGAATTTCCAAGAAAAATAGTACTTTATGTGCTAAAACACACAACATTGGTGACTTTTCAAAATTTGTAGCTCGATAACTTCGGCAAATGAGGATCAAATTTGTTAAAAAAGTGTCAAATTACTCAGCTCGACGAGATTTTGAAGATGTTATAACACATCTGGATTGCATCTTGTTGAATTTCCAAGAAAAATAGTACTTTATGTGCTAAAACACACAACATTGGTGACTTTTCAAAATTTGTAGCTCGATAACTTCGGCAAATGAGGATCAAATTTGTTAAACAAAGTGTCAAATTACTCAGCTCGACGAGATTTTGAAAATGAACAATACATCATGATTGCATCTTGTTGAATTTCCAAGAAAAATAGTACTTTATGTGCTAAAACACACAACTTTTGTGACTTTTCAAAATGTGTAGCTCGATAACTTCGGCAAATGAGGATTAAATTTGTTAAACAAAGTGTCAAATTACTCAGCTCCACGAGATTTTGAAGATGTTATAACACATCTGGATTGCATCTTGTTGAATTTCCAAGAAAAATAGTACTTTATGTGCTAAAACACACAACTTTTGTGACTTTTCAAAATTTGTAGCTCGATAACTTCGGCAAATGAGGATCAAATTTGTTAAACAAAGTGTCAAATTACTCAGCTCGACGAGACTTTGAAGATGTTATAACACATCTGGATTGCATCTTGTTGATTTTCCAAGAAAAATAGTACTTTATGTGCTCAAACACACAACTTTTGTGACATTTCAAAATTTGTAGCTCGATAACTTCGGCAAATGAGGATCAAATTTGTTAAAAAACGTGTCAAGTTACTCAGCTCGACGAGACTTTGAAGATGTTATAACACATCTGGATTGCATCTTGTTGAAATTCCAAGAAAAATAGAACTTTATGTGCTCAAACACACAACTTTTGTGACTTTTCAAACTTTGAATCTCGATAACTTCGGCAAATGATTTCCAAATTTGTTAAACAAAGTGTCAAATTACTCAGCTCGACGAGATTTTGAAAATGAACAATACATCATGATTGCATCTTGTTGAATTTCCAAGAAAAATAGTACTTTATGTGCTAAAACACACAACATTGGTGACTTTTCAAAATTTGTAGCTCGATAACTTCGGCAAATGAGGATCAAATTTGTTAAAAAAAGTGTCAAATTACTCAGCTCGACGAGATTTTGAAGATGTTATAACACATCTGGATTGCATCTTGTTGAATTTCCAAGAAAAATAGTACTTTATGTGCTCAAACACACAACTTTTGTGACATTTCAAAATTTGTAGCTCGATAACTTCGGCAAATGAGGATCAAATTTGTTAAAAAAAGTGTCAAATTACTCAGCTCGACGAGACTTTGAAGATGTTATAACACATCTGGATTGCATCTTGTTGAATTTCCAAGAAAAATAGTACTTTATGTGCTCAAACACAGAACTTTTGTGACATTTCAAAATTTGTAGCTCGATAACTGCGGCAAATGAGGATCAAATTTGTTAAAAAAAGTGTCAAATTACTCATCTCGACGAGATTTTGAAGATGTTACTACACATCATGATTGCATCTTGTTGAATGTCCAAGAAAAATAGAACTTTATGTGCTCAAACACACAACTTTTGTGACTTTTCAAATTTTGTAGCTCGATAACTTCGGCAAATGAGGATCAAACTTGTTAAACAAAGTGTCAAATTACTCAGCTCGACTAGATTTTGAAGATGTTACAACACATCATGATTGCATCTTGTTGAATTTCCAAGAAAAATAGTACTTTATGTGCTAAAACACACAACATTGGTGACTTTTCAAAATTTGTAGCTCGATAACTTCGGCAAATGAGGATCAAATTTGTTAAAAAAGTGTCAAATTACTCAGCTCGATGAGATTTTGAAGATGTTATAACACATCTGGATTGCATCTTGTTGAATTTCCAAGAAAAATAGTACTTTATGTGCTAAAACACACAACATTGGTGACTTCTCAAAATTTGTAGCTCGATAACTTCGGCAAATGAGGATCAAATTTGTTAAACAAAGTGTCAAATTACTCAGCTCGACGAGACTTTGAAGATGTTATAACACATCTGGATTGCATCTTGTTGAATTTCCAAGAAAAATAGTACTTTATGTGCTAAAACACACAACATTGGTGACTTTTCAAAATTTGTAGCTCGATAACTTCGGCAAATGAGGATCAAATTTGTTAAACAAAGTGTCAAATTACTCAGCTCGACTAGATTTTGAAGATGTTACAACACATCATGATTGCATCTTGTTGAATTTCCAAGAAAAATAGTACTTTATGTGCTAAAACACACAACATTGGTGACTTTTCAAAATTTGTAGCTCGATAACTTCGGCAAATGAGGATCAAATTTGTTAAAAAAGTGTCAAATTACTCAGCTCGACGAGATTTTGAAGATGTTATAACACATCTGGATTGCATCTTGTTGAATTTCCAAGAAAAATAGTACTTTATGTGCTAAAACACACAACATTGGTGACTTTTCAAAATTTGTAGCTCGATAACTTCGGCAAATGAGGATCAAATTTGTTAAACAAAGTGTCAAATTACTCAGCTCGACGAGATTTTGAAAATGAACAATACATCATGATTGCATCTTGTTGAATTTCCAAGAAAAATAGTACTTTATGTGCTCAAACACAGAACTTTTGTGACATTTCAAAATTTGTAGCTCGATAACTGCGGCAAATGAGGATCAAATTTGTTAAAAAAAGTGTCAAATTACTCATCTCGACGAGATTTTGAAGATGTTACTACACATCATGATTGCATCTTGTTGAATGTCCAAGAAAAATAGAACTTTATGTGCTCAAACACACAACTTTTGTGACTTTTCAAATTTTGTAGCTCGATAACTTCGGCAAATGAGGATCAAACTTGTTAAACAAAGTGTCAAATTACTCAGCTCGACTAGATTTTGAAGATGTTACAACACATCATGATTGCATCTTGTTGAATTTCCAAGAAAAATAGTACTTTATGTGCTAAAACACACAACATTGGTGACTTTTCAAAATTTGTAGCTCGATAACTTCGGCAAATGAGGATCAAATTTGTTAAAAAAGTGTCAAATTACTCAGCTCGATGAGATTTTGAAGATGTTATAACACATCTGGATTGCATCTTGTTGAATTTCCAAGAAAAATAGTACTTTATGTGCTAAAACACACAACATTGGTGACTTTTCAAAATTTGTAGCTCGATAACTTCGGCAAATGAGGATCAAATTTGTTAAACAAAGTGTCAAATTACTCAGCTCGACTAGATTTTGAAGATGTTACAACACATCATGATTGCATCTTGTTGAATTTCCAAGAAAAATAGTACTTTATGTGCTAAAACACACAACATTGGTGACTTTTCAAAATTTGTAGCTCGATAACTTCGGCAAATGAGGATCAAATTTGTTAAAAAAGTGTCAAATTACTCAGCTCGACGAGATTTTGAAGATGTTATAACACATCTGGATTGCATCTTGTTGAATTTCCAAGAAAAATAGTACTTTATGTGCTAAAACACACAACATTGGTGACTTTTCAAAATTTGTAGCTCGATAACTTCGGCAAATGAGGATCAAATTTGTTAAACAAAGTGTCAAATTACTCAGCTCGACGAGATTTTGAAAATGAACAATACATCATGATTGCATCTTGTTGAATTTCCAAGAAAAATAGTACTTTATGTGCTAAAACACACAACTTTTGTGACTTTTCAAAATGTGTAGCTCGATAACTTCGGCAAATGAGGATTAAATTTGTTAAACAAAGTGTCAAATTACTCAGCTCCACGAGATTTTGAAGATGTTATAACACATCTGGATTGCATCTTGTTGAATTTCCAAGAAAAATAGTACTTTATGTGCTAAAACACACAACTTTTGTGACTTTTCAAAATTTGTAGCTCGATAACTTCGGCAAATGAGGATCAAATTTGTTAAACAAAGTGTCAAATTACTCAGCTCGACGAGACTTTGAAGATGTTATAACACATCTGGATTGCATCTTGTTGAATTTCCAAGAAAAATAGTACTTTATGTGCTAAAACACACAACATTGGTGACTTTTCAAAATTTGTAGCTCGATAACTTCGGCAAATGAGGATCAAATTTGTTAAAAAAAGTGTCAAATTACTCAGCTCGACGAGATTTTGAAGATGTTATAACACATCTGGATTGCATCTTGTTGAATTTCCAAGAAAAATAGTACTTTATGTGCTCAAACACACAACTTTTGTGACATTTCAAAATTTGTAGCTCGATAACTTCGGCAAATGAGGATCAAATTTGTTAAAAAAAAGTGTCAAATTACTCAGCTCGACGAGACTTTGAAGATGTTATAACACATCTGGATTGCATCTTGTTGAATTTCCAAGAAAAATAGTACTTTATGTGCTCAAACACAGAACTTTTGTGACATTTCAAAATTTGTAGCTCGATAACTGCGGCAAATGAGGATCAAATTTGTTAAAAAAAGTGTCAAATTACTCATCTCGACGAGATTTTGAAGATGTTACTACACATCATGATTGCATCTTGTTGAATGTCCAAGAAAAATAGAACTTTATGTGCTCAAACACACAACTTTTGTGACTTTTCAAATTTTGTAGCTCGATAACTTCGGCAAATGAGGATCAAACTTGTTAAACAAAGTGTCAAATTACTCAGCTCGACTAGATTTTGAAGATGTTACAACACATCATGATTGCATCTTGTTGAATTTCCAAGAAAAATAGTACTTTATGTGCTAAAACACACAACATTGGTGACTTTTCAAAATTTGTAGCTCGATAACTTCGGCAAATGAGGATCAAATTTGTTAAAAAAGTGTCAAATTACTCAGCTCGATGAGATTTTGAAGATGTTATAACACATCTGGATTGCATCTTGTTGAATTTCCAAGAAAAATAGTACTTTATGTGCTAAAACACACAACATTGGTGACTTTTCAAAATTTGTAGCTCGATAACTTCGGCAAATGAGGATCAAATTTGTTAAACAAAGTGTCAAATTACTCAGCTCGACTAGATTTTGAAGATGTTACAACACATCATGATTGCATCTTGTTGAATTTCCAAGAAAAATAGTACTTTATGTGCTAAAACACACAACATTGGTGACTTTTCAAAATTTGTAGCTCGATAACTTCGGCAAATGAGGATCAAATTTGTTAAAAAAGTGTCAAATTACTCAGCTCGACGAGATTTTGAAGATGTTATAACACATCTGGATTGCATCTTGTTGAATTTCCAAGAAAAATAGTACTTTATGTGCTAAAACACACAACATTGGTGACTTTTCAAAATTTGTAGCTCGATAACTTCGGCAAATGAGGATCAAATTTGTTAAACAAAGTGTCAAATTACTCAGCTCGACGAGATTTTGAAAATGAACAATACATCATGATTGCATCTTGTTGAATTTCCAAGAAAAATAGTACTTTATGTGCTAAAACACACAACTTTTGTGACTTTTCAAAATGTGTAGCTCGATAACTTCGGCAAATGAGGATTAAATTTGTTAAACAAAGTGTCAAATTACTCAGCTCCACGAGATTTTGAAGATGTTATAACACATCTGGATTGCATCTTGTTGAATTTCCAAGAAAAATAGTACTTTATGTGCTAAAACACACAACTTTTGTGACTTTTCAAAATTTGTAGCTCGATAACTTCGGCAAATGAGGATCAAATTTGTTAAACAAAGTGTCAAATTACTCAGCTCGACGAGACTTTGAAGATGTTATAACACATCTGGATTGCATCTTGTTGAATTTCCAAGAAAAATAGTACTTTATGTGCTAAAACACACAACATTGGTGACTTTTCAAAATTTGTAGCTCGATAACTTCGGCAAATGAGGATCAAATTTGTTAAAAAAAGTGTCAAATTACTCAGCTCGACGAGATTTTGAAGATGTTATAACACATCTGGATTGCATCTTGTTGAATTTCCAAGAAAAATAGTACTTTATGTGCTCAAACACACAACTTTTGTGACATTTCAAAATTTGTAGCTCGATAACTTCGGCAAATGAGGATCAAATTTGTTAAAAAAAAGTGTCAAATTACTCAGCTCGACGAGACTTTGAAGATGTTATAACACATCTGGATTGCATCTTGTTGAATTTCCAAGAAAAATAGTACTTTATGTGCTCAAACACAGAACTTTTGTGACATTTCAAAATTTGTAGCTCGATAACTGCGGCAAATGAGGATCAAATTTGTTAAAAAAAGTGTCAAATTACTCAGCTCGACGAGATTTTGAAGATGTTACAACACATCATGATTGCATCTTGTTGAATTTCCAAGAAAAATAGTACTTTATGTGCTAAAACACACAACATTGGTGACTTTTCAAAATTTGTAGCTCGATAACTTCGGCAAATGAGGATCAAATTTGTTAAAAAAGTGTCAAATTACTCAGCTCGACGAGATTTTGAAGATGTTATAACACATCTGGATTGCATCTTGTTGAATTTCCAAGAAAAATAGTACTTTATGTGCTAAAACACACAACATTGGTGACTTTTCAAAATTTGTAGCTCGATAACTTCGGCAAATGAGGATCAAATTTGTTAAAAAAGTGTCAAATTACTCAGCTCGACGAGATTTTGAAGATGTTATAACACATCTGGATTGCATCTTGTTGAATTTCCAAGAAAAATAGTACTTTATGTGCTAAAACACACAACATTGGTGACTTTTCAAAATTTGTAGCTCGATAACTTCGGCAAATGAGGATCAAATTTGTTAAACAAAGTGTCAAATTACTCAGCTCGACGAGATTTTGAAAATGAACAATACATCATGATTGCATCTTGTTGAATTTCCAAGAAAAATAGTACTTTATGTGCTAAAACACACAACTTTTGTGACTTTTCAAAATGTGTAGCTCGATAACTTCGGCAAATGAGGATTAAATTTGTTAAACAAAGTGTCAAATTACTCAGCTCCACGAGATTTTGAAGATGTTATAACACATCTGGATTGCATCTTGTTGAATTTCCAAGAAAAATAGTACTTTATGTGCTAAAACACACAACTTTTGTGACTTTTCAAAATTTGTAGCTCGATAACTTCGGCAAATGAGGATCAAATTTGTTAAACAAAGTGTCAAATTACTCAGCTCGACGAGACTTTGAAGATGTTATAACACATCTGGATTGCATCTTGTTGAATTTCCAAGAAAAATAGTACTTTATGTGCTAAAACACACAACATTGGTGACTTTTCAAAATTTGTAGCTCGATAACTTCGGCAAATGAGGATCAAATTTGTTAAAAAAAGTGTCAAGTTACTCAGCTCGACGAGACTTTGAAGATGTTATAACACATCTGGATTGCATCTTGTTGAATTTCCAAGAAAAATAGTACTTTATGTGCTCAAACACACAACTTTTGTGACATTTCAAAATTTGTAGCTCGATAACTTCGGCAAATGAGGATCAAATTTGTTAAAAAACGTGTCAAGTTACTCAGCTCGACGAGACTTTGAAGATGTTATAACACATCTGGATTGCATCTTGTTGAATTTCCAAGAAAAATAGTACTTTATGTGCTCAAACACAGAACTTTTGTGACATTTCAAAATTTGTAGCTCGATAACTGCGGCAAATGAGGATCAAATTTGTTAAAAAAAGTGTCAAATTACTCAGCTCGACGAGATTTTGAAAATGTTACTACACATCATGATTGCATCTTGTTGAATGTCCAAGAAAAATAGAACTTTATGTGCTCAAACACACAACTTTTGTGACTTTTCAAATTTTGTAGCTCGATAACTTCGGCAAATGAGGATCAAACTTGTTAAACAAAGTGTCAAATTACTCAGCTCGACTAGATTTTGAAGATGTTACAACACATCATGATTGCATCTTGTTGAATTTCCAAGAAAAATAGTACTTTATGTGCTAAAACACACAACATTGATGACTTTTCAAAATTTGTAGCTCGATAACTTCGGCAAATGAGGATCAAATTTGTTAAAAAAGTGTCAAATTACTCAGCTCGACGAGATTTTGAAGATGTTATAACACATCTGGATTGCATCTTGTTGAATTTCCAAGAAAAATAGTACTTTATGTGCTAAAACACACAACATTGGTGACTTTTCAAAATTTGTAGCTCGATAACTTCGGCAAATGAGGATCAAATTTGTTAAACAAAGTGTCAAATTACTCAGCTCGACGAGATTTTGAAAATGAACAATACATCATGATTGCATCTTGATGAATTTCCAAGAAAAATAGTACTTTATGTGCTAAAACACACAACTTTTGTGACTTTTCAAAATGTGTAGCTCGATAACTTCGGCAAATGAGGATTAAATTTGTTAAACAAAGTGTCAAATTACTCAGCTCCACGAGATTTTGAAGATGTTATAACACATCTGGATTGCATCTTGTTGAATTTCCAAGAAAAATAGTACTTTATGTGCTAAAACACACAACTTTTGTGACTTTCCAAAATTTGTAGCTCGATAACTTCGGCAAATGAGGATCAAATTTGTTAAACAAAGTGTCAAATTACTCAGCTCGACGAGACTTTGAAGATGTTATAACACATCTGGATTGCATCTTGTTGAATTTCCAAGAAAAATAGTACTTTATGTGCTAAAACACACAACATTGGTGACTTTTCAAAATTTGTAGCTCGATAACTTCGGCAAATGAGGATCAAATTTGTTAAACAAAGTGTCAAATTACTCAGCTCGACGAGATTTTGAAAATGAACAATACATCATGATTGCATCTTGTTGAATTTCCAAGAAAAATAGTACTTTATGTGCTCAAACACACAACTTTTGTGACTTTTAAAAATTTGAAGCTCGATAACTTCGGCAAATGAGGACCAAATTTGTGAAAAAAAGTGTCAAGTTACTCAGCTCGACGAGACTTTGAAGATGTTATAACACATCTGGATTGCATCTTGTTGATTTTCCAAGAAAAATAGTACTTTATGTGCTCAAACACACAACTTTTGTGACATTTCAAACTTTGAATCTCGATAACTTCGGCAAATGATTTCCAAATTTGTTAAACAAAGTGTCAAATTACTCAGCTCGACGAGATTTTGAAAATGAACAATACATCATGATTGCATCTTGTTGAATTTCCAAGAAAAATAGTACTTTATGTGCTAAAACACACAACATTGGTGACTTTTCAAAATTTGTAGCTCGATAACTTCGGCAAATGAGGATCAAATTTGTTAAAAAAAGTGTCAAATTACTCAGCTCGACGAGATTTTGAAGATGTTATAACACATCTGGATTGCATCTTGTTGAATTTCCAAGAAAAATAGTACTTTATGTGCTCAAACACACAACTTTTGTGACATTTCAAAATTTGTAGCTCGATAACTTCGGCAAATGAGGATCAAATTTGTTAAAAAAAGTGTCAAATTACTCAGCTCGACGAGACTTTGAAGATGTTATAACACATCTGGATTGCATCTTGTTGAATTTCCAAGAAAAATAGTACTTTATGTGCTCAAACACAGAACTTTTGTGACATTTCAAAATTTGTAGCTCGATAACTGCGGCAAATGAGGATCAAATTTGTTAAAAAAAGTGTCAAATTACTCAGCTCGACGAGATTTTGAAGATGTTACTACACATCATGATTGCATCTTGTTGAATGTCCAAGAAAAATAGAACTTTATGTGCTCAAACACACAACTTTTGTGACTTTTCAAATTTTGTAGCTCGATAACTGCGGCAAATGAGGATCAAATTTGTTAAAAAAAGTGTCAAATTACTCAGCTCGACGAGATTTTGAAGATGTTACTACACATCATGATTGCATCTTGTTGAATGTCCAAGAAAAATAGAACTTTATGTGCTCAAACACACAACTTTTGTGACTTTTCAAATTTTGTAGCTCGATAACTTCGGCAAATGAGGATCAAATTTGTTAAAAAAAGTGTCAAGTTACTCAGCTCGACGAGACTTTGAAGATGTTATAACACATCTGGATTGCATCTTGTTGAATTTCCAAGAAAAATAGTACTTTATGTGCTCAAACACACAACTTTTGTGACTTTTCAAAATTTGTAGCTCGATAACTTCGGCAAATGAGGATCAAATTTGTTAAACAAAGTGTCAAATTACTCAGCTCGACGAGACTTTGAAAATGTTATAACACATCTGGATTGCATCTTGTTGAATTTCCAAGAAAAATAGTACTTTATGTGCTAAAACACACAACATTGGTGACTTTTCAAAATTTGTAGCTCGATAACTTCGGCAAATGAGGATCAAATTTGTTAAAAAAAGTGTCAAGTTACTCAGCTCGACGAGACTTTGAAGATGTTATAACACATCTGGATTGCATCTTGTTGAATTTCCAAGAAAAATAGTACTTTATGTGCTCAAACACACAACTTTTGTGACATTTCAAAATTTGTAGCTCGATAACTTCGGCAAATGAGGATCAAATTTGTTAAAAAACGTGTCAAGTTACTCAGCTCGACGAGACTTTGAAGATGTTATAACACATCTGGATTGCATCTTGTTGAATTTCCAAGAAAAATAGTACTTTATGTGCTCAAACACAGAACTTTTGTGACATTTCAAAATTTGTAGCTCGATAACTGCGGCAAATGAGGATCAAATTTGTTAAAAAAAGTGTCAAATTACTCAGCTCGACGAGATTTTGAAAATGTTACTACACATCATGATTGCATCTTGTTGAATGTCCAAGAAAAATAGAACTTTATGTGCTCAAACACACAACTTTTGTGACTTTTCAAATTTTGTAGCTCGATAACTTCGGCAAATGAGGATCAAACTTGTTAAACAAAGTGTCAAATTACTCAGCTCGACTAGATTTTGAAGATGTTACAACACATCATGATTGCATCTTGTTGAATTTCCAAGAAAAATAGTACTTTATGTGCTAAAACACACAACATTGATGACTTTTCAAAATTTGTAGCTCGATAACTTCGGCAAATGAGGATCAAATTTGTTAAAAAAGTGTCAAATTACTCAGCTCGACGAGATTTTGAAGATGTTATAACACATCTGGATTGCATCTTGTTGAATTTCCAAGAAAAATAGTACTTTATGTGCTAAAACACACAACATTGGTGACTTTTCAAAATTTGTAGCTCGATAACTTCGGCAAATGAGGATCAAATTTGTTAAACAAAGTGTCAAATTACTCAGCTCGACGAGATTTTGAAAATGAACAATACATCATGATTGCATCTTGATGAATTTCCAAGAAAAATAGTACTTTATGTGCTAAAACACACAACTTTTGTGACTTTTCAAAATGTGTAGCTCGATAACTTCGGCAAATGAGGATTAAATTTGTTAAACAAAGTGTCAAATTACTCAGCTCCACGAGATTTTGAAGATGTTATAACACATCTGGATTGCATCTTGTTGAATTTCCAAGAAAAATAGTACTTTATGTGCTAAAACACACAACTTTTGTGACTTTTCAAAATTTGTAGCTCGATAACTTCGGCAAATGAGGATCAAATTTGTTAAACAAAGTGTCAAATTACTCAGCTCGACGAGACTTTGAAGATGTTATAACACATCTGGATTGCATCTTGTTGAATTTCCAAGAAAAATAGTACTTTATGTGCTAAAACACACAACATTGGTGACTTTTCAAAATTTGTAGCTCGATAACTTCGGCAAATGAGGATCAAATTTGTTAAACAAAGTGTCAAATTACTCAGCTCGACGAGATTTTGAAAATGAACAATACATCATGATTGCATCTTGTTGAATTTCCAAGAAAAATAGTACTTTATGTGCTCAAACACACAACTTTTGTGACTTTTAAAAATTTGAAGCTCGATAACTTCGGCAAATGAGGACCAAATTTGTGAAAAAAAGTGTCAAGTTACTCAGCTCGACGAGACTTTGAAGATGTTATAACACATCTGGATTGCATCTTGTTGATTTTCCAAGAAAAATAGTACTTTATGTGCTCAAACACACAACTTTTGTGACATTTCAAAATTTGTAGCTCGATAACTTCGGCAAATGAGGATCAAATTTGTTAAAAAACGTGTCAAGTTACTCAGCTCGACGAGACTTTGAAGATGTTATAACACATCTGGATTGCATCTTGTTGAAATTCCAAGAAAAATAGAACTTTATGTGCTCAAACACACAACTTTTGTGACTTTTCAAACTTTGAATCTCGATAACTTCGGCAAATGATTTCCAAATTTGTTAAACAAAGTGTCAAATTACTCAGCTCGACGAGATTTTGAAAATGAACAATACATCATGATTGCATCTTGTTGAATTTCCAAGAAAAATAGTACTTTATGTGCTAAAACACACAACATTGGTGACTTTTCAAAATTTGTAGCTCGATAACTTCGGCAAATGAGGATCAAATTTGTTAAAAAAAGTGTCAAATTACTCAGCTCGACGAGATTTTGAAGATGTTATAACACATCTGGATTGCATCTTGTTGAATTTCCAAGAAAAATAGTACTTTATGTGCTCAAACACACAACTTTTGTGACATTTCAAAATTTGTAGCTCGATAACTTCGGCAAATGAGGATCAAATTTGTTAAAAAAAGTGTCAAATTACTCAGCTCGACGAGACTTTGAAGATGTTATAACACATCTGGATTGCATCTTGTTGAATTTCCAAGAAAAATAGTACTTTATGTGCTCAAACACAGAACTTTTGTGACATTTCAAAATTTGTAGCTCGATAACTGCGGCAAATGAGGATCAAATTTGTTAAAAAAAGTGTCAAATTACTCAGCTCGACGAGATTTTGAAGATGTTACTACACATCATGATTGCATCTTGTTGAATGTCCAAGAAAAATAGAACTTTATGTGCTCAAACACACAACTTTTGTGACTTTTCAAATTTTGTAGCTCGATAACTTCGGCAAATGAGGATCAAACTTGTTAAACAAAGTGTCAAATTACTCAGCTCGACTAGATTTTGAAGATGTTACAACACATCATGATTGCATCTTGTTGAATTTCCAAGAAAAATAGTACTTTATGTGCTAAAACACACAACATTGGTGACTTTTCAAAATTTGTAGCTCGATAACTTCGGCAAATGAGGATCAAATTTGTTAAAAAAGTGTCAAATTACTCAGCTCGACGAGATTTTGAAGATGTTATAACACATCTGGATTGCATCTTGTTGAATTTCCAAGAAAAATAGTACTTTATGTGCTAAAACACACAACATTGGTGACTTTTCAAAATTTGTAGCTCGATAACTTCGGCAAATGAGGATCAAATTTGTTAAACAAAGTGTCAAATTACTCAGCTCGACGAGATTTTGAAAATGAACAATACATCATGATTGCATCTTGTTGAATTTCCAAGAAAAATAGTACTTTATGTGCTAAAACACACAACTTTTGTGACTTTTCAAAATTTGTAGCTCGATAACTTCGGCAAATGAGGATCAAATTTGTTAAACAAAGTGTCAAATTACTCAGCTCGACGAGACTTTGAAGATGTTATAACACATCTGGATTGCATCTTGTTGAATTTCCAAGAAAAATAGTACTTTATGTGCTCAAACACAGAACTTTTGTGACATTTCAAAATTTGTAGCTCGATAACTGCGGCAAATGAGGATCAAATTTGTTAAAAAAAGTGTCAAATTACTCAGCTCGACGAGATTTTGAAAATGTTACTACACATCATGATTGCATCTTGTTGAATGTCCAAGAAAAATAGAACTTTATGTGCTCAAACACACAACTTTTGTGACTTTTCAAATTTTGTAGCTCGATAACTTCGGCAAATGAGGATCAAATTTGTTAAAAAACGTGTCAAATTACTCAGCTCGACTAGATTTTGAAGATGTTACAACACATCATGATTGCATCTTGTTGAATTTCCAAGAAAAATAGTACTTTATGTGCTAAAACACACAACATTGGTGACTTTTCAAAATTTGTAGCTCGATAACTTCGGCAAATGAGGATCAAATTTGTTAAAAAAGTGTCAAATTACTCAGCTCGACGAGATTTTGAAAATGTTACTACACATCATGATTGCATCTTGTTGAATGTCCAAGAAAAATAGAACTTTATGTGCTCAAACACACAACTTTTGTGACTTTTCAAATTTTGTAGCTCGATAACTTCGGCAAATGAGGATCAAATTTGTTAAAAAACGTGTCAAATTACTCAGCTCGACTAGATTTTGAAGATGTTACAACACATCATGATTGCATCTTGTTGAATTTCCAAGAAAAATAGTACTTTATGTGCTAAAACACACAACATTGGTGACTTTTCAAAATTTGTAGCTCGATAACTGCGGCAAATGAGGATCAAATTTGTTAAAAAAAGTGTCAAATTACTCAGCTCGACGAGATTTTGAAAATGTTACTACACATCATGATTGCATCTTGTTGAATGTCCAAGAAAAATAGAACTTTATGTGCTCAAACACACAACTTTTGTGACTTTTCAAATTTTGTAGCTCGATAACTTCGGCAAATGAGGATCAAATTTGTTAAAAAACGTGTCAAATTACTCAGCTCGACTAGATTTTGAAGATGTTACAACACATCATGATTTCATCTTGTTGAATTTCCAAGAAAAATAGTACTTTATGTGCTAAAACACACAACATTGGTGACTTTTCAAAATTTGTAGCTCGATAACTTCGGCAAATGAGGATCAAATTTGTTAAAAAAGTGTCAAATTACTCAGCTCGACGAGATTTTGAAGATGTTATAACACATCTGGATTGCATCTTGTTGAATTTCCAAGAAAAATAGTACTTTATGTGCTCAAACACACAACTTTTGTGACATTTCAAAATTTGTAGCTCGATAACTTCGGCAAATGAGGATCAAATTTGTTAAAAAACGTGTCAAGTTACTCAGCTCGACGAGACTTTGAAGATGTTATAACACATCTGGATTGCATCTTGTTGAATTTCCAAGAAAAATAGTACTTTATGTGCTCAAACACAGAACTTTTGTGACATTTCAAAATTTGTAGCTCGATAACTGCGGCAAATGAGGATCAAATTTGTTAAAAAAAGTGTCAAATTACTCAGCTCGACGAGATTTTGAAAATGTTACTACACATCATGATTGCATCTTGTTGAATGTCCAAGAAAAATAGAACTTTATGTGCTCAAACACACAACTTTTGTGACTTTTCAAATTTTGTAGCTCGATAACTTCGGCAAATGAGGATCAAACTTGTTAAACAAAGTGTCAAATTACTCAGCTCGACTAGATTTTGAAGATGTTACAACACATCATGATTGCATCTTGTTGAATTTCCAAGAAAAATAGTACTTTATGTGCTAAAACACACAACATTGGTGACTTTTCAAAATTTGTAGCTCGATAACTTCGGCAAATGAGGATCAAATTTGTTAAAAAAGTGTCAAATTACTCAGCTCGACGAGATTTTGAAGATGTTATAACACATCTGGATTGCATCTTGTTGAATTTCCAAGAAAAATAGTACTTTATGTGCTAAAACACACAACATTGGTGACTTTTCAAAATTTGTAGCTCGATAACTTCGGCAAATGAGGATCAAATTTGTTAAACAAAGTGTCAAATTACTCAGCTCGACGAGATTTTGAAAATGAACAATACATCATGATTGCATCTTGATGAATTTCCAAGAAAAATAGTACTTTATGTGCTAAAACACACAACTTTTGTGACTTTTCAAAATGTGTAGCTCGATAACTTCGGCAAATGAGGATTAAATTTGTTAAACAAAGTGTCAAATTACTCAGCTCCACGAGATTTTGAAGATGTTATAACACATCTGGATTGCATCTTGTTGAATTTCCAAGAAAAATAGTACTTTATGTGCTAAAACACACAACTTTTGTGACTTTTCAAAATTTGTAGCTCGATAACTTCGGGAAATGAGGATCAAATTTGTTAAACAAAGTGTCAAATTACTCAGCTCGACGAGACTTTGAAGATGTTATAACACATCTGGATTGCATCTTGTTGAATTTCCAAGAAAAATAGTACTTTATGTGCTCAAACACACAACTTTTGTGACATTTCAAAATTTGTAGCTCGATAACTTCGGCAAATGAGGATCAAGTTTGTTAAAAAACGTGTCAAGTTACTCAGCTCGACGAGACTTTGAAGATGTTATAACACATCTGGATTGCATCTTGTTGAAATTCCAAGAAAAATAGAACTTTATGTGCTCAAACACACAACTTTTGTGACTTTTCAAATTTTGAATCTCGATAACTTCGGCAAATGATTTCCAAATTTGTTAAACAAAGTGTCAAATTACTCAGCTCGACGAGATTTTGAAGATGTTACTACACATCATGATTGCATCTTGTTGAATGTCCAAGAAAAATAGAACTTTATGTGCTCAAACACACAACTTTTGTGACTTTTCAAATATTGTAGCTCGATAACTTCGGCAAATGAGGATCAAACTTGTTAAACAAAGTGTCAAATTACTCAGCTCGACGAGATTTTGAAGATGTCACTACACATCATGATTGCATCTTGTTGAATGTCCAAGAAAAATAGAACTTTATGTGCTCAAACACACAAGTTTTGTGACTTTTCAAATTTTGTAGCTCGATAACTTCGGCAAATGAGGATCAAACTTGTTAAACAAAGTGTCAAATTACTCAGCTCGACGAGATTTTGAAGATGTTACAACACATCATGATTGCATCTTGTTGAATTTCCAAGAAAAATAGTACTTTATGTGCTAAAACACACAACATTGCTGACTTTTCAAAATTTGTAGCTCGATAACTTCGGCAAATGAGGATCAAATTTGTTAAAAAAGTGTCAAATTACTCAGCTCGACGAGATTTTGAAGATGTTATAACACATCTGGATTGCATCTTGTTGAATTTCCAAGAAAAATAGTACTTTATGTGCTAAAACACACAACATTGGTGACTTTTCAAAATTTGTAGCTCGATAACTTCGGCAAATGAGGATCAAATTTGTTAAACAAAGTGTCAAATTACTCAGCTCGACGAGATTTTGAAAATGAACAATACATCATGATTGCATCTTGTTGAATTTCCAAGAAAAATAGTACTTTATGTGCTAAAACACACAACTTTTGTGACTTTTCAAAATTTGTAGCTCGATAACTTCGGCAAATGAGGATTAAATTTGTTAAACAAAGTGTCAAATTACTCAGCTCCACGAGATTTTGAAGATGTTATAACACATCTGGATTGCATCTTGTTGAATTTCCAAGAAAAATAGTACTTTATGTGCTAAAACACACAACTTTTG
Source organism: Euwallacea fornicatus (assembly GCF_040115645.1). Taxonomy (NCBI): domain Eukaryota; kingdom Metazoa; phylum Arthropoda; class Insecta; order Coleoptera; family Curculionidae; genus Euwallacea; species Euwallacea fornicatus. The sequence continues at coordinate 478,958 of NW_027096020.1, read as the reverse complement.
TGACTTTTCAAAATTTGTAGCTCGATAACTTCGGCAAATGAGGATCAAATTTGTTAAACAAAGTGTCAAATTACTCAGCTCGACGAGACTTTGAAGATGTTATAACACATCTGGATTGCATCTTGTTGAATTTCCAAGAAAAATAGTACTTTATGTGCTCAAACACACAACTTTTGTGACTTTTAAAAATTTGAAGCTCGATAACTTCGGCAAATGAGGACCAAATTTGTGAAAAAAAGTGTCAAGTTACTCAGCTCGACGAGATTTTGAAGATGTTACTACACATCATGATTGCATCTTGTTGAATGTCCAAGAAAAATAGAACTTTATGTGCTCAAACACACAACTTTTGTGACTTTTCAAATTTTGTAGCTCGATAACTTCGGCAAATGAGGATCAAACTTGTTAAACAAAGTGTCAAATTACTCAGATCGACGAGATTTTGAAGATGTCACAACACATCATGATTGCATCTTGTTGAAATTCCAAGAAAAATAGAACTTTATGAGCTGAAACACACAACTTTTTTCACTTTTCAAACTTTGTAGTTCGATAACTTCGGCAAATGAGGATCAAACTTGTTAAACAAAGTGTCAAATTACTCAGCTCGACGAGATTTTGAAGATGTTACAACACATCATGATTGCATCTTGTTGAATGTCCAAGAAAAATAGTACTTTATGTGCTCAAACTCACAACTTTTTTCACTTTTCAAATTTTGTAGCTCGATAACTTCGGCAAATGAGGATCAAACTTGTTAAACAAAGTGTCAAATTACTCAGCTCGACGAGATTTTGAAGATGTTACAACACATCATGATTGCATCTTGTTGAATTTGCAAGAAAAATAGTACTTTATGTGCTCAAACTCACAACTTTTTTCACTTTTCAAATTTAGTAGCTCGATAACTTCGGCAAATGAGGTCCAAATTTGTTAAACAAAGTGTCAAATTACTCAGCTCGACGAGATTTTGAAAATGTACAACACATCATGATTGCATCTTGTTGAATTTCCAAGAAAAATAGTACTTTAAGTGCTCAAACACACAACTTTTGTGACTTTTCAAAATTTCTAGCTCGATAACTTCGGCAAATGAGGACCAAATTTGTTAAACAAAGTGTCAAATTACTCAGATCGACGAGATTTTGAAGATGTTACAACACGTCATGATTGCATCTTGTAGAATGTCTAAGAAAAATAGTACTTTATGTGCTCAAACACACAACTTTTGTGACTTTTCAAAATTTGTAACTCGATAACTTCGGCAAATGAGGATCAAATTTGTTAAAAAAAGTGTCAAATTACTCAGCTCGACGAGATTTTGAAGATGTTATAACACATCTGGATTGCATCTTGTTGAAATTCCAAGAAAAATAGAACTTTATGTGCTCAAACACACAACTTTTGTGACTTTTCAAACTTTGAATCTTGATAACTTCGGCAAATGATTTCCAAATTTGTTAAACAAAGTGTCAAATTACTCAGCTCGACGAGATTTTGAAAATGAACAATACATCATGATTGCATCTTGTTGAATTTCCAAGAAAAATAGTACTTTATGTGCTCAAACACACAACTTTTGTGACTTTTCAAAATTTGTAGCTCGATAACTTCGGCAAATGAGGATCAAATTTGTTAAACAAAGTGTCATATTACTCAGATCGACGAGATTTTGAAAATGAACAATACATCATGATTGCATCTTGTTGAATTTCCAAGAAAAATAGTACTTTATGTGCTCAACCACACAACTTTTGTGACTTTTCAAAATTTGTAGCTCGATAACTTCGGCAAATGAGGATCAAATTTGTTATACAAAGTGTCATATTACTCAGATCGACGAGATTTTGAAGATGTTACAACACATCATGATTGCATCTTGTTGAATTTCCAAGAAAAATAGTACTTTATGTGCTAAAACACACAACTTTTGTGACTTTTCAAAATTTGTAGCTCGATAACTTCGGCAAATGAGGATCAAATTTGTTAAACAAAGTGTCATATTACTCAGATCGACGAGATTTTGAAAATGAACAATACATCATGATTGCATCTTGTTGAATTTCCAAGAAAAATAGTACTTTATGTGCTCAAACACACAACTTTTGTGACTTTTCAAAATTTGTAGCTCGATAACTTCGGCAAATGAGGATCAAATTTGTTAAACAAAGTGTCAAATTACTCAGCTCGACGAGATTTTGAAGATGTTACTACATATCATGATTGCATCTTGTTGAAATTCCAAGAAAAATAGAACTTTATGTGCTCAAACACACAACTTTTGTGACTTTTCAAACTTTGAATCTCGATAACTTCGGCAAATGATTTCCAAATTTGTTAAACAAAGTGTCAAATTACTCAGCTCGACGAGATTTTGAAAATGAACAATACATCATGATTGCATCTTGTTGAATTTCCAAGAAAAATAGTACTTTATGTGCTCAAACACACAACTTTTGTGACTTTTCAAAATTTGTAGCTCGATAACTTCGGCAAATGAGGATCAAATTTGTTAAACAAAGTGTCAAATTACTCAGCTCGACGAGATTTTGAAGATGTTACTACATATCATGATTGCATCTTGTTGAAATTCCAAGAAAAATAGAACTTTATGTGCTCAAACACACAACTTTTGTGACTTTTCAAATTTTGAATCTCGATAACTTCGGCAAATGATTTCCAAATTTGTTAAACAAAGTGTCAAATTACTCAGCTCGACGAGATTTTGAAGATGTTACTACACATCATGATTGCATCTTGTTGAATGTCCAAGAAAAATAGAACTTTATGTGCTCAAACACACAACTTTTGTGACTTTTCAAATATTGTAGCTCGATAACTTCGGCAAATGAGGATCAAACTTGTTAAACAAAGTGTCAAATTACTCAGCTCGACGAGATTTTGAAGATGTCACTACACATCATGATTGCATCTTGTTGAATGTCCAAGAAAAATAGAACTTTATGTGCTCAAACACACAAGTTTTGTGACTTTTCAAATTTTGTAGCTCGATAACTTCGGCAAATGAGGATCAAACTTGTTAAACAAAGTGTCAAATTACTCAGCTCGACGAGATTTTGAAGATGTTACAACACATCATGATTGCATCTTGTTGAATTTCCAAGAAAAATAGTACTTTATGTGCTAAAACACACAACATTGCTGACTTTTCAAAATTTGTAGCTCGATAACTTCGGCAAATGAGGATCAAATTTGTTAAAAAAGTGTCAAATTACTCAGCTCGACGAGATTTTGAAGATGTTATAACACATCTGGATTGCATCTTGTTGAATTTCCAAGAAAAATAGTACTTTATGTGCTAAAACACACAACATTGGTGACTTTTCAAAATTTGTAGCTCGATAACTTCGGCAAATGAGGATCAAATTTGTTAAACAAAGTGTCAAATTACTCAGCTCGACGAGATTTTGAAAATGAACAATACATCATGATTGCATCTTGTTGAATTTCCAAGAAAAATAGTACTTTATGTGCTAAAACACACAACTTTTGTGACTTTTCAAAATTTGTAGCTCGATAACTTCGGCAAATGAGGATTAAATTTGTTAAACAAAGTGTCAAATTACTCAGCTCCACGAGATTTTGAAGATGTTATAACACATCTGGATTGCATCTTGTTGAATTTCCAAGAAAAATAGTACTTTATGTGCTAAAACACACAACTTTTGTGACTTTTCAAAATTTGTAGCTCGATAACTTCGGCAAATGAGGATCAAATTTGTTAAACAAAGTGTCAAATTACTCAGCTCGACGAGACTTTGAAGATGTTATAACACATCTGGATTGCATCTTGTTGAATTTCCAAGAAAAATAGTACTTTATGTGCTCAAACACACAACTTTTGTGACTTTTAAAAATTTGAAGCTCGATAACTTCGGCAAATGAGGACCAAATTTGTGAAAAAAAGTGTCAAGTTACTCAGCTCGACGAGATTTTGAAGATGTTACTACACATCATGATTGCATCTTGTTGAATGTCCAAGAAAAATAGAACTTTATGTGCTCAAACACACAACTTTTGTGACTTTTCAAATTTTGTAGCTCGATAACTTCGGCAAATGAGGATCAAACTTGTTAAACAAAGTGTCAAATTACTCAGATCGACGAGATTTTGAAGATGTCACAACACATCATGATTGCATCTTGTTGAAATTCCAAGAAAAATAGAACTTTATGAGCTGAAACACACAACTTTTTTCACTTTTCAAACTTTGTAGTTCGATAACTTCGGCAAATGAGGATCAAACTTGTTAAACAAAGTGTCAAATTACTCAGCTCGACGAGATTTTGAAGATGTTACAACACATCATGATTGCATCTTGTTGAATGTCCAAGAAAAATAGTACTTTATGTGCTCAAACTCACAACTTTTTTCACTTTTCAAATTTTGTAGCTCGATAACTTCGGCAAATGAGGATCAAACTTGTTAAACAAAGTGTCAAATTACTCAGCTCGACGAGATTTTGAAGATGTTACAACACATCATGATTGCATCTTGTTGAATTTGCAAGAAAAATAGTACTTTATGTGCTCAAACTCACAACTTTTTTCACTTTTCAAATTTAGTAGCTCGATAACTTCGGCAAATGAGGTCCAAATTTGTTAAACAAAGTGTCAAATTACTCAGCTCGACGAGATTTTGAAAATGTACAACACATCATGATTGCATCTTGTTGAATTTCCAAGAAAAATAGTACTTTAAGTGCTCAAACACACAACTTTTGTGACTTTTCAAAATTTCTAGCTCGATAACTTCGGCAAATGAGGACCAAATTTGTTAAACAAAGTGTCAAATTACTCAGATCGACGAGATTTTGAAGATGTTACAACACGTCATGATTGCATCTTGTAGAATGTCTAAGAAAAATAGTACTTTATGTGCTCAAACACACAACTTTTGTGACTTTTCAAAATTTGTAACTCGATAACTTCGGCAAATGAGGATCAAATTTGTTAAAAAAAGTGTCAAATTACTCAGCTCGACGAGATTTTGAAGATGTTATAACACATCTGGATTGCATCTTGTTGAAATTCCAAGAAAAATAGAACTTTATGTGCTCAAACACACAACTTTTGTGACTTTTCAAACTTTGAATCTTGATAACTTCGGCAAATGATTTCCAAATTTGTTAAACAAAGTGTCAAATTACTCAGCTCGACGAGATTTTGAAAATGAACAATACATCATGATTGCATCTTGTTGAATTTCCAAGAAAAATAGTACTTTATGTGCTCAAACACACAACTTTTGTGACTTTTCAAAATTTGTAGCTCGATAACTTCGGCAAATGAGGATCAAATTTGTTAAACAAAGTGTCATATTACTCAGATCGACGAGATTTTGAAAATGAACAATACATCATGATTGCATCTTGTTGAATTTCCAAGAAAAATAGTACTTTATGTGCTCAACCACACAACTTTTGTGACTTTTCAAAATTTGTAGCTCGATAACTTCGGCAAATGAGGATCAAATTTGTTATACAAAGTGTCATATTACTCAGATCGACGAGATTTTGAAGATGTTACAACACATCATGATTGCATCTTGTTGAATTTCCAAGAAAAATAGTACTTTATGTGCTAAAACACACAACTTTTGTGACTTTTCAAAATTTGTAGCTCGATAACTTCGGCAAATGAGGATCAAATTTGTTAAACAAAGTGTCATATTACTCAGATCGACGAGATTTTGAAAATGAACAATACATCATGATTGCATCTTGTTGAATTTCCAAGAAAAATAGTACTTTATGTGCTCAAACACACAACTTTTGTGACTTTTCAAAATTTGTAGCTCGATAACTTCGGCAAATGAGGATCAAATTTGTTAAACAAAGTGTCAAATTACTCAGCTCGACGAGATTTTGAAGATGTTACTACATATCATGATTGCATCTTGTTGAAATTCCAAGAAAAATAGAACTTTATGTGCTCAAACACACAACTTTTGTGACTTTTCAAACTTTGAATCTCGATAACTTCGGCAAATGATTTCCAAATTTGTTAAACAAAGTGTCAAATTACTCAGCTCGACGAGATTTTGAAAATGAACAATACATCATGATTGCATCTTGTTGAATTTCCAAGAAAAATAGTACTTTATGTGCTAAAACACACAACTTTTGTGACTTTTCAAAATTTGTAGCTCGATAACTTCGGCAAATGAGGACCAAATTTGTTAAACAAAGTGCCAAATTGATCAGCTCGACGAGATTTTGAAGATGTCACAACACATCATGATTGCATCTTGTTGAATTTGCAAGAAAAATAGTACTTTATGTGCTCAAACTCACAACTTTTTTCACTTTTCAAACTTAGTAGCTCGATAACTTCGGCAAATGAGGATCAAACTTGTTAAACAAAGTGTCAAATTACTCAGCTCGACGAGATTTTGAAAATGAACAACACATCATGATTGCATCTTGTTGAATTTCCAAGAAAAATAGTACTTTAAGTGCTCACACAACTTTTGTGACTTTTCAAAATTTCTAGCTCGATAACTTCGGCAAATGAGCACCAAATTTGTTAAACAAAGTGTCAAATTACTCAGATCGACGAGATTTTGAAGATGTTACAACACGTCATGATTGCATCTTGTAGAATGTCTAAGAAAAATAGTACTTTATGTGCTCAAACACACAACTTTTGTGACTTTTCAAAATTTGTAGCTCGATAACTTCGGCAAATGAGGATCAAATTTGTTAAAAAAAGTGTCAAATTACTCAGCTCGACGAGATTTTGAAGATGTTATAACACATCTGGATTGCATCTTGTTGAAATTCCAAGAAAAATAGAACTTTATGTGCTCAAACACACAACTTTTGTGACTTTTCAAACTTTGAATCTCGATAACTTCGGCAAATGATTTCCAAATTTGTTAAACAAAGTGTCAAATTACTCAGCTCGACGAGATTTTGAAAATGAACAATACATCATGATTGCATCTTGTTGAATTTCCAAGAAAAATAGTACTTTATGTGCTCAAACACACAACTTTTGTGACTTTTCAAAATTTGTAGCTCGATAACTTCGGCAAATGAGGATCAAATTTGTTAAACAAAGTGTCATATTACTCAGATCGACGAGATTTTGAAAATGAACAATACATCATGATTGCATCTTGTTGAATTTCCAAGAAAAATAGTACTTTATGTGCTCAACCACACAACTTTTGTGACTTTTCAAAATTTGTAGCTCGATAACTTCGGCAAATGAGGATCAAATTTGTTATACAAAGTGTCATATTACTCAGATCGACGAGATTTTGAAGATGTTACAACACATCATGATTGCATCTTGTTGAAATTCCAAGAAAAATAGAACTTTATGTGCTCAAACACACAACTTTTGTGACTTTTCAAATTTTGTAGTTCGATAACTTCGGCAAATGAGGATCAAACTTGTTAAACAAAGTGTCAAATTACTCAGCTCGACGAGATTTTGAAGATGTTACAACACATCATGATTGCATCTTGTTGAATGTCCAAGAAAAATAGTACTTTATGTGCTCAAACTCACAACTTTTTTCACTTTTCAAATTTTGTAGCTCGATAACTTCGGCAAATGAGGATCAAACTTGTTAAACAAAGTGTCAAATTACTCAGCTCGACGAGATTTTGAAGATGTTACAACACATCATGATTGCATCTTGTTGAATTTGCAAGAAAAATAGTACTTTATGTGCTCAAACTCACAACTTTTTTCACTTTTCAAACTTAGTAGCTCGATAACTTCGGCAAATGAGGTCCAAATTTGTTAAACAAAGTGTCAAATTACTCAGCTCGACGAGATTTTGAAAATGTACAACACATCATGATTGCATCTTGTTGAATTTCCAAGAAAAATAGTACTTTAAGTGCTCAAACACACAACTTTTGTGACTTTTCAAAATTTCTAGCTCGATAACTTCGGCAAATGAGGACCAAATTTGTTAAACAAAGTGTCAAATTACTCAGATCGACGAGATTTTGAAGATGTTACAACACGTCATGATTGCATCTTGTAGAATGTCTAAGAAAAATAGTACTTTATGTGCTCAAACACACAACTTTTGTGACTTTTCAAAATTTGTAACTCGATAACTTCGGCAAATGAGGATCAAATTTGTTAAAAAAAGTGTCAAATTACTCAGCTCGACGAGATTTTGAAGATGTTATAACACATCTGGATTGCATCTTGTTGAAATTCCAAGAAAAATAGAACTTTATGTGCTCAAACACACAACTTTTGTGACTTTTCAAACTTTGAATCTCGATAACTTCGGCAAATGATTTCCAAATTTGTTAAACAAAGTGTCAAATTACTCAGCTCGACGAGATTTTGAAAATGAACAATACATCATGATTGCATCTTGTTGAATTTCCAAGAAAAATAGTACTTTATGTGCTCAAACACACAACTTTTGTGACTTTTCAAAATTTGTAGCTCGATAACTTCGGCAAATGAGGATCAAATTTGTTAAACAAAGTGTCATATTACTCAGATCGACGAGATTTTGAAAATGAACAATACATCATGATTGCATCTTGTTGAATTTCCAAGAAAAATAGTACTTTATGTGCTCAACCACACAACTTTTGTGACTTTTCAAAATTTGTAGCTCGATAACTTCGGCAAATGAGGATCAAATTTGTTATACAAAGTGTCATATTACTCAGATCGACGAGATTTTGAAGATGTTACAACACATCATGATTGCATCTTGTTGAATTTCCAAGAAAAATAGTACTTTATGTGCTAAAACACACAACTTTTGTGACTTTTCAAAATTTGTAGCTCGATAACTTCGGCAAATGAGGATCAAATTTGTTAAACAAAGTGTCATATTACTCAGATCGACGAGATTTTGAAAATGAACAATACATCATGATTGCATCTTGTTGAATTTCCAAGAAAAATAGTACTTTATGTGCTCAAACACACAACTTTTGTGACTTTTCAAAATTTGTAGCTCGATAACTTCGGCAAATGAGGATCAAATTTGTTAAACAAAGTGTCAAATTACTCAGCTCGACGAGATTTTGAAGATGTTACTACATATCATGATTGCATCTTGTTGAAATTCCAAGAAAAATAGAACTTTATGTGCTCAAACACACAACTTTTGTGACTTTTCAAACTTTGAATCTCGATAACTTCGGCAAATGATTTCCAAATTTGTTAAACAAAGTGTCAAATTACTCAGCTCGACGAGATTTTGAAAATGAACAATACATCATGATTGCATCTTGTTGAATTTCCAAGAAAAATAGTACTTTATGTGCTAAAACACACAACTTTTGTGACTTTTCAAAATTTGTAGCTCGATAACTTCGGCAAATGAGGACCAAATTTGTTAAACAAAGTGCCAAATTGATCAGCTCGACGAGATTTTGAAGATGTCACAACACATCATGATTGCATCTTGTTGAATTTGCAAGAAAAATAGTACTTTATGTGCTCAAACTCACAACTTTTTTCACTTTTCAAACTTAGTAGCTCGATAACTTCGGCAAATGAGGGCCAAATTTGTTAAACAAAGTGTCAAATTACTCAGCTCGACGAGATTTTGAAAATGTACAACACATCATGATTGCATCTTGTTGAATTTCCAAGAAAAATAGTACTTTAAGTGCTCAAACACACAACTTTTGTGACTTTTCAAAATTTGTAGCTCGATAACTTCGGCAAATGAGGATCAAACTTGTTAAACAAAGTGTCAAATTACTCAGCTCGACGAGATTTTGAAAATGAACAATACATCATGATTGCATCTTGTTGAATTTACAAGAAAAATAGTACTTTATGTGCTAAAACACACAACTTTTGTGACTTTTCAAAATTTGTAGCTCGATAACTTCGGCAAATGAGGACCAAATTTGTTAAACAAAGTGTCACATTACTCAGCTCCACGAGATTTTGAAGATGTTATAACACATCTGGATTGCATCTTGTTGAATTTCCAAGAAAAATAGTACTTTATGTGCTCAAACACACAACTTTTGTGACTTTTCAAAATTTGTAGGTCGATAACTTCGGCAAATGAGGATCAAATTTGTTAAAAAAAGTGTCAAATTACTCAGCTCGACGAGATTTTGAAGATGTTATAACACATCTGGATTGCATCTTGTTGAATTTCCAAGAAAAATAGTACTTTATGTGCTCAAACACACAACTTTTGTGACATTTCAAAATTTGTAGCTCGATAACTTCGGCAAATGAGGATCAAATTTGTTAAAAAAAGTGTCAAATTACTCAGCTCGACGAGACTTTGAAGATGTTATAACACATCTGGATTGCATCTTGTTGAATTTCCAAGAAAAATAGTACTTTATGTGCTCAAACACACAACTTTTGTGACATTTCAAAATTTGTAGCTCGATAACTGCGGCAAATGACGATCAAATTTGTTAAAAAAAGTGTCAAATTACTCAGCTCGACGAGATTTTGAAGATGTTACTACACATCATGATTGCATCTTGTTGAAATTCCAAGAAAAATAGAACTTTATGTGCTCAAACACACAACTTTTGTGACTTTTCAAACTTTGAATCTCGATAACTTCGGCAAATGATATCCAAATTTGTTAAACAAAGTGTCAAATTACTCAGCTCGACGAGATTTTGAAAATGAACAATACATCATGATTGCATCTTGTTGAATTTCCAAGAAAAATAGTACATTATGTGCTCAAACACACAACTTTTGTGACTTTTCAAAATTTGTAGCTCGATAACTTCGGCAAATGAGGAACAAATTTATTAAACAAAGTGTCAAATTACTCAGCTCGACGAGATTTTGAAGATGTTACAACACATCATGATTGCATCTTGTTGAATTTCCAAGAAAAATAGTACTTTATGTGCTCAACCACACAACTTTTGTGACTTTTCAAAATTTGTAGCTCGATAACTTCGGCAAATGAGGATCAAATTTGTTAAACAAAGTGTCAAATTACTCAGCTCGACGAGATTTTGAAGATGTTACAACACATCATGATTGCATCTTGTTGAATGTCCAAGAAAAATAGTACTTTATGTGCTCAAACTCACAACTTTTTTCACTTTTCAAATTTTGTAGCTCGATAACTTCGGCAAATGAGGATCAAACTTGTTAAACAAAGTGTCACGTTACTCAGCTCCACGAGATTTTGAAGATGTCAGAACACATCATGATTGCATCTTGTTGAATTTCCAAGAAAAATAGTACTTTATGTGCTCAACCACACAACTTTTGTGACTTTTCAAAATTTGTAGCTCGATAACTTCGGCAAATGAGGATCAAATTTGTTAAACAAAGTGTCAAATTACTCAGATCGACGAGATTTTGAAGATGTCACAACACATCATGATTGCATCTTGTTGAAATTCCAAGAAAAATAGAACTTTATGAGCTGAAACACACAACTTTTTTCACTTTTCAAACTTTGTAGCTCGATAACTTCGGCAAATGAGGATCAAACTTGTTAAACAAAGTGTCAAATTACTCAGCTCGACGAGATTTTGAAAATGAACAATACATCATGATTGCATCTTGTTGAATTTCCAAGAAAAATAGTTCTTTATGTGCTAAAACACACAACTTTTGTGACTTTTCAAAATTTGTAGCTCGATAACTTCGGCAAATGAGGACCAAATTTGTTAAACAAAGTGTCACATTACTCAGCTCCACGAGATTTTGAAGATGTTATAACACATCTGGATTGCATCTTGTTGAATTTCCAAGAAAAATAGTACTTTATGTGCTCAAACACACAACTTTTGTGACTTTTCAAAATTTGTAGGTCGATAACTTCGGCAAATGAGGATCAAATTTGTTAAAAAAAGTGTCAAATTACTCAGCTCGACGAGATTTTGAAGATGTTATAACACATCTGGATTGCATCTTGTTGAATTTCCAAGAAAAATAGTACTTTATGTGCTCAAACACACAACTTTTGTGACTTAAAAATTTGAAGCTCGATAACTTCGGCAAATGAGGACCAAATTTGTGAAAAAAAGTGTCAAGTTACTCAGCTCGACGAGACTTTGAAGATGTTATAACACATCTGGATTGCATCTTGTTGAATTTCCAAGAAAAATAGTACTTTATGTGCTCAAACACACAACTTTTGTGACATTTCAAAATTTGTAGCTCGATAACTTCGGCAAATGAGGATCAAATTTGTTAAAAAACGTGTCAAGTTACTCAGCTCGACGAGACTTTGAAGATGTTATAACACATCTGGATTGCATCTTGTTGAAATTCCAAGAAAAATAGAACTTTATGTGCTCAAACACACAACTTTTGTGACTTTTCAAACTTTGAATCTCGATAACTTCGGCAAATGATTTCCAAATTTGTTAAACAAAGTGTCAAATTACTCAGCTCGACGAGATTTTGAAAATGAACAATACATCATGATTGCATCTTGTTGAATTTCCAAGAAAAATAGTACTTTATGTGCTCAAACACACAACTTTTGTGACATTTCAAAATTTGTAGCTCGATAACTTCGGCAAATGAGGATCAAATTTGTTAAAAAAAGTGTCAAATTACTCAGCTCGACGAGACTTTGAAGATGTTATAACACATCTGGATTGCATCTTGTTGAATTTCCAAGAAAAATAGTACTTTATGTGCTCAAACACACAACTTTTGTGACATTTCAAAATTTGTAGCTCGATAACTGCGGCAAATGACGATCAAATTTGTTAAAAAAAGTGTCAAATTACTCAGCTCGACGAGATTTTGAAGATGTTACTACACATCATGATTGCATCTTGTTGAAATTCCAAGAAAAATAGAACTTTATGTGCTCAAACACACAACTTTTGTGACTTTTCAAACTTTGAATCTCGATAACTTCGGCAAATGATATCCAAATTTGTTAAACAAAGTGTCAAATTACTCAGCTCGACGAGATTTTGAAAATGAACAATACATCATGATTGCATCTTGTTGAATTTCCAAGAAAAATAGTACATTATGTGCTCAAACACACAACTTTTGTGACTTTTCAAAATTTGTAGCTCGATAACTTCGGCAAATGAGGAACAAATTTATTAAACAAAGTGTCAAATTACTCAGCTCGACGAGATTTTGAAGATGTTACAACACATCATGATTGCATCTTGTTGAATTTCCAAGAAAAATAGTACTTTATGTGCTCAACCACACAACTTTTGTGACTTTTCAAAATTTGTAGCTCGATAACTTCGGCAAATGAGGATCAAATTTGTTAAACAAAGTGTCAAATTACTCAGCTCGACGAGATTTTGAAGATGTTACAACACATCATGATTGCATCTTGTTGAATGTCCAAGAAAAATAGTACTTTATGTGCTCAAACTCACAACTTTTTTCACTTTTCAAATTTTGTAGCTCGATAACTTCGGCAAATGAGGATCAAACTTGTTAAACAAAGTGTCACGTTACTCAGCTCCACGAGATTTTGAAGATGTCAGAACACATCATGATTGCATCTTGTTGAATTTCCAAGAAAAATAGTACTTTATGTGCTCAACCACACAACTTTTGTGACTTTTCAAAATTTGTAGCTCGATAACTTCGGCAAATGAGGATCAAATTTGTTAAACAAAGTGTCAAATTACTCAGATCGACGAGATTTTGAAGATGTCACAACACATCATGATTGCATCTTGTTGAAATTCCAAGAAAAATAGAACTTTATGAGCTGAAACACACAACTTTTTTCACTTTTCAAACTTTGTAGCTCGATAACTTCGGCAAATGAGGATCAAACTTGTTAAACAAAGTGTCAAATTACTCAGCTCGACGAGATTTTGAAAATGAACAATACATCATGATTGCATCTTGTTGAATTTCCAAGAAAAATAGTTCTTTATGTGCTAAAACACACAACTTTTGTGACTTTTCAAAATTTGTAGCTCGATAACTTCGGCAAATGAGGACCAAATTTGTTAAACAATGTGTCACATTACTCAGCTCCACGAGATTTTGAAGATGTTATAACACATCTGGATTGCATCTTGTTGAATTTCCAAGAAAAATAGTACTTTATGTGCTCAAACACACAACTTTTGTGACTTTTCAAAATTTGTAGGTCGATAACTTCGGCAAATGAGGATCAAATTTGTTAAAAAAAGTGTCAAATTACTCAGCTCGACGAGATTTTGAAGATGTTATAACACATCTGGATTGCATCTTGTTGAATTTCCAAGAAAAATAGTACTTTATGTGCTCAAACACACAACTTTTGTGACTTAAAAATTTGAAGCTCGATAACTTCGGCAAATGAGGACCAAATTTGTGAAAAAAAGTGTCAAGTTACTCAGCTCGACGAGACTTTGAAGATGTTATAACACATCTGGATTGCATCTTGTTGAATTTCCAAGAAAAATAGTACTTTATGTGCTCAAACACACAACTTTTGTGACATTTCAAAATTTGTAGCTCGATAACTTCGGCAAATGAGGATCAAATTTGTTAAAAAACGTGTCAAGTTACTCAGCTCGACGAGACTTTGAAGATGTTATAACACATCTGGATTGCATCTTGTTGAAATTCCAAGAAAAATAGAACTTTATGTGCTCAAACACACAACTTTTGTGACTTTTCAAACTTTGAATCTCGATAACTTCGGCAAATGATTTCCAAATTTGTTAAACAAAGTGTCAAATTACTCAGCTCGACGAGATTTTGAAAATGAACAATACATCATGATTGCATCTTGTTGAATTTCCAAGAAAAATAGTACTTTATGTGCTAAAACACACAACATTGGTGACTTTTCAAAATTTGTAGCTCGATAACTTCGGCAAATGAGGATCAAATTTGTTAAAAAAAGTGTCAAATTAGTCAGCTCGACGAGATTTTGAAGATGTTATAACACATCTGGATTGCATCTTGTTGAATTTCCAAGAAAAATAGTACTTTATGTGCTCAAACACACAACTTTTGTGACATTTCAAAATTTGTAGCTCGATAACTTCGGCAAATGAGGATCAAATTTGTTAAAAAACGTGTCAAGTTACTCAGCTCGACGAGACTTTGAAGATGTTATAACACATCTGGATTGCATCTTGTTGAATTTCCAAGAAAAATAGTACTTTATGTGCTCAAACACACAACTTTTGTGACATTTCAAAATTTGTAGCTCGATAACTTCGGCAAATGAGGGGCAAATTTGTTAAACAAAGTGTCAAATTACTCAGCTCGACGAGATTTTGAAAATGTACAACACATCATGATTGCATCTTGTTGAATTTCCAAGAAAAATAGTACTTTAAGTGCTCAAACACACAACTTTTGTGACTTTTCAAAATTTCTAGCTCGATAACTTCGGCAAATGAGGACCAAATTTGTTAAACAAAGTGTCAAATTACTCAGATCGACGAGATTTTGAAAATGAACAACACATCATGATTGCATCTTGTTGAATTTCCAAGAAAAATAGTACTTTAAGTGCTCAAACACACAACTTTTGTGACTTTTCAAAATTTCTAGCTCGATAACTTCGGCAAATGAGCACCAAATTTGTTAAACAAAGTGTCAAATTACTCAGCTCGACGAGACTTTAAAGATGTTATAACACATCTGGATTGCATCTTGTTGAATTTCCAAGAAAAATAGTACTTTATGTGCTCAAACTCACAACTTTTTTCACTTTTCAAAATTTGTAGCTCGATAACTTCGGCAAATGAGGACCAAATTTGTTAAACAAAGTGTCACATTACTCAGCTCCACGAGATTTTGAAGATGTTATAACACATCTGGATTGCAACTTGTTGAATTTCCAAGAAAAATAGTACTTTATGTGCTAAAACACACAACATTGGTGACTTTTCAAAATTTGTAGCTCGATAACTTCGGCAAATGAGGATCAAATTTGTTAAACAAAGTGTCAAATTACTCAGCTCGAGGAGATTTTGAAGATGTTACAACACATCATGATTGCATCTTGTTGAAATTCCAAGAAAAATAGTACTTTATGAGCTGAAACACACAACTTTTTTCACTTTTCAAACTTTGTAGCTCGATAACTTCGGCAAATGAGGATCAAATTTGTTAAAAAAAGTGTCAAATTACTCAGCTCGACGAGATTTTGAAGATGTTATAACACATCTGGATTGCATCTTGTTGAATTTCCAAGAAAAATAGTACTTTATGTGCTCAAACACACAACTTTTGTGACATTTCAAAATTTGTTGCTCGATAACTGCGGCAAACGAGGATCAAATTTGTTAAAAAAAGTGTCAAATTACTCAGCTCGACGAGATTTTGAAGATGTTATAACACATCTGGATTGCATCTTGTTGAATGTCCAAGAAAAATATTACTTTATGTGCTCAAACTCACAACTTTTTTCACTTTTCAAATTTTGTAGCTCGATAACTTCGGCAAATGAGGATCAAATTTATTAAACAAAGTGTCAAATTACTCAGCTCGACGAGATTTTGAAGATGTTACAACACATCATGATTGCATCTTGTTGAATTTCCAAGAAAAATAGTACTTTATGTGCTCAAACACACAACTTTTGTGACATTTTAAAATTTGTACCTCGATAACTGCGGCAAATGAGGATCAAATTTGTTAAAAAAAGTGTCAAATTACTCAGCTCGAGGAGATTTTGAAGATGTTACAACACATCATGATTGCATCTTGTTGAATTTCCAAGAAAAATAGTACTTTATGTGCTCAAACACACAACTTTTGTGACATTTCAAAATTTGTAGCTCGATAACTGCGGCAAATGAGGATCAAATTTGTTAAAAAAAGTGTCAAATTACTCAGCTCGAGGAGATTTTGAAGATGTTACAACACATCATGATTGCATCTTGTTGAAATTCCAAGAAAAATAGAACTTTATGAGCTGAAACACACAACTTTTTTCACTTTTCAAACTTTGTAGCTCGATAACTTCGGCAAATGAGGATCAAACTTGTTAAACAAAGTGTCAAATTACTCAGTTCGACGAGATTTTGAAGATGTTACAACACATCATGATTGCATCTTGTTGAATTTCCAAGAAAAATAGTACTTTATGTGCTAAAACACACAACATTGGTGACTTTTCAAAATTTGTAGCTCGATAACTTCGGCAAATGAGGATCAAATTTGTGAAAAAAAGTGTCAAGTTACTCAGCTCGACGAGACTTTGAAGATGTTATAACACATCTGGATTGCATCTTGTTGAATTTCCAAGAAAAATAGTACTTTATGTGCTCAAACACACAAGTTTTGTGACTTTTAAAAATTTGAAGCTCGATAACTTCGGCAAATGAGGACCAAATTTGTGAAAAAAAGTGTCAAGTTACTCAGCTCGACGAGACTTTGAAGATGTTATAACACATCTGGATTGCATCTTGTTGAATTTCCAAGAAAAATAGTACTTTATGTGCTCAAACACACAACTTTTGTGACATTTCAAAATTTGTAGCTCGATAACTTCGGCAAATGAGGATCAAATTTGTTAAAAAACGTGTCAAGTTACTCAGCTCGACGAGACTTTGAAGATGTTATAACACATCTGGATTGCATCTTGTTGAAATTCCAAGAAAAATAGAACTTTATGTGCTCAAACACACAACTTTTGTGACTTTTCAAACTTTGAATCACGATAACTTCGGCAAATGATTTCCAAATTTGTTAAACAAAGTGTCAAATTACTCAGCTCGACGAGATTTTGAAAATGAACAATACATCATGATTGCATCTTGTTGAATTTCCAAGAAAAATAGTACTTTATGTGCTAAAACACACAACATTGGTGACTTTTCAAAATTTGTAGCTCGATAACTTCGGCAAATGAGTATCAAATTTGTTAAAAAAAGTGTCAAATTACTCAGCTCGACGAGATTTTGAAGATGTTATAACACATCTGGATTGCATCTTGTTGAATTTCCAAGAAAAATAGTACTTTATGTGCTCAAACACACAACTTTTGTGACATTTCAAAATTTGTAGCTCGATAACTTCGGCAAATGAGGATCAAATTTGTTAAAAAACGTGTCAAGTTACTCAGCTCGACGAGACTTTGAAGATGTTATAACACATCTGGATTGCATCTTGTTGAATTTCCAAGAAAAATAGTACTTTATGTGCTCAAACACACAACTTTTGTGACATTTCAAAATTTGTAGCTCGATAACTTCGGCAAATGAGGATCAAATTTGTTAAAAAACGTGTCAAGTTACTCAGCTCGACGAGACTTTGAAGATGTTATAACACATCTGGATAGCATCTTGTTGAATTTCCAAGAAAAATAGTACTTTATGTGCTCAAACACACAACTTTTGTGACATTTCAAAATTTGTTGCTCGATAACTTCGGCAAATGAGGATCAAATTTGTTAAAAAACGTGTCAAGTTACTCAGCTCGACGAGACTTTGAAGATGTTATAACACATCTGGATTGCATCTTGTTGAATTTCCAAGAAAAATAGTACTTTATGTGCTCAAACACACAACTTTTGTGACATTTCAAAATTTGTAGCTCGATAACTGCGGCAAATGAGGATCAAATTTGTTAAAAAAAGTGTCAAATTACTCAGCTCGACGAGATTTTCAAGATGTTACAACACATCATGATTGCATCTTGTTGAATTTCCAAGAAAAATAGTACTTTATGTGCTAAAACACACAACATTGGTGACTTTTCAAAATTTGTAGCTCGATAACTTCGGCAAATGAGGATCAAATTTGTTAAAAAAGTGTCAAATTACTCAGCTCGACGAGATTTTGAAGATGTTATAACACATCTGGATTGCATCTTGTTGAATTTCCAAGAAAAATAGTACTTTATGTGCTCAACCACACAATTTTTGTGACTTTTCAAAATTTGTAGCTCGATAACTGCGGCAAATGAGGATCAAATTTGTTAAAAAAAGTGTCAAATTACTCAGCTCGACGAGATTTTCAAGATGTTACAACACATCATGATTGCATCTTGTTGAATTTCCAAGAAAAATAGTACTTTATGTGCTAAAACACACAACATTGGTGACTTTTCAAAATTTGTAGCTCGATAACTTCGGCAAATGAGGATCAAATTTGTTAAAAAAGTGTCAAATTACTCAGCTCGACGAGATTTTGAAGATGTTATAACACATCTGGATTGCATCTTGTTGAATTTCCAAGAAAAATAGTACTTTATGTGCTCAACCACACAATTTTTGTGACTTTTCAAAATTTGTAGCTCGATAACTTCGGCAAATGAGGATCAAATTTATTAAACAAAGTGTCAAATTACTCAGCTCGACGAGATTTTGAAGATGTTACAACACATCATGATTGCATCTGGTTGAATGTCCAAGAAAAATAGTACTTTATGTGCTCAAACTCACAACTTTTTTCACTTTTCAAATTTTGTAGCTCGATAACTTCGGCAAATGAGGATCAAATTTATTAAACAAAGTGTCAAATTACTCAGCTCGACGAGATTTTGAAGATGTTATAACACATCTGGATTACATCTTGTTGAATTTCCAAGAAAAATAGTACTTTATGTGCTCAAACACACAACTTTTGTGACATTTCAAAATTTGTAGCTTGATAACTTCGGCAAATGAGGATCAAATTTGTTAAAAAACGTGTCAAGTTACTCAGCTCGACGAGACTTTGAAGATGTTATAACACATCTGGATTGCATCTTGTTGAATTTCCAAGAAAAATAGTACTTTAAGTGCTCAAACACACAACTTTTGTGACATTTCAAAATTTGTAGCTCGATAACTGCGGCAAATGAGGAACAAATTTGTTAAAAAAAGTGTCAAATTACTCAGCTCGACGAGATTTTGAAGATGTTACAACACATCATGATTGCATCTTGTTGAATTTCCAAGAAAAATAGTACTTTATGTGCTAAAACACACAACATTGGTGACTTTTCAAAATTTGTAGCTCGATAACTTCGGCAAATGAGGATCAAATTTGTTAAAAAAGTGTCAAATTACTCAGCTCGACGAGATTTTGAAGATGTTATAACACATCTGGATTGCATCTTGTTGAATTTCCAAGAAAAATAGTACTTTATGTGCTCAAACACACAACTTTTGTGACATTTCAAAATTTGTAGCTCGATAACTTCGGCAAATGAGGATCAAATTTGTTAAAAAACGTGTCAAGTTACTCAGCTCGACGAGACTTTGAAGATGTTATAACACATCTGGATTGCATCTTGTTGAATTTCCAAGAAAAATAGTACTTTATGTGCTCAAACACACAACTTTTGTGACATTTCAAAATTTGTAGCTCGATAACTTCGGCAAATGAGGATCAAATTTGTTAAAAAACGTGTCAAGTTACTCAGCTCGACGAGACTTTGAAGATGTTATAACACATCTGGATTGCATCTTGTTGAATTTCCAAGAAAAATAGTACTTTATGTGCTCAAACACACAACTTTTGTGACATTTCAAAATTTGTAGCTCGATAACTTCGGCAAATGAGGATCAAATTTGTTAAAAAACGTGTCAAGTTACTCAGCTCGACGAGACTTTGAAGATGTTATACCACATCTGGATTGCATCTTGTTGAATTTCCAAGAAAAATAGTACTTTATGTGCTCAAACACACAACTTTTGTGACATTTCAAAATTTGTTGCTCGATAACTTCGGCAAATGAGGATCAAATTTGTTAAAAAACGTGTCAAGTTACTCAGCTCGACGAGACTTTGAAGATGTTATAACACATCTGGATTGCATCTTGTTGAATTTCCAAGAAAAATAGTACTTTATGTGCTCAAACACACAACTTTTGTGACATTTCAAAATTTGTAGCTCGATAACTGCGGCAAATGAGGATCAAATTTGTTAAAAAAAGTGTCAAATTACTCAGCTCGACGAGATTTTCAAGATGTTACAACACATCATGATTGCATCTTGTTGAATTTCCAAGAAAAATAGTACTTTATGTGCTAAAACACACAACATTGGTGACTTTTCAAAATTTGTAGCTCGATAACTTCGGCAAATGAGGATCAAATTTGTTAAAAAAGTGTCAAATTACTCAGCTCGACGAGATTTTGAAGATGTTATAACACATCTGGATTGCATCTTGTTGAATTTCCAAGAAAAATAGTACTTTATGTGCTCAACCACACAATTTTTGTGACTTTTCAAAATTTGTAGCTCGATAACTGCGGCAAATGAGGATCAAATTTGTTAAAAAAAGTGTCAAATTACTCAGCTCGACGAGATTTTCAAGATGTTACAACACATCATGATTGCATCTTGTTGAATTTCCAAGAAAAATAGTACTTTATGTGCTAAAACACACAACATTGGTGACTTTTCAAAATTTGTAGCTCGATAACTTCGGCAAATGAGGATCAAATTTGTTAAAAAAGTGTCAAATTACTCAGCTCGACGAGATTTTGAAGATGTTATAACACATCTGGATTGCATCTTGTTGAATTTCCAAGAAAAATAGTACTTTATGTGCTCAACCACACAATTTTTGTGACTTTTCAAAATTTGTAGCTCGATAACTTCGGCAAATGAGGATCAAATTTATTAAACAAAGTGTCAAATTACTCAGCTCGACGAGATTTTGAAGATGTTACAACACATCATGATTGCATCTGGTTGAATGTCCAAGAAAAATAGTACTTTATGTGCTCAAACTCACAACTTTTTTCACTTTTCAAATTTTGTAGCTCGATAACTTCGGCAAATGAGGATCAAATTTATTAAACAAAGTGTCAAATTACTCAGCTCGACGAGATTTTGAAGATGTTATAACACATCTGGATTACATCTTGTTGAATTTCCAAGAAAAATAGTACTTTATGTGCTCAAACACACAACTTTTGTGACATTTCAAAATTTGTAGCTTGATAACTTCGGCAAATGAGGATCAAATTTGTTAAAAAACGTGTCAAGTTACTCAGCTCGACGAGACTTTGAAGATGTTATAACACATCTGGATTGCATCTTGTTGAATTTCCAAGAAAAATAGTACTTTAAGTGCTCAAACACACAACTTTTGTGACATTTCAAAATTTGTAGCTCGATAACTGCGGCAAATGAGGAACAAATTTGTTAAAAAAAGTGTCAAATTACTCAGCTCGACGAGATTTTGAAGATGTTACAACACATCATGATTGCATCTTGTTGAATTTCCAAGAAAAATAGTACTTTATGTGCTAAAACACACAACATTGGTGACTTTTCAAAATTTGTAGCTCGATAACTTCGGCAAATGAGGATCAAATTTGTTAAAAAAGTGTCAAATTACTCAGCTCGACGAGATTTTGAAGATGTTATAACACATCTGGATTGCATCTTGTTGAATTTCCAAGAAAAATAGTACTTTATGTGCTCAAACACACAACTTTTGTGACATTTCAAAATTTGTAGCTCGATAACTTCGGCAAATGAGGATCAAATTTGTTAAAAAACGTGTCAAGTTACTCAGCTCGACGAGACTTTGAAGATGTTATAACACATCTGGATTGCATCTTGTTGAATTTCCAAGAAAAATAGTACTTTATGTGCTCAAACACACAACTTTTGTGACATTTCAAAATTTGTAGCTCGATAACTTCGGCAAATGAGGATCAAATTTGTTAAAAAACGTGTCAAGTTACTCAGCTCGACGAGACTTTGAAGATGTTATAACACATCTGGATTGCATCTTGTTGAATTTCCAAGAAAAATAGTACTTTATGTGCTCAAACACACAACTTTTGTGACATTTCAAAATTTGTAGCTCGATAACTTCGGCAAATGAGGATCAAATTTGTTAAAAAACGTGTCAAGTTACTCAGCTCGACGAGACTTTGAAGATGTTATACCACATCTGGATTGCATCTTGTTGAATTTCCAAGAAAAATAGTACTTTATGTGCTCAAACACACAACTTTTGTGACATTTCAAAATTTGTTGCTCGATAACTTCGGCAAATGAGGATCAAATTTGTTAAAAAACGTGTCAAGTTACTCAGCTCGACGAGACTTTGAAGATGTTATAACACATCTGGATTGCATCTTGTTGAATTTCCAAGAAAAATAGTACTTTATGTGCTCAAACACACAACTTTTGTGACATTTCAAAATTTGTAGCTCGATAACTGCGGCAAATGAGGATCAAATTTGTTAAAAAAAGTGTCAAATTACTCAGCTCGACGAGATTTTCAAGATGTTACAACACATCATGATTGCATCTTGTTGAATTTCCAAGAAAAATAGTACTTTATGTGCTCAAACTCACAACTTTTTTCACTTTTCAAATTTTGTAGCTCGATAACTTCGGCAAATGAGGATCAAATTTGTTAAAAAAAGTGTCAAATTACTCAGCTCGACGAGATTTTGAAGATGTTATAACACATCTGGATTGCATCTTGTTGAATTTCCAAGAAAAATAGTACTTTATGTGCTCAAACACACAACTTTTGTGACATTTCAAAATTTGAAGCTCGATAACTTCGGCAAATGAGGACCAAATTTGTTAAACAAAGTGTCAAATTACTCAGCTCGACGAGATTTTGAAAATGAACAATACATCATGATTGCATCTTGTTGAATTTCCAAGAAAAATAGTTCTTTATGTGCTAAAACACACAACTTTTGTGACTTTTCAAAATTTGTAGCTCGATAACTTCGGCAAATGAGGATCAAATTTGTGAAAAAAAGTGTCAAGTTACTCAGCTCGACGAGACTTTGAAGATGTTATAACACATCTGGATTGCATCTTGTTGAATTTCTAAGAAAAATAGTACTTTATGTGCTCAAACTCACAACTTTTTTCACTTTTCAAATTTTGTAGCTCGATAACTTCGGCAAATGAGGATCAAATTTGTTAAAAAAAGTGTCAAATTACTCAGCTCGAGGAGATTTTGAAGATGTTACAACACATCATGATTGCATCTTGTTGAATTTCCAAGAAAAATAGTACTTTATGTGCTCAAACACACAACTTTTGTGACTTTTAAAAATTTGAAGCTCGATAACTTCGGCAAATGAGGATCAAATTTGTTAAAAAAAGTGTCAAATTACTCAGCTCGACGAGATTTTGAAGATGTTATAACACATCATGATTGCATCTTGTTGAATTTCCAAGAAAAATAGTACTTTATGTGCTCAAACACACAACTTTTGTGACTTTTCAAAATTTGTAGCTCGATAACTTCGGCAAATGAGGATCAAATTTGTGAAAAAAAGTGTCAAGTTACTCAGCTCGACGAGACTTTGAAGATGTTATAACACATCTGGATTGCATCTTGTTGAATTTCTAAGAAAAATAGTACTTTATGTGCTCAAACTCACAACTTTTTTCACTTTTCAAAATTTGTAGCTCGATAACTTCGGCAAATGATTTCCAAATTTGTTAAACAAAGTGTCAAATTACTCAGATCGACGAGATTTTGAAAATGAACAATACATCATGATTGCATCTTGTTGAATTTCCAAGAAAAATATTACTTTATGTGCTAAAACACACAACATTGGTGACTTTTCAAAATTTGTAGCTCGATAACTTCGGCAAATGAGGATCAAATTTGTTAAAAAAAGTGTCAAATTACTCAGCTCGACGAGATTTTGAAGATGTTATAACACATCTGGATTGCATCTTGTTGAATTTCCAAGAAAAATAGTACTTTATGTGCTCAAACACACAACTTTTGTGACATTTCAAAATTTGTAGCTCGATAACTTCGGCAAATGATGACCAAATTTGTTAAACAAAGTGTCACATTACTCAGCTCCACGAGATTTTGAAGATGTTATAACACATCTGGATTGCATCTTGTTGAAATTCCAAGAAAAATAGAACTTTATGTGCTCAAACACACAACTTTTGTGACTTTTCAAACTGTGAATCTCGATAACTTCGGCAAATGATTTCCAAACTTGTTAAACAAAGTGTCAAATTACTCAGTTCGACGAGATTTTGAAAATGAACAATACATCATGATTGCATCTTGTTGAATTTCCAAGAAAAATAGTTCTTTATGTGCTAAAACACACAACATTTGTGACTTTTCAAAATTTGTAGCTCGATAACTTCGGCAAATGAGGATCAAATTTGTGAAAAAAAGTGTCAAGTTACTCAGCTCGACGAGACTTTGAAGATGTTATAACACATCTGGATTGCATCTTGTTGAATTTCTAAGAAAAATAGTACTTTATGTGCTCAAACTCACAACTTTTTTCACTTTTCAAATTTTGTAGCTCGATAACTTCGGCAAATGAGGATCAAATTTGTTAAAAAAAGTGTCAAATTACTCAGCTCGAGGAGATTTTGAAGATGTTACAACACATCATGATTGCATCTTGTTGAATTTCCAAGAAAAATAGTACTTTATGTGCTCAAACACACAACTTTTGTGACTTTTAAAAATTTGAAGCTCGATAACTTCGGCAAATGAGGATCAAATTTGTTAAAAAAAGTGTCAAATTACTCAGCTCGACGAGATTTTGAAGATGTTATAACACATCATGATTGCATCTTGTTGAATTTCCAAGAAAAATAGTACTTTATGTGCTCAAACACACAACTTTTGTGACTTTTCAAAATTTGTAGCTCGATAACTTCGGCAAATGAGGATCAAATTTGTGAAAAAAAGTGTCAAGTTACTCAGCTCGACGAGACTTTGAAGATGTTATAACACATCTGGATTGCATCTTGTTGAATTTCTAAGAAAAATAGTACTTTATGTGCTCAAACTCACAACTTTTTTCACTTTTCAAATTTTGTAGCTCGATAACTTCGGCAAATGAGGATCAAATTTGTTAAAAAAAGTGTCAAATTACTCAGCTCGAGGAGATTTTGAAGATGTTACAACACATCATGATTGCATCTTGTTGAATTTCCAAGAAAAATAGTACTTTATGTGCTAAAACACACAACATTGGTGACTTTTCAAAATTTGTAGCTCGATAACTTCGGCAAATGAGGATCAAATTTGTTAAACAAAGTGTCAAATTACTCAGCTCGACGAGATTTTGAAAATGAACAATACATCATGATTGCATCTTGTTGAATTTCCAAGAAAAATAGTACTTTATGTGCTCAACCACACAACTTTTGTGACTTTTCAAAATTTGTAGCTCGATAACTTCGGCAAATGAGGATCAAATTTATTAAACAAAGTGTCAAATTACTCAGCTCGAGGAGATTTTGAAGATGTTACAACACATCATGATTGCATCTTGTTGAATTTCCAAGAAAAATAGTACTTTATGTGCTCAAACACACAACTTTTGTGACTTTTAAAAATTTGAAGCTCGATAACTTCGGCAAATGAGGACCAAATTTGTGAAAAAAAGTGTCATGTTACTCAGCTCGACGAGACTTTGAAGATGTTATAACACATCTGGATTGCATCTTGTTGAATTTCCAAGAAAAATAGTACTTTATGTGCTCAAACTCACAACTTTTTTCACTTTTCAAATTTTGTAGCTCGATAACTTCGGCAAATGAGGATCAAATTTGTTAAAAAAAGTGTCAAATTACTCAGCTCGAGGAGATTTTGAAGATGTTACAACACATCATGATTGCATCTTGTTGAATTTCCAAGAAAAATAGTACTTTATGTGCTCAAACACACAACTTTTGTAACATTTCAAAATTCGTAGCTCGATAACTGCGGCAAATGAGGATCAAATTTGTTAAAAAAAGTGTCAAATTACTCAGCTCGACGAGATTTTGAAGATGTTACTACACATCATGATTGCATCTTGTTGAATGTCCAAGAAAAATAGAACTTTATGTGCTCAAACACACAACTTTTGTGACTTTTCAAATTTTGGAGCTCGATAACTTCGGCAAATGAGGATCAAACTTGTTAAACAAAGTGTCAAATTGATCAGCTCGACGAGATTTTGAAGATGTCACAACACATCATGATTGCATCTTGTTGAAATTCCAAGAAAAATTGAACTTTATGAGCTGAAACACACAACTTTTTTCACTTTTCAAACTTTGTAGCTCGATAACTTCGGCAAATGAGGATCACACTTGTTAAACAAAGTGTCAAATTACTCAGCTCGACGAGATTTTGAAAATGAACAATACATTATGATTGCATCTTGTTGAATTTCCAAGAAAAATAGTTCTTTATGTGCTAAAACACACAACTTTTGTGACTTTTCAAACTTTGAATCTCGATAACTTCGGCAAATGATTTCCAAATTTGTTAAACAAAGTGTCAAATTACTCAGCTCGACGAGATTTTGAAGATGTTATAACACATCTGGATTGCATCTTGTTGAAATTCCAAGAAAAATAGAACTTTATGTGCTCAAACACACAACTTTTGTGACTTTTCAAACTTTGAATCTCGATAACTTCGGCAAATGATTTCCAAATTTGTTAAACAAAGTGTCAAATTACTCAGCTCGACGAGATTTTGAAAATGAACAGTACATCATGATTGCATCTTGTTGAATTTCCAAGAAAAATAGTACTTTATGTGCTAAAACACACAACATTGGTGACTTTTCAAAATTTGTAGCTCGATAACTTCGGCAAATGAGGATCAAATTTGTTAAAAAAAGTGTCAAATTACTCAGCTCGACGAGATTTTGAAGATGTTATAACACATCTGGATTGCATCTTGCTGAATTTCCAAGAAAAATAGTACTTTATGTGCTCAAACACACAACTTTTGTGACATTTCAAAATTTGTAGCTCGATAACTTCGGCAAATGAGGATCAAATTTGTTAAAAAACGTGTCAAGTTACTCAGCTCGACGAGACTTTGAAGATGTTATAACACATCTGGATTGCATCTTGTTGAATTTCCAAGAAAAATAGTACTTTATGTGCTCAAACACACAACTTTTGTGACATTTCAAAATTTGTAGCTCGATAACTTCGGCAAATGAGGATCAAATTTGTTAAAAAACGTGTCAAGTTACTCAGCTCGACGAGACTTTGAAGATGTTATAACACATCTGGATTGCATCTTGTTGAATTTCCAAGAAAAATAGTACTTTATGTGCTCAAACACACAACTTTTGTGACATTTCAAAATTTGTAGCTCGATAACTTCGGCAAATGATGACCAAATTTGTTAAACAAAGTGTCACATTACTCAGCTCCACGAGATTTTGAAGATGTTATAACACATCTGGATTGCATCTTGTTGAATTTCCAAGAAAAATAGTACTTTAAGTGCTCAAACACACAACTTTTGTGACTTTTCAAAATTTGAAGCTCGATAACTTCGGCAAATGAGGACCAAATTTGTAAAACAAAGTGTCAAATTGATCAGCTCGACGAGATTTTGAAGATGTCACAACACATCATGATTGCATCTTGTTGAAATTCCAAGAAAAATAGAACTTTATGTGCTCAAACACACAACTTTTGTGACTTTTCAAACTTTGAATCTCGATAACTTCGGCAAATGATTTCCAAATTTGTTAAACAAAGTGTCAAATTACTCAGCTCGACGAGATTTTGAAAATGAACAATACATCATGATTGCATCTTGTTGAATTTCCAAGAAAAATAGTACTTTATGTGCTAAAACACACAACATTGGTGACTTCAAAATTTGTAGCTCGATAACTTCGGCAAATGAGGATCAAATTTGTTAAAAAACGTGTCAAGTTACTCAGCTCGACGAGACTTTGAAGATGTTATAACACATCTGGATTGCATCTTGTTGAATTTCCAAGAAAAATAGTACTTTATGTGCTCAAACACACAACTTTTGTGACATTTCAAAATTTGTAGCTCGATAACTGCGGCAAATGAGGATCAAATTTGTTAAAAAAAGTGTCAAATTACTCAGCTCGACGAGATTTTGAAGATGTTGCTACACATCATGATTGCATCTTGTTGAAATTCCAAGAAAAATAGAACTTTATGTGCTCAAACACACAACTTTTGTGACTTTTCAAACTTTGAATCTCGATAACTTCGGCAAATGATTTCCAAATTTGTTAAACAAAGTGTCAAATTACTCAGCTCGACGAGATTTTGAAAATGAACAATACATCATGATTGCATCTTGTTGAATTTCCAAGAAAAATAGTACTTTACGTGCTCAACCACACAACTTTTGTGACTTTTCAAAATTTGTAGCTCGATAACTTCGGCAAATGAGGATCAAATTTATTAAACAAAGTGTCAAATTACTCAGCTCGACGAGATTTTGAAGATGTTACAACACATCATGATTACATCTTGTTGAATGTCCAAGAAAAATAGTACTTTATGTGCTCAAACTCACAACTTTTGTGACTTTTCAAACTTTGAATCTCGATAACTTCGGCAAATGATTTCCACATTTGTTAAACAAAGTGTCAAATTACTCAGCTCGACGAGATTTTGAAAATGAACAATACATTATGATTGCATCTTGTTGAATTTCCAAGTAAAATAGTTCTTTATGTGCTAAAACACACAACTTTTGTGACTTTTCAAAATTTGTAGGTCGATAACTTCGGCAAATGAGGATCAAATTTGTTAAAAAAAGTGTCAAATTACTCAGCTCGACGAGATTTTGAAGATGTTATAACACATCTGGATTGCATCTTGTTGAAATTCCAAGAAAAATAGAACTTTATGTGCTCAAACACACAACTTTTGTGACTTTTCAAACTTTGAATCTCGATAACTTCGGCAAATGATTTCCAAATTTGTTAAAAAAAGTGTCAAATTACTCAGCTCGACGAGATTTTGAAGATGTTATAACACATCTGGATTGCATCTTGTTGAATTTCCAAGAAAAATAGTAATTTATGTGCTCAAACACACAACTTTTGTGACATTTCAAAATTTGTAGCTCGATAACTTCGGCAAATGATGACCAAATTTGTTAAACAAAGTGTCACATTACTCAGCTCCACGAGATTTTGAAGATGTTATAACACATCTGGATTGCATCTTGTTGAATTTCCAAGAAAAATAGTACTTTAAGTGCTCAAACACACAACTTTTGTGACTTTTCAAAATTTGAAGCTCGATAACTTCGGCAAATGAGGACCAAATTTGTTAAACAAAGTGTCAAATTGATCAGCTCGACGAGATTTTGAAGATGTCACAACACATCATGATTGCATCTTGTTGAAATTCCAAGAAAAATAGAACTTTATGAGCTGAAACACATAACTTTTTTCACTTTTCAAACTTTGTAGCTCGATAACTTCGGCAAATGAGGATCAAATTTGTTGAAAAACGTGTCAAGTTACTCAGCTCGACGAGACTTTGAAGATGTTATAACACATCTGGATTGCATCTTGTTGAATTTCCAAGAAAAATAGTACTTTATGTGCTCAAACACACAACATTTGTGACATTTCAAAATTTGTAGCTCGATAACTGCGGCAAATGAGGATCAAATTTGTTAAAAAAAGTGTCAAATTACTCAGCTCGACGAGATTTTGAAGATGTTGCTACACATCATGATTGCATCTTGTTGAAATTCCAAGAAAAATAGAACTTTATGTGCTCAAACACACAACTTTTGTGACTTTTCAAACTTTGAATCTCGATAACTTCGGCAAATGATTTCCAAATTTGTTAAACAAAGTGTCAAATTACTCAGCTCGACGAGATTTTGAAAATGAACAATACATCATGATTGCATCTTGTTGAATTTCCAAGAAAAATAGTACTTTATGTGCTCAACCACACAACTTTTGTGACTTTTCAAAATTTGTAGCTCGATAACTTCGGCAAATGAGGATCAAATTTATTAAACAAAGTGTCAAATTACTCAGCTCGACGAGATTTTGAAGATGTTACTACACATCATGATTGCATCTTGTTGAAATTCCAAGAAAAATAGAACTTTATGTGCTCAAACACACAACTTTTGTGACTTTGCAAACTTTGAATCTCGATAACTTCGGCAAATGATTTCCAAATTTGTTAAACAAAGTGTCAAATTACTCAGCTCGACGAGATTTTGAAAATGAACAATACATCATGATTGCATCTTGTTGAATTTCCAAGAAAAATAGTACTTTATGTGCTCAACCACACAACTTTTGTGACTTTTCAAAATTTGTAGCTCGATAACTTCGGCAAATGAGGATCAAATTTATTAAACAAAGTGTCAAATTACTCAGCTCGACGAGATTTTGAAGATGTTACTACACATCATGATTGCATCTTGTTGAAATTCCAAGAAAAATAGAACTTTATGTGCTCAAACACACAACTTTTGTGACTTTTCAAACTTTGAATCTCGATAACTTCGGCAAATGATTTCCAAATTTGTTAAACAAAGTGTCAAATTACTCAGCTCGACGAGATTTTGAAAATGAACAATACATCATGATTGCATCTTGTTGAATTTCCAAGAAAAATAGTACTTTATGTGCTCAACCACACAACTTTTGTGACTTTTCAAAATTTGTAGCTCGATAACTTCGGCAAATGAGGATCAAATTTATTAAACAAAGTGTCAAATTACTCAGCTCGACGAGATTTTGAAGATGTTACAACACATCATGATTACATCTTGTTGAATGTCCAAGAAAAATAGTACTTTATGTGCTCAAACTCACAACTTTTTTCACTTTTCAAATTTTGTAGCTCGACAACTTCGGCAAATGAGGATCAAACTTGTTAAAAAAAGTGTCAAATTACTCAGCTCGACGAGATTTTGAAGATGTTACAACACATCATGATTACATCTTGTTGAATTTCCAAGAAAAATAGTACTTTATGTGCTCAAACACACAACTTTTGTGACATTTCAAAATTTGTAGCTCGATAACTGCGGCAAATGAGGATCAAATTTGTTAAAAAAAGTGTCAAATTACTCAGCTCGACGAGATTTTGAAGATGTTGCTACACATCATGATTGCATCTTG
This sequence comes from Euwallacea fornicatus, assembly GCF_040115645.1. Classification (NCBI taxonomy): domain Eukaryota; kingdom Metazoa; phylum Arthropoda; class Insecta; order Coleoptera; family Curculionidae; genus Euwallacea; species Euwallacea fornicatus. The sequence continues at coordinate 447,212 of NW_027096020.1, read as the reverse complement.
TTGAAATTCCAAGAAAAATAGAACTTTATGTGCTCAAACACACAACTTTTGTGACTTTTCAAACTTTGAATCTCGATAACTTCGGCAAATGATTTCCAAATTTGTTAAACAAAGTGTCAAATTACTCAGCTCGACGAGATTTTGAAAATGAACAATACATCATGATTGCATCTTGTTGAATTTCCAAGAAAAATAGTACTTTATGTGCTCAACCACACAACTTTTGTGACTTTTCAAAATTTGTAGCTCGATAACTTCGGCAAATGAGGATCAAATTTATTAAACAAAGTGTCAAATTACTCAGCTCGACGAGATTTTGAAGATGTTACTACACATCATGATTGCATCTTGTTGAAATTCCAAGAAAAATAGAACTTTATGTGCTCAAACACACAACTTTTGTGACTTTTCAAACTTTGAATCTCGATAACTTCGGCAAATGATTTCCAAATTTGTTAAACAAAGTGTCAAATTACTCAGCTCGACGAGATTTTGAAAATGAACAATACATCATGATTGCATCTTGTTGAATTTCCAAGAAAAATAGTACTTTATGTGCTCAACCACACAACTTTTGTGACTTTTCAAAATTTGTAGCTCGATAACTTCGGCAAATGAGGATCAAATTTATTAAACAAAGTGTCAAATTACTCAGCTCGACGAGATTTTGAAGATGTTACTACACATCATGATTGCATCTTGTTGAAATTCCAAGAAAAATAGAACTTTATGTGCTCAAACACACAACTTTTGTGACTTTTCAAACTTTGAATCTCGATAACTTCGGCAAATGATTTCCAAATTTGTTAAACAAAGTGTCAAATTACTCAGCTCGACGAGATTTTGAAAATGAACAATACATCATGATTGCATCTTGTTGAATTTCCAAGAAAAATAGTACTTTATGTGCTCAACCACACAACTTTTGTGACTTTTCAAAATTTGTAGCTCGATAACTTCGGCAAATGAGGATCAAATTTATTAAACAAAGTGTCAAATTACTCAGCTCGACGAGATTTTGAAGATGTTACAACACATCATGATTACATCTTGTTGAATGTCCAAGAAAAATAGTACTTTATGTGCTCAAACTCACAACTTTTTTCACTTTTCAAATTTTGTAGCTCGACAACTTCGGCAAATGAGGATCAAACTTGTTAAAAAAAGTGTCAAATTACTCAGCTCGACGAGATTTTGAAGATGTTACAACACATCATGATTACATCTTGTTGAATGTCCAAGAAAAATAGTACTTTATGTGCTCAACCACACAACTTTTGTGACTTTTCAAAATTTGTAGCTCGATAACTTCGGCAAATGAGGATCAAATTTATTAAACAAAGTGTCAAATTACTCAGCTCGACGAGATTTTGAAGATGTTACTACACATCATGATTGCATCTTGTTGAAATTCCAAGAAAAATAGTACTTTATGTGCTAAAACACACAACATTGGTGACTTTTCAAAATTTGTAGCTCGATAACTTCGGCAAATGAGGATCAAATTTGTTAAAAAACGTGTCAAGTTACTCAGCTCGACGAGATTTTGAAGATGTTGCTACACATCATGATTGCATCTTGTTGAAATTCCAAGAAAAATAGAACTTTATGTGCTCAAACACACAACTTTTGTGACTTTTCAAACTTTGAATCTCGATAACTTCGGCAAATGATTTCCAAATTTGTTAAACAAAGTGTCAAATTACTCAGCTCGACGAGATTTTGAAAATGAACAATACATCATGATTAGATCTTGTTGAATGTCCAAGAAAAATAGTACTTTATGTGCTAAAACACACAACATTGGTGACTTTTCAAAATTTGTAGCTCGATAACTTCGGCAAATGAGGATCAAATTTGTTAAAAAACGTGTCAAGTTACTCAGCTCGACGAGACTTTGAAGATGTTACTACACATCATGATTGCATCTTGTTGAAATTCCAAGAAAAATAGAACTTTATGTGCTCAAACACACAACTTTTGTGACATTTCAAAATTTGTAGCTCGATAATTTCGGCAAATGAGGATCCAATATGTTAAAAAACGTGTCAAGTTACTCAGCTCGACGAGACTTTGAAGATGTTATAACACATCTGGATTGCATCTTGTTGAATTTCCAAGAAAAATAGTACTTTATGTGCTAAAACACACAACTTTTGTGACATTTCAAAATTTGTAGCTCGATAACTGCGGCAAATGAGGATCAAATTTGTTAAAAAAAGTGTCCATTTACTCAGCTCGACGAGATTTTGAAGATGTTACTACACATCATGATTGCATCTTGTTGAAATTCCAAGAAAAATAGAACTTTATGTGCTCAAACACACAACTTTTGTGACATTTCAAAATTTGTAGCTCGATAACTTCGGCAAATGAGGATCCAATATGTTAAAAAACGTGTCAAGTTACTCAGCTCGACGAGACTTTGAAGATGTTATAACACATCTGGATTGCATCTTGTTGAATTTCCAAGAAAAATAGTACTTTATGTGCTCAAACACACAACTTTTGTGACATTTCAAAATTTGTAGCTCGATAACTTCGGCAAATGAGGATCAAATTTGTTAAAAAACCTGTCAAGTTACTCAGCTCGACGAGACTTTGAAGATGTTATAACACATCTGGATTGCATCTTGTTGAATTTCCAAGAAAAATAGTACTTTATGTGCTAAAACACACAACATTGGTGACTTTTCAAAATTTGTAGCTCGATAACTTCGGCAAATGAGGATCAAATTTGTTAAAAAACGTGTCAAGTTACTCAGCTCGACGAGACTTTGAAGATGTTATAACACATCTGGATTGCATCTTGTTGAATTTCCAAGAAAAATAGTACTTTATGTGCTCAAACACACAACTTTTGTGACATTTCAAAATTTGTAGCTCGATAACTTCGGCAAATGAGGATCTAATTTGTTAAAAAACGTGTCAAGTTACTCAGCTCGACGAGACTTTGAAGATGTTATAACACATCTGGATTGCATTTTGTTGAATTTCCAAGAAAAATAGTACTTTATGTGCTCAAACACACAACTTTTGTGACATTTCAAAATTTGTAGCTCGATAACTGCGGCAAATGAGGATCAAATTTGTTAAAAAAAGTGTCAAATTACTCAGCTCGACGAGATTTTGAAGATGTTACTACACATCATGATTGCATCTTGTTGAAATTCCAAGAAAAATAGAACTTTATGTGCTCAAACACACAACTTTTGTGACTTTTCAAACTTTGAATCTCGATAACTTCGGCAAATGATTTCCAAATTTGTTAAACAAAGTGTCAAATTACTCAGCTCGACGAGATTTTGAAAATGAACAATACATCATGATTGCATCTTGTTGAATTTCCAAGAAAAATAGTACTTTATGTGCTCAACCACACAACTTTTGTGACTTTTCAAAATTTGTAGCTCGATAACTTCGGCAAATGAGGATCAAATTTATTAAACAAAGTGTCAAATTACTCAGCTCGACGAGATTTTGAAGATGTTACAACACATCATGATTACATCTTGTTGAATGTCCAAGAAAAATAGTACTTTATGTGCTCAAACTCACAACTTTTTTCACTTTTCAAATTTTGTAGCTCGATAACTTCGGCAAATGAGGATCAAACTTGTTAAAAAAAGTGTCAAATTACTCAGCTCGACGAGATTTTGAAGATGTTATAACACATCTGGATTGCATCTTGTTGAATTTCCAAGAAAAATAGTACTTTATGTGCTCAAACACACAACTTTTGTGACATTTCAAAATTTGTAGCTCGATAACTTCGGCAAATGAGGATCCAATTTGTTAAAAAACGTGTCAAGTTACTCAGCTCGACGAGACTTTGAAGATGTTATAACACATCTGGATTGCATCTTGTTGAATTTCCAAGAAAAATAGTACTTTATGTGCTAAAACACACAACATTGGTGACTTTTCAAAATTTGTAGCTCGATAACTTCGGCAAATGAGGATCAAATTTGTTAAAAAACGTGTCAAGTTACTCAGCTCGACGAGACTTTGAAGATGTTATAACACATCTGGATTGCATCTTGTTGAATTTCCAAGAAAAATAGTACTTTATGTGCTCAAACACACAACTTTTGTGACATTTCAAAATTTGTATCTCGATAACTTCGGCAAATGAGGATCAAATTTGTTAAAAAAAGTGTCAAATTACTCAGCTCGACGAGATTTTGAAGATGTTACTACACATCATGATTGCATCTTGTTGAAATTCCAAGAAAAATAGAACTTTATGTGCTCAAACACACAACTTTTGTGACTTTTCAAACTTTGAATCTCGATAACTTCGGCAAATGATTTCCAAATTTGTTAAACAAAGTGTCAAATTACTCAGCTCGACGAGATTTTGAAAATGAACAATACATCATGATTGCATCTTGTTGAATTTCCAAGAAAAATAGTACTTTATGTGCTAAAACACACAACATTGGTGACTTTTCAAAATTTGTAGCTCGATAACTTCGGCAAATGAGGATCAAATTTGTTAAAAAACGTGTCAAGTTACTCAGCTCGACGAGACTTTGAAGATGTTATAACACATCTGGATTGCATCTTGTTGAATTTCCAAGAAAAATAGTACTTTATGTGCTCAACCACACAACTTTTGTGACTTTTCAAAATTTGTAGCTCGATAACTTCGGCAAATGAGGATCAAATTTATTAAACAAAGTGTCAAATTACTCAGCTCGACGAGATTTTGAAGATGTTACAACACATCATGATTAGATCTTGTTGAATGTCCAAGAAAAATAGTACTTTATGTGCTCAAACTCACAACTTTTTTCACTTTTCAAATTTTGTAGCTCGATAACTTCGGCAAATGAGGATCAAACTTGTTAAACAAAGTGTCAAATTACTCAGCTCGACGAGATTTTGAAGATGTTATAACACATCTGGATTGCATCTTGTTGAATTTCCAAGAAAAATAGTACTTTATGTGCTCAAACACACAACATTGGTGACTTTTCAAAATTTGTAGCTCGATAACTTCGGCAAATGAGGATCAAATTTGTTAAAAAACGTGTCAAGTTACTCAGCTCGACGAGACTTTGAAGATGTTATAACACATCTGGATTGCATCTTGTTGAATTTCCAAGAAAAATAGTACTTTATGTGCTAAAACACACAACATTGGTGACTTTTCAAAATTTGTAGCTCGATAACTTCGGCAAATGAGGATCAAATTTGTTAAAAAACGTGTCAAGTTACTCAGCTCGACGAGACTTTGAAGATGTTATAACACATCTGGATTGCATCTTGTTGAATTTCCAAGAAAAATAGTACTTTATGTGCTCAAACACACAACTTTTGTGACATTTCAAAATTTGTAGCTCGATAACTTCGGCAAATGAGGATCTAATTTGTTAAAAAACGTGTCAAGTTACTCAGCTCGACGAGACTTTGAAGATGTTATAACACATCTGGATTGCATTTTGTTGAATTTCCAAGAAAAATAGTACTTTATGTGCTCAAACACACAACTTTTGTGACATTTCAAAATTTGTAGCTCGATAACTGCGGCAAATGAGGATCAAATTTGTTAAAAAAAGTGTCAAATTACTCAGCTCGACGAGATTTTGAAGATGTTACTACACATCATGATTGCATCTTGTTGAAATTCCAAGAAAAATAGAACTTTATGTGCTCAAACACACAACTTTTGTGACTTTTCAAACTTTGAATCTCGATAACTTCGGCAAATGATTTCCAAATTTGTTAAACAAAGTGTCAAATTACTCAGCTCGACGAGATTTTGAAAATGAACAATACATCATGATTGCATCTTGTTGAATTTCCAAGAAAAATAGTACTTTATGTGCTCAACCACACAACTTTTGTGACTTTTCAAAATTTGTAGCTCGATAACTTCGGCAAATGAGGATCAAATTTATTAAACAAAGTGTCAAATTACTCAGCTCGACGAGATTTTGAAGATGTTACAACACATCATGATTACATCTTGTTGAATGTCCAAGAAAAATAGTACTTTATGTGCTCAAACTCACAACTTTTTTCACTTTTCAAATTTTGTAGCTCGATAACTTCGGCAAATGAGGATCAAACTTGTTAAAAAAAGTGTCAAATTACTCAGCTCGACGAGATTTTGAAGATGTTATAACACATCTGGATTGCATCTTGTTGAATTTCCAAGAAAAATAGTACTTTATGTGCTCAAACACACAACTTTTGTGACATTTCAAAATTTGTAGCTCGATAACTTCGGCAAATGAGGATCCAATTTGTTAAAAAACGTGTCAAGTTACTCAGCTCGACGAGACTTTGAAGATGTTATAACACATCTGGATTGCATCTTGTTGAATTTCCAAGAAAAATAGTACTTTATGTGCTAAAACACACAACATTGGTGACTTTTCAAAATTTGTAGCTCGATAACTTCGGCAAATGAGGATCAAATTTGTTAAAAAACGTGTCAAGTTACTCAGCTCGACGAGACTTTGAAGATGTTATAACACATCTGGATTGCATCTTGTTGAATTTCCAAGAAAAATAGTACTTTATGTGCTCAAACACACAACTTTTGTGACATTTCAAAATTTGTATCTCGATAACTTCGGCAAATGAGGATCAAATTTATTAAACAAAGTGTCAAATTACTCAGCTCGACGAGATTTTGAAGATGTTACAACACATCATGATTACATCTTGTTGAATGTCCAAGAAAAATAGTACTTTATGTGCTCAAACTCACAACTTTTTTCACTTTTCAAATTTTGTAGCTCGATAACTTCGGCAAATGAGGATCAAACTTGTTAAAAAAAGTGTCAAATTACTCAGCTCGACGAGATTTTGAAGATGTTACTACACATCATGATTGCATCTTGTTGAAATTCCAAGAAAAATAGAACTTTATGTGCTCAAACACACAACTTTTGTGACTTTTCAAACTTTGAATCTCGATAACTTCGGCAAATGATTTCCAAATTTGTTAAACAAAGTGTCAAATTACTCAGCTCGACGAGATTTTGAAAATGAACAATACATCATGATTGCATCTTGTTGAATTTCCAAGAAAAATAGTACTTTATGTGCTAAAACACACAACATTGGTGACTTTTCAAAATTTGTAGCTCGATAACTTCGGCAAATGAGGATCAAATTTGTTAAAAAACGTGTCAAGTTACTCAGCTCGACGAGACTTTGAAGATGTTATAACACATCTGGATTGCATCTTGTTGAATTTCCAAGAAAAATAGTACTTTATGTGCTCAACCACACAACTTTTGTGACTTTTCAAAATTTGTAGCTCGATAACTTCGGCAAATGAGGATCAAATTTATTAAACAAAGTGTCAAATTACTCAGCTCGACGAGATTTTGAAGATGTTACAACACATCATGATTAGATCTTGTTGAATGTCCAAGAAAAATAGTACTTTATGTGCTCAAACTCACAACTTTTTTCACTTTTCAAATTTTGTAGCTCGATAACTTCGGCAAATGAGGATCAAACTTGTTAAACAAAGTGTCAAATTACTCAGCTCGACGAGATTTTGAAGATGTTATAACACATCTGGATTGCATCTTGTTGAATTTCCAAGAAAAATAGTACTTTATGTGCTCAAACACACAACATTGGTGACTTTTCAAAATTTGTAGCTCGATAACTTCGGCAAATGAGGATCAAATTTGTTAAAAAACGTGTCAAGTTACTCAGCTCGACGAGACTTTGAAGATGTTATAACACATCTGGATTGCATCTTGTTGAATTTCCAAGAAAAATAGTACTTTATGTGCTAAAACACACAACATTGGTGACTTTTCAAAATTTGTAGCTCGATAACTTCGGCAAATGAGGATCAAATTTGTTAAAAAACGTGTCAAGTTACTCAGCTCGACGAGACTTTGAAGATGTTATAACACATCTGGATTGCATCTTGTTGAATTTCCAAGAAAAATAGTACTTTATGTGCTCCAACACACAACTTTTGTGACATTTCAAAATTTGTAGCTCGATAACTTCGGCAAATGAGGATCCAATATGTTAAAAAACGTGTCAAGTTACTCAGCTCGACGAGACTTTGAAGATGTTATAACACATCTGGATTGCATCTTGTTGAATTTCCAAGAAAAATAGTACTTTATGTGCTCAAACACACAACTTTTGTGACATTTCAAAATTTGTTGCTCGATAACTGCGGCAAATGAGGATCCAATTTGTTAAAAAAAGTGTCAAATTACTCAGCTCGACGAGATTTTGAAGATGTTACTACACATCATGATTGCATCTTGTTGAAATTCCAAGAAAAATAGAACTTTATGTGCTCAAACACACAACTTTTGTGACTTTTCAAATTTTGAATCTCGATAACTTCGGCAAATGATTTCCAAATTTGTTAAACAAAGTGTCAAATTACTCAGCTCGACGAGATTTTGAAAATGAACAATACATCATGATTGCATCTTGTTGAATTTCCAAGAAAAATAGTACTTTATGTGCTAAAACACACAACATTGGTGACTTTTCAAAATTTGTAGCTCGATAACTTCGGCAAATGAGGATCAAATTTGTTAAAAAACGTGTCAAGTTACTCAGCTCGACGAGACTTTGAAGATGTTACTACACATCATGATTGCATCTTGTTGAAATTCCAAGAAAAATAGAACTTTATGTGCTCAAACACACAACTTTTGTGACATTTCAAAATTTGTAGCTCGATAACTTCGGCAAATGAGGATCCAATATGTTAAAAAACGTGTCAAGTTACTCAGCTCGACGAGACTTTGAAGATGTTATAACACATCTGGATTGCATCTTGTTGAATTTCCAAGAAAAATAGTACTTTATGTGCTAAAACACACAACTTTTGTGACATTTCAAAATTTGTAGCTCGATAACTGCGGCAAATGAGGATCAAATTTGTTAAAAAAAGTGTCAAATTACTCAGCTCGACGAGATTTTGAAGATGTTACTACACATCATGATTGCATCTTGTTGAAATTCCAAGAAAAATAGAACTTTATGTGCTCAAACACACAACTTTTGTGACATTTCAAAATTTGTAGCTCGATAACTTCGGCAAAAGAGGATCCAATATGTTAAAAAACGTGTCAAGTTACTCAGCTCGACGAGACTTTGAAGATGTTATAACACATCTGGATTGCATCTTGTTGAATTTCCAAGAAAAATAGTACTTTATGTGCTCAAACACACAACTTTTGTGACATTTCAAAATTTGTTGCTCGATAACTGCGGCAAATGAGGATCAAATTTGTTAAAAAAAGTGTCAAATTACTCAGCTCGACGAGACTTTGAAGATGTTATAACACATCTGGATTGCATCTTGTTGAATTTCCAAGAAAAATAGTACTTTATGTGCTCAACCACACAACTTTTGTGACTTTTCAAAATTTGTAGCTCGATAACTTCGGCAAATGAGGATCAAATTTATTAAACAAAGTGTCAAATTACTCAGCTCGACGAGATTTTGAAGATGTTACAACACATCATGATTAGATCTTGTTGAATGTCCAAGAAAAATAGTACTTTATGTGCTCAAACTCACAACTTTTTTCACTTTTCAAATTTTGTAGCTCGATAACTTCGGCAAATGAGGATCAAACTTGTTAAACAAAGTGTCAAATTACTCAGCTCGACGAGATTTTGAAGATGTTATAACACATCTGGATTGCATCTTGTTGAATTTCCAAGAAAAATAGTACTTTATGTGCTCAAACACACAACTTTTGTGACATTTCAAAATTTGTAGCTCGATAACTTCGGCAAATGAGGATCCAATTGGTTAAAAAACGTGTCAAGTTACTCAGCTCGACGAGACTTTGAAGATGTTATAACACATCTGGATTGCATCTTGTTGAATTTCCAAGAAAAATAGTACTTTATGTGCTCAAACACACAACTTTTGTGACATTTCAAAATTTGTAGCTCGATAACTGCGGCAAATGAGGATCAAATTTGTTAAAAAAAGTGTCAAATTACTCAGCTCGACGAGATTTTGAAGATGTTACTACACATCATGATTGCATCTTGTTGAAATTCCAAGAAAAATAGAACTTTATGTGCTCAAACACACAACTTTTGTGACATTTCAAAATTTGTAGCTCGATAACTTCGGCAAATGAGGATCCAATATGTTAAAAAACGTGTCAAGTTACTCAGCTCGACGAGACTTTGAAGATGTTATAACACATCTGGATTGCATCTTGTTGAATTTCCAAGAAAAATAGTACTTTATGTGCTCAAACACACAACTTTTGTGACATTTCAAAATTTGTAGCTCGATAACTTCGGCAAATGAGGATCAAATTTGTTAAAAAACGTGTCAAGTTACTCAGCTCGACGAGACTTTGAAGATGTTATAACACATCATGATTGCATCTTGTTGAAATTCCAAGAAAAATAGAACTTTATGTGCTCAAACACACAACTTTTGTGACATTTCAAAATTTGTAGCTCGATAACTTCGGCAAATGAGGATCCAATATGTTAAAAAACGTGTCAAGTTACTCAGCTCGACGAGACTTTGAAGATGTTATAACACATCTGGATTGCATCTTGTTGAATTTCCAAGAAAAATAGTACTTTATGTGCTCCAACACACAACTTTTGTGACATTTCAAAATTTGTAGCTCGATAACTTCGGCAAATGAGGATCCAATATGTTAAAAAACGTGTCAAGTTACTCAGCTCGACGAGACTTTGAAGATGTTATAACACATCTGGATTGCATCTTGTTGAATTTCCAAGAAAAATAGTACTTTATGTGCTCAAACACACAACTTTTGTGACATTTCAAAATTTGTTGCTCGATAACTGCGGCAAATGAGGATCCAATTTGTTAAAAAAAGTGTCAAATTACTCAGCTCGACGAGATTTTGAAGATGTTACTACACATCATGATTGCATCTTGTTGAAATTCCAAGAAAAATAGAACTTTATGTGCTCAAACACACAACTTTTGTGACTTTTCAAATTTTGAATCTCGATAACTTCGGCAAATGATTTCCAAATTTGTTAAACAAAGTGTCAAATTACTCAGCTCGACGAGATTTTGAAAATGAACAATACATCATGATTGCATCTTGTTGAATTTCCAAGAAAAATAGTACTTTATGTGCTAAAACACACAACATTGGTGACTTTTCAAAATTTGTAGCTCGATAACTTCGGCAAATGAGGATCAAATTTGTTAAAAAACGTGTCAAGTTACTCAGCTCGACGAGACTTTGAAGATGTTACTACACATCATGATTGCATCTTGTTGAAATTCCAAGAAAAATAGAACTTTATGTGCTCAAACACACAACTTTTGTGACATTTCAAAATTTGTAGCTCGATAACTTCGGCAAATGAGGATCCAATATGTTAAAAAACGTGTCAAGTTACTCAGCTCGACGAGACTTTGAAGATGTTATAACACATCTGGATTGCATCTTGTTGAATTTCCAAGAAAAATAGTACTTTATGTGCTAAAACACACAACTTTTGTGACATTTCAAAATTTGTAGCTCGATAACTGCGGCAAATGAGGATCAAATTTGTTAAAAAAAGTGTCAAATTACTCAGCTCGACGAGATTTTGAAGATGTTACTACACATCATGATTGCATCTTGTTGAAATTCCAAGAAAAATAGAACTTTATGTGCTCAAACACACAACTTTTGTGACATTTCAAAATTTGTAGCTCGATAACTTCGGCAAAAGAGGATCCAATATGTTAAAAAACGTGTCAAGTTACTCAGCTCGACGAGACTTTGAAGATGTTATAACACATCTGGATTGCATCTTGTTGAATTTCCAAGAAAAATAGTACTTTATGTGCTCAAACACACAACTTTTGTGACATTTCAAAATTTGTTGCTCGATAACTGCGGCAAATGAGGATCAAATTTGTTAAAAAAAGTGTCAAATTACTCAGCTCGACGAGACTTTGAAGATGTTATAACACATCTGGATTGCATCTTGTTGAATTTCCAAGAAAAATAGTACTTTATGTGCTCAACCACACAACTTTTGTGACTTTTCAAAATTTGTAGCTCGATAACTTCGGCAAATGAGGATCAAATTTATTAAACAAAGTGTCAAATTACTCAGCTCGACGAGATTTTGAAGATGTTACAACACATCATGATTAGATCTTGTTGAATGTCCAAGAAAAATAGTACTTTATGTGCTCAAACTCACAACTTTTTTCACTTTTCAAATTTTGTAGCTCGATAACTTCGGCAAATGAGGATCAAACTTGTTAAACAAAGTGTCAAATTACTCAGCTCGACGAGATTTTGAAGATGTTATAACACATCTGGATTGCATCTTGTTGAATTTCCAAGAAAAATAGTACTTTATGTGCTCAAACACACAACTTTTGTGACATTTCAAAATTTGTAGCTCGATAACTTCGGCAAATGAGGATCCAATTGGTTAAAAAACGTGTCAAGTTACTCAGCTCGACGAGACTTTGAAGATGTTATAACACATCTGGATTGCATCTTGTTGAATTTCCAAGAAAAATAGTACTTTATGTGCTCAAACACACAACTTTTGTGACATTTCAAAATTTGTAGCTCGATAACTGCGGCAAATGAGGATCAAATTTGTTAAAAAAAGTGTCAAATTACTCAGCTCGACGAGATTTTGAAGATGTTACTACACATCATGATTGCATCTTGTTGAAATTCCAAGAAAAATAGAACTTTATGTGCTCAAACACACAACTTTTGTGACATTTCAAAATTTGTAGCTCGATAACTTCGGCAAATGAGGATCCAATATGTTAAAAAACGTGTCAAGTTACTCAGCTCGACGAGACTTTGAAGATGTTATAACACATCTGGATTGCATCTTGTTGAATTTCCAAGAAAAATAGTACTTTATGTGCTCAAACACACAACTTTTGTGACATTTCAAAATTTGTTGCTCGATAACTGCGGCAAATGAGGATCAAATTTGTTAAAAAAAGTGTCAAATTACTCAGCTCGACGAGATTTTGAAGATGTTACTACACATCATGATTGCATCTTGTTGAAATTCCAAGAAAAATAGAACTTTATGTGCTCAAACACACAACTTTTGTGACTTTTCAAACTTTGAATCTCGATAACTTCGGCAAATGATTTCCAAATTTGTTAAACAAAGTGTCAAATTACTCAGCTCGACGAGATTTTGAAAATGAACAATACATCATGATTGCATCTTGTTGAATTTCCAAGAAAAATAGTACTTTATGTGCTCAACCACACAACTTTTGTGACTTTTCAAAATTTGTAGCTCGATAACTTCGGCAAATGAGGATTAAACTTGTTAAACAAAGTGTCAAATTACTCAGCTCGACGAGATTTTGAAGATGTTATAACACATCTGGATTGCATCTTGTTGAATTTCCAAGAAAAATAGTACTTTATGTGCTCAAACACACAACTTTTGTGACATTTCAAAATTTGTAGCTCGATAACTTCGGCAAATGAGGATCCAATTGGTTAAAAAACGTGTCAAGTTACTCAGCTCGACGAGACTTTGAAGATGTTATAACACATCTGGATTGCATCTTGTTGAATTTCCAAGAAAAATAGTACTTTATGTGCTCAAACACACAACTTTTGTGACATTTCAAAATTTGTAGCTCGATAACTGCGGCAAATGAGGATCAAATTTGTTAAAAAAAGTGTCAAATTACTCAGCTCGACGAGATTTTGAAGATGTTACTACACATCATGATTGCATCTTGTTGAAATTCCAAGAAAAATAGAACTTTATGTGCTCAAACACACAACTTTTGTGACATTTCAAAATTTGTAGCTCGATAACTTCGGCAAATGAGGATCCAATATGTTAAAAAACGTGTCAAGTTACTCAGCTCGACGAGACTTTGAAGATGTTATAACACATCTGGATTGCATCTTGTTGAATTTCCAAGAAAAATAGTACTTTATGTGCTCAAACACACAACTTTTGTGACATTTCAAAATTTGTTGCTCGATAACTGCGGCAAATGAGGATCAAATTTGTTAAAAAAAGTGTCAAATTACTCAGCTCGACGAGATTTTGAAGATGTTACTACACATCATGATTGCATCTTGTTGAAATTCCAAGAAAAATAGAACTTTATGTGCTCAAACACACAACTTTTGTGACTTTTCAAAATTTGTAGCTCGATAACTTCGGCAAATGAGGATCCAATATGTTAAAAAACGTGTCAAGTTACTCAGCTCGACGAGACTTTGAAGATGTTATAACACATCTGGATTGCATCTTGTTGAATTTCCAAGAAAAATAGTACTTTATGTGCTCAAACACACAACTTTTGTGACATTTCAAAATTTGTTGCTCGATAACTGCGGCAAATGAGGATCAAATTTGTTAAAAAAAGTGTCAAATTACTCAGCTCGACGAGATTTTGAAAATGAACAATACATCATGATTGCATCTTGTTGAATTTCCAAGAAAAATAGTACTTTATGTGCTCAACCACACAACTTTTGTGACTTTTCAAAATTTGTAGCTCGATAACTTCGGCAAATGAGGATCAAATTTATTAAACAAAGTGTCAAATTACTCAGCTCGACGAGATTTTGAAGATGTTATAACACATCTGGATTGCATCTTGTTGAATTTCCAAGAAAAATAGTACTTTATGTGCTCAAACACACAACTTTTGTGACATTTCAAAATTTGTAGCTCGATAACTTCGGCAAATGAGGATCCAATTTGTTAAAAAACGTGTCAAGTTACTCAGCTCGACGAGACTTTGAAGATGTTATAACACATCTGGATTGCATCTTGTTGAATTTCCAAGAAAAATAGTACTTTATGTGCTAAAACACACAACATTGGTGACTTTTCAAAATTTGTAGCTCGATAACTTCGGCAAATGAGGATCAAATTTGTTAAAAAACGTGTCAAGTTACTCAGCTCGACGAGACTTTGAAGATGTTATAACACATGTGGATTGCATCTTGTTGAATTTCCAAGAAAAATAGTACTTTATGTGCTCAAACACACAACTTTTGTGACATTTCAAAATTTGTAGCTCGATAACTTCGGCAAATGAGGATCCAATTGGTTAAAAAACGTGTCAAGTTACTCAGCTCGACGAGACTTTGAAGATGATATAACACATCTGGATTGCATCTTGTTGAATTTCCAAGAAAAATAGTACTTTATGTGCTCAAACACAAAACTTTTGTGACATTTCAAAATTTGTAGCTCGATAACTGCGGCAAATGAGGATCAAACTTGTTAAAAAAAGTGTCAAATTACTCAGCTCGACGAGATTTTGAAGATGTTATAACACATCTGGATTGCATCTTGTTGAATTTCCAAGAAAAATAGTACTTTATGTGCTCAAACACACAACTTTTGTGACATTTCAAAATTTGTAGCTCGATAACTTCGGCAAATGAGGATCCAATTTGTTAAAAAACGTGTCAAGTTACTCAGCTCGACGAGACTTTGAAGATGTTATAACACATCTGGATTGCATCTTGTTGAATTTCCAAGAAAAATAGTACTTTATGTGCTCAAACACACAACTTTTGTGACATTTCAAAATTTGTAGCTCGATAACTTCGGCAAATGAGGATCCAATATGTTAAAAAACGTGTCAAGTTACTCAGCTCGACGAGACTTTGAAGATGTTATAACACATCTGGATTGCATCTTGTTGAATTTCCAAGAAAAATAGTACTTTATGTGCTCAAACACACAACTTTTGTGACATTTCAAAATTTGTTGCTCGATAACTGCGGCAAACGAGGATCAAATTTGTTAAAAAAAGTGTCAAATTACTCAGCTCGACGAGATTTTGAAGATGTTACTACACATCATGATTGCATCTTGTTGAAATTCCAAGAAAAATAGAACTTTATGTGCTCAAACACACAACTTTTGTGACTTTTCAAACTTTGAATCTCGATAACTTCGGCAAATGATTTCCAAATTTGTTAAACAAAGTGTCAAATTACTCAGCTCGACGAGATTTTGAAAATGAACAATACATCATGATTGCATCTTGTTGAATTTCCAAGAAAAATAGTACTTTATGTGCTCAACCACACAACTTTTGTGACTTTTCAAACTTTGAATCTCGATAACTTCGGCAAATGAGGATCAAATTTGTTAAACAAAGTGTCAAATTACTCAGCTCGACGAGATTTTGAAGATGTTACTACACATCATGATTGCATCTTGTTGAAATTCCAAGAGAAATAGAACTTTATGTGCTCAAACTCACAACTTTTTTCACTTTTCAAATTTTGTAGCTCGATAACTTCGGCAAATGAGGATCAAACTTGTTAAAAAAAGTGTCAAATTACTCAGCTCGACGAGATTTTGAAGATGTTACTACACATCATGATTGCATCTTGTTGAAATTCCAAGAAAAATAGAACTTTATGTGCTCAAACACACAACTTTTGTGACTTTTCAAACTTTGAATCTCGATAACTTCGGCAAATGATTTCCAAATTTGTTAAACAAAGTGTCAAATTACTCAGCTCGACGAGATTTTGAAAATGAACAATACATCATGATTGCATCTTGTTGAATTTCCAAGAAAAATAGTACTTTATGTGCTCAACCACACAACTTTTGTGACTTTTCAAAATTTGTAGCTCGATAACTTCGGCAAATGAGGATCAAATTTATTAAACAAAGTGTCAAATTACTCAGCTCGACGAGATTTTGAAGATGTTATAACACATCTGGATTGCATCTTGTTGAATTTCCAAGAAAAATAGTACTTTATGTGCTCAAACACACAACTTTTGTGACATTTCAAAATTTGTAGCTCGATAACTTCGGCAAATGAGGATCCAATTTGTTAAAAAACGTGTCAAGTTACTCAGCTCGACGAGACTTTGAAGATGTTATAACACATCTGGATTGCATCTTGTTGAATTTCGAAGAAAAATAGTACTTTATGTGCTAAAACACACAACATTGGTGACTTTTCAAAATTTGTAGCTCGATAACTTCGGCAAATGAGGATCAAATTTGTTAAAAAACGTGTCAAGTTACTCAGCTCGACGAGACTTTGAAGATGTTATAACACATCTGGATTGCATCTTGTTGAATTTCCAAGAAAAATAGTACTTTATGTGCTAAAACACACAACATTGGTGACTTTTCAAAATTTGTAGCTCGATAACTTCGGCAAATGAGGATCAAATTTGTTAAACAAAGTGTCAAATTACTCAGCTCGACGAGATTTTGAAGATGTTATAACACATCTGGATTGCATCTTGTTGAATTTCCAAGAAAAATAGTACTTTATGTGCTCAAACACACAACTTTTGTGACATTTCAAAATTTGTAGCTCGATAACTTCGGCAAATGAGGATCCAATTTGTTAAAAAACGTGTCAAGTTACTCAGCTCGACGAGACTTTGAAGATGTTATAACACATCTGGATTGCATCTTGTTGAATTTCCAAGAAAAATAGTACTTTATGTGCTAAAACACACAACATTGGTGACTTTTCAAAATTTGTAGCTCGATAACTTCGGCAAATGAGGATCAAATTTGTTAAAAAACGTGTCAAGTTACTCAGCTCGACGAGACTTTGAAGATGTTATAACACATGTGGATTGCATCTTGTTGAATTTCCAAGAAAAATAGTACTTTATGTGCTCAAACACACAACTTTTGTGACATTTCAAAATTTGTAGCTCGATAACTTCGGCAAATGAGGATCCAATTGGTTAAAAAACGTGTCAAGTTACTCAGCTCGACGAGACTTTGAAGATGATATAACACATCTGGATTGCATCTTGTTGAATTTCCAAGAAAAATAGTACTTTATGTGCTCAAACACAAAACTTTTGTGACATTTCAAAATTTGTAGCTCGATAACTTCGGCAAATGAGGATCCAATTTGTTAAAAAACGTGTCAAGTTACTCAGCTCGACGAGACTTTGAAGATGTTATAACACATCTGGATTGCATCTTGTTGAATTTCGAAGAAAAATAGTACTTTATGTGCTAAAACACACAACATTGGTGACTTTTCAAAATTTGTAGCTCGATAACTTCGGCAAATGAGGATCAAATTTGTTAAAAAACGTGTCAAGTTACTCAGCTCGACGAGACTTTGAAGATGTTATAACACATCTGGATTGCATCTTGTTGAATTTCCAAGAAAAATAGTACTTTAAGTGCTCAAACACACAATTTTTGTGACATTTCAAAATTTGTAGCTCGATAACTTCGGCAAATGAGGATCCAATTTGTTAAAAAACGTGTCAAGTTACTCAGCTCGACGAGACTTTGAAGATGTTATAACACATCTGGATTGCATCTTGTTGAATTTCCAAGAAAAATAGTACTTTATGTGCTCAAACACACAACTTTTGTGACATTTCAAAATTTGTAGCTCTATAACTGCGGCAAATGAGGATCAAATTTGTTAAAAAAAGTGTCAAATTACTCAGCTCGACGAGATTTTGAAGATGTTACTACACATCATGATTGCATCTTGTTGAATTTCCAAGAAAAATAGTACTTTATGTGCTAAAACACACAACATTGGTGACTTTTCAAACTTTGAATCTCGATAACTTCGGCAAAGGATTTATAAATTTGTTAAACAAAGTGTCAAATTACTCAGCTCGACGAGATTTTGAAAATGAACAATACATCATGATTGCATCTTGTTGAATTTCCAAGAAAAATAGTACTTTATGTGCTCAACCACACAACTTTTGTGACTTTTCAAAATTTGTAGCTCGATAACTTCGGCAAATGAGGATCCAATTTGTTAAAAAACGTGTCAATTTACTCAGCTCGACGAGACTTTGAAGATGTTATAACACATCTGGATTGCATCTTGTTAAATTTCCAAGAAAAATAGTACTTTATGTGCTAAAACACACAACTTTTGGGACATTTCAAAATTTGTAGCTCGATAACTTCGGCAAATGAGGATCCAATTTGTTAAAAAACGTGTCAAGATACTCAGCTCGACGAGACTTTGAAGATGTTATAACACATCTGGATTGCATCTTGTTGAATTTCCAAGAAAAATAGTACTTTATGTGCTAAAACACACAACATTGGTGACTTTTCAAAATTTGTAGCTCGATAACTTCGGCAAATGAGGATCAAATTTGTTAAAAAACGTGTCAAGTTACTCAGCTCGACGAGACTTTGAAGATGTTATAACACATCTGGATTGCATCTTGATGAATTTCCAAGAAAAATAGTACTTTAAGTGCTCAAACACACAACTTTTGTGACATTTCAAAATTTGTAGCTCGATAACTTCGGCAAATGAGGATCCAATTTGTTAAAAAACGTGTCAAGTTACTCAGCTCGACGAGACTTTGAAGATGTTATAACACATCTGGATTGCATCTTGTTGAATTTCGAAGAAAAATAGTACTTTATGTGCTAAAACACACAACATTGGTGACTTTTCAAAATTTGTAGCTCGATAACTTCGGCAAATGAGGATCAAATTTGTTAAAAAACGTGTCAAGTTACTCAGCTCGACGAGACTTTGAAGATGTTATAACACATCTGGATTGCATCTTGTTGAATTTCCAAGAAAAATAGTACTTTATGTGCTCAAACACACAATTTTTGTGACATTTCAAAATTTGTAGCTCGATAACTTCGGCAAATGAGGATCCAATTTGTTAAAAAACGTGTCAAGTTACTCAGCTCGACGAGACTTTGAAGATGTTATAACACATCTGGATTGCATCTTGTTGAATTTCCAAGAAAAATAGTACTTTATGTGCTCAAACACACAACTTTTGTGACATTTCAAAATTTGTAGCTCTATAACTGCGGCAAATGAGGATCAAATTTGTTAAAAAAAGTGTCAAATTACTCAGCTCGACGAGATTTTGAAGATGTTACTACACATCATGATTGCATCTTGTTGAATTTCCAAGAAAAATAGTACTTTATGTGCTAAAACACACAACATTGGTGACTTTTCAAACTTTGAATCTCGATAACTTCGGCAAAGGATTTATAAATTTGTTAAACAAAGTGTCAAATTACTCAGCTCGACGAGATTTTGAAAATGAACAATACATCATGATTGCATCTTGTTGAATTTCCAAGAAAAATAGTACTTTATGTGCTCAACCACACAACTTTTGTGACTTTTCAAAATTTGTAGCTCGATAACTTCGGCAAATGAGGATCCAATTTGTTAAAAAACGTGTCAATTTACTCAGCTCGACGAGACTTTGAAGATGTTATAACACATCTGGATTGCATCTTGTTAAATTTCCAAGAAAAATAGTACTTTATGTGCTAAAACACACAACTTTTGGGACATTTCAAAATTTGTAGCTCGATAACTTCGGCAAATGAGGATCCAATTTGTTAAAAAACGTGTCAAGATACTCAGCTCGACGAGACTTTGAAGATGTTATAACACATCTGGATTGCATCTTGTTGAATTTCCAAGAAAAATAGTACTTTATGTGCTAAAACACACAACATTGGTGACTTTTCAAAATTTGTAGCTCGATAACTTCGGCAAATGAGGATCAAATTTGTTAAAAAACGTGTCAAGTTACTCAGCTCGACGAGACTTTGAAGATGTTATAACACATCTGGATTGCATCTTGATGAATTTCCAAGAAAAATAGTACTTTAAGTGCTCAAACACACAACTTTTGTGACTTTTCAAACTTTGAATCTCGATAACTTCGGCAAAGGATTTCCAAATTTGTTAAACAAAGTGTCAAATTACTCAGCTCGACGAGATTTGGAAAATGAACAATACATCATGATTGCATCTTGTTGAATTTCCAAGAAAAATAGTACTTTATGTGCTAAAACACACAAATTTTATGACTTTTCAAAATTTGTAGCTCGATAACTTCGGCAAATGAGGACCAAATTTGTTAAACAAAGTGCCAAATTGATCAGCTCGACGAGATTTTGAAGATGTCAGAACACATCATGATTGCATCTTGTTGAATTTCCAAGAAAAATAGTTCTTTATGTGCTAAAACACACAACTTTTGTGACGTTTCAAAATTTGTAGCTCGATAACTGCGGCAAATGAGGATCAAATTTGTTAAAAAAACTGTCAAATTACTCAGCTCGAAGAGATTTTGAAGATGTCACAACACATCATGATTGCATCTTGTTGAAATTCCAAGAAAAATAGAACTTTATGAGCTGAAACACACAACTTTTGTGACTTTTCAAATTTTGTAGCTCGATAACTTCGGCAAATGAGGATCAAACTTGTTAAACAAAGTGTCAAATTACTCAGCTCGACGAGATTTTGAAGATGTTACTACACATCATGATTGCATCTTGTTGAAATTCCAAGAAAAATAGTACTTTATGTGCTCAAACTCACAACTTTTTTCACTTTTCAAATTTTGTAGCTCGATAACTTCGGCAAATGAGGATCAAACTTGTTAAACAAAGTGTCAAATTACTCAGCTCGACGAGATTTTGAAGATGTTACAACACATCATGATTGCATCTTGTTGAAATTCCAAGAAAAATAGAACTTTATGTGCTCAAACACACAACTTTTTTGACTTTTCAAACTTTGAATCTCGATAACTTCGGCAAATGAGGATCAAATTTGTTAAACAAAGTGTCAAATTACTCAGCTCGACGAGATTTTGAAGATGTTATAACACATCATGATTGCATCTTGTTGAAATTCCAAGAAAAATAGAACTTTATGTGCTCAAACACACAACTTTTTTGACTTTTCAAACTTAGTAGCTCGATAACTTCGGCAAATGAGGACCAAACTTCTTAAACAAAGTGTCAAATTAATCAGCTCTACGAGATCTTTAGGATGACACAACAACTCATTATTGCATCTTGTTGGATTTCCAAGAAAAATAGTATATTATGTGGTCAAACACACAACTTTTTTGACTTTTCAAATTTGGTGGGTCGATAACTTCGGCAAATGAGGACCAAATTTGTTAAACAAAGTGTCAAAATACTCAGCTCGACGAGATTTTGAAAATGTACAACACATCATGATTGCATCTTGTTGGATTTCCACGAAAAATGGTACTTTATGTGCTAAAACACACAACTTTTGTGACTTTTCAAAATTTGTAGCTCGATAACTTCGGCAAATGAGGACCAAATTTGTTAAACAAAGTGCCAAATTGATCAGCTCGACGAGATTTTGAAGATGTTATAACACATCATGATTGCATCTTGTTGAAATTCCAAGAAAAATAGAACTTTATGTGCTCAAACACACAACTTTTTTGACTTTTCAAACTTTGAATCTCGATAACTTCGGCAAATGAGGCTCAAATTTGTTATACAAAGTGTCAAATTACTCAGCTGTACGAGATTGTGAAGATGTTATAACACATCATGATTGCATCTTGTTGAATTACTAAGAAAAATGTACTTTATGTGCTAAAACACACAAACTTTTTGACTTTTCAAATTTTGTAGGTCGATAACTTCGGCAAATGAGGATCAAATTTGTTAAACAAAGTGTCAAATTACTCAGCTCGACGAGATTCTGAAAATGTACAATACATCATGATTGCATCTTGTTGAATTTCCAAGAAAAATAGTACTTTATGTGCTCAAACACACAACTTTTGTGACGTTTCAAAATTTGTAGCTCGATAACTTCGGCAAATGAGGATCAAATTTGTGAAAAAAAGTGTCAAGTTACTCAGCTCGACGAGACTTTGAAGATGTTATAACACATCTGGATTGCATCTTGTTGAATTTCCAAGAAAAATAGTACTTTATGTGCTCAAACTCACAACTTTTTTCACTTTTCAAATTTTGTAGCTCGATAACTACGGCAAATGAGGATCAAACTTGTTAAACAAAGTGTCAAATTACTCAGCTCGACGAGATTTTGAAGATGTTACAACACATCATGATTGCATCTTGTTGAAATTCCAAGAAAAATGGTACTTTATGTGCTCAAACACACAACTTTTTTGACTTTTCAAACTTTGAATCTCGATAACTTCGGCAAATGAGGAATAAATTTGTTAAACAAAGTGTCAAATTACTCAGCTCGACGAGATTTTGAAGATGTTACTACACATCATGATTGCATCTTGTTGAAATTCCTAGAAAAATAGAACTTTATGTGCTCAAACACACAACTTTTGTGACTTTTCAAACTTTGAATCTCGATAACTTCGGCAAAGGATTTCCAAATTTGTTAAACAAAGTGTCAAATTACTCAGCTCGACGAGATTTGGAAAATGAACAATACATCATGATTGCATCTTGTTGAATTTCCAAGAAAAATAGTACTTTATGTGCTAAAACACACAACTTTTGTGACTTTTCAAAATTTGTAGCTCGATAACTTCGGCAAATGAGGACCAAATTTGTTAAACAAAGTGCCAAATTGATCAGCTCGACGAGATTTTGAAGATGTCAGAACACATCATGATTGCATCTTGTTGAATTTCCAAGAAAAATAGTTCTTTATGTGCTAAAACACACAACTTTTGTGACGTTTCAAAATTTGTAGCTCGATAACTGCGGCAAATGAGGATCAAATTTGTTAAAAAAATTGTCAAATTACTCAGCTCGAAGAGATTTTGAAGATGTCACAACACATCATGATTGCATCTTGTTGAAATTCCAAGAAAAATAGAACTTTATGAGCTGAAACACACAACTTTATTCACTTTTCAAATTTTGTAGCTCGATAACTTCGGCAAATGAGGATCAAATTTGTTAAAAAACGTGTCAAGTTACTCAGCTCGACGAGACGTTGAAGATGTTACTACACATCATGATTGCATCTTGTTGAAATTCCAAGAAAAATAGAACTTTATGTGCTCAAACACACAACTTTTGTGACTTTTCAAACTTTGAATCTCGATAACTTCGGCAAATGATTTCCAAATTTGTTAAACAAAGTGTCAAATTACTCAGCTCGACGAGATTTTGAAAATGAACAATACATCATGATTGCATCTAGTTGAATTTCCAAGAAAAATAGTACTTTATGTGCTAAAACACACAACATTGGTGACTTTTCAAAATTTGTAGCTCGATAACTTCGGCAAATGAGGATCAAATTTGTTAAAAAAAGTGTCAAATTACTCAGCTCGACGAGATTTTGAAAATGAACAATACATCATGATTGCATCTTGTTGAATTTCCAAGGAAAATAGTTCTTTATGTGCTAAAACACACAACTTTTGTGACTTTTCAAAATTTGTAGCTCGATAACTTCGGCAAATGAGGACCAAATTTGTTAAAAAACCTGTCAAGTTACTCAGCTCGACGAGACTTTGAAGATGTTATAACACATCTGGATTGCATCTTGTTGAATTTCCAAGAAAAATAGTATTTTATGTGCTCAAACACACAACTTTTGTGACATTTCAAAATTTGTAGCTCGATAACTTCGGCAAATGAGGATCAAATTTGTTAAAAAACCTGTCAAGTTACTCAGCTCGACGAGACTTTGAAGATGTTATAACACATCTGGATTGCATCTTGTTGAATTTCCAAGAAAAATAGTACTTTATGTGCTCAAACTCACAACTTTTTTCACTTTTCAAATTTTGTAGCTCGATAACTACGGCAAATGAGGATCAAACTTGTTAAACAAAGTGTCAAATTACTCAGCTCGACGAGATTTTGAAGATGTTACAACACATCATGATTGCATCTTGTTGAAATTCCAAGAAAAATGGTACTTTATGTGCTCAAACACACAACTTTTGTGACATTTCAAAATTTGTAGCTCGATAACTTCGGCAAATGAGGATCCAATTTGTTAAAAAACGTGTCAAGTTACTCAGCTCGACGAGACTTTGAAGATGTTATAACACATCTGGATTGCATCTTGTTGAATTTCCAAGAAAAATAGTACTTTATGTGCTCAAACACACAACTTTTGTGACATTTCAAAATTTGTAGCTCTATAACTGCGGCAAATGAGGATCAAATTTGTTAAAAAAAGTGTCAAATTACTCAGCTCGACGAGATTTTGAAGATGTTACTACACATCATGATTGCATCTTGTTGAATTTCCAAGAAAAATAGTACTTTATGTGCTAAAACACACAACATTGGTGACTTTTCAAACTTTGAATCTCGATAACTTCGGCAAATGATTTATAAATTTGTTAAACAAAGTGTCAAATTACTCAGCTCGACGAGATTTTGAAAATGAACAATACATCATGATTGCATCTTGTTGAATTTCCAAGAAAAATAGTACTTTATGTGCTCAACCACACAACTTTTGTGACTTTTCAAAATTTGTAGCTCGATAACTTCGGCAAATGAGGATCCAATTTGTTAAAAAACGTGTCAATTTACTCAGCTCGACGAGACTTTGAAGATGTTATAACACATCTGGATTGCATCTTGTTAAATTTCCAAGAAAAATAGTACTTTATGTGCTAAAACACACAACTTTTGGGACATTTCAAAATTTGTAGCTCGATAACTTCGGCAAATGAGGATCCAATTTGTTAAAATACGTGTCAAGATACTCAGCTCGACGAGACTTTGAAGATGTTATAACACATCTGGATTGCATCTTGTTGAATTTCCAAGAAAAATAGTACTTTATGTGCTAAAACACACAACATTGGTGACTTTTCAAAATTTGTAGCTCGATAACTTCGGCAAATGAGGATCAAATTTGTTAAAAAACGTGTCAAGTTACTCAGCTCGACGAGACTTTGAAGATGTTATAACACATCTGGATTGCATCTTGATGAATTTCCAAGAAAAATAGTACTTTAAGTGCTCAAACACACAACTTTTGTGACTTTTCAAACTTTGAATCTCGATAACTTCGGCAAAGGATTTCCAAATTTGTTAAACAAAGTGTCAAATTACTCAGCTCGACGAGATTTGGAAAATGAACAATACATCATGATTGCATCTTGTTGAATTTCCAAGAAAAATAGTACTTTATGTGCTAAAACACACAACTTTTGTGACTTTTCAAAATTTGTAGCTCGATAACTTCGGCAAATGAGGACCAAATTTGTTAAACAAAGTGCCAAATTGATCAGCTCGACGAGATTTTGAAGATGTCAGAACACATCATGATTGCATCTTGTTGAAATTCCAAGAAAAATAGAACTTTATGAGCTGAAACACACAACTTTTGTGACTTTTCAAATTTTGTAGCTCGATAACTTCGGCAAATGAGGATCAAACTTGTTAAACAAAGTGTCAAATTACTCAGCTCGACGAGATTTTGAAGATGTTACTACACATCATGATTGCATCTTGTTGAAATTCCAAGAAAAATAGTACTTTATGTGCTCAAACTCACAACTTTTTTCACTTTTCAAATTTTGTAGCTCGATAACTTCGGCAAATGAGGATCAAACTTGTTAAACAAAGTGTCAAATTACTCAGCTCGACGAGATTTTGAAGATGTTACAACACATCATGATTGCATCTTGTTGAAATTCCAAGAAAAATAGAACTTTATGTGCTCAAACACACAACTTTTTTGACTTTTCAAACTTTGAATCTCGATAACTTCGGCAAATGAGGATCAAATTTGTTAAACAAAGTGTCAAATTACTCAGCTCGACGAGATTTTGAAGATGTTATAACACATCATGATTGCATCTTGTTGAAATTCCAAGAAAAATAGAACTTTATGTGCTCAAACACACAACTTTTTTGACTTTTCAAACTTAGTAGCTCGATAACTTCGGCAAATGAGGACCAAACTTCTTAAACAAAGTGTCAAATTAATCAGCTCTACGAGATCTTTAGGATGACACAACAACTCATTATTGCATCTTGTTGGATTTCCAAGAAAAATAGTATATTATGTGGTCAAACACACAACTTTTTTGACTTTTCAAATTTGGTGGGTCGATAACTTCGGCAAATGAGGACCAAATTTGTTAAACAAAGTGTCAAAATACTCAGCTCGACGAGATTTTGAAAATGTACAACACATCATGATTGCATCTTGTTGGATTTCCACGAAAAATGGTACTTTATGTGCTAAAACACACAACTTTTGTGACTTTTCAAAATTTGTAGCTCGATAACTTCGGCAAATGAGGACCAAATTTGTTAAACAAAGTGCCAAATTGATCAGCTCGACGAGATTTTGAAGATGTTATAACACATCATGATTGCATCTTGTTGAAATTCCAAGAAAAATAGAACTTTATGTGCTCAAACACACAACTTTTTTGACTTTTCAAACTTTGAATCTCGATAACTTCGGCAAATGAGGCTCAAATTTGTTATACAAAGTGTCAAATTACTCAGCTGTACGAGATTGTGAAGATGTTATAACACATCATGATTGCATCTTGTTGAATTACTAAGAAAAATGTACTTTATGTGCTAAAACACACAAACTTTTTGACTTTTCAAATTTTGTAGGTCGATAACTTCGGCAAATGAGGATCAAATTTGTTAAACAAAGTGTCAAATTACTCAGCTCGACGAGATTCTGAAAATGTACAATACATCATGATTGCATCTTGTTGAATTTCCAAGAAAAATAGTACTTTATGTGCTCAAACAAACAACTTTTGTGACGTTTCAAAATTTGTAGCTCGATAACTTCGGCAAATGAGGATCAAATTTGTGAAAAAAAGTGTCAAGTTACTCAGCTCGACGAGACTTTGAAGATGTTATAACACATCTGGATTGCATCTTGTTGAATTTCCAAGAAAAATAGTACTTTATGTGCTCAAACTCACAACTTTTTTCACTTTTCAAATTTTGTAGCTCGATAACTACGGCAAATGAGGATCAAACTTGTTAAACAAAGTGTCAAATTACTCAGCTCGACGAGATTTTGAAGATGTTACAACACATCATGATTGCATCTTGTTGAAATTCCAAGAAAAATGGTACTTTATGTGCTCAAACACACAACTTTTGTGACATTTCAAAATTTGTAGCTCGATAACTTCGGCAAATGAGGATCCAATTTGTTAAAAAACGTGTCAAGTTACTCAGCTCGACGAGACTTTGAAGATGTTATAACACATCTGGATTGCATCTTGTTGAATTTCCAAGAAAAATAGTACTTTATGTGCTCAAACACACAACTTTTGTGACATTTCAAAATTTGTAGCTCGATAACTGCGGCAAATGAGGATCAAATTTGTTAAAAAAAGTGTCAAATTACTCAGCTCGACGAGATTTTGAAGATGTTACTACACATCATGATTGCATCTTGTTGAAATTCCAAGAAAAATAGAACTTTATGTGCTCAAACACACAACTTTTGTGACATTTCAAAATTTGTAGCTCGATAACTTCGGCAAATGAGGATCCAATATGTTAAAAAACGTGTCAAGTTACTCAGCTCGACGAGACTTTGAAGATGTTATAACACATCTGGATTGCATCTTGTTGAATTTCCAAGAAAAATAGTACTTTATGTGCTCAAACACACAACTTTTGTGACATTTCAAAATTTGTTGCTCGATAACTGCGGCAAATGAGGATCAAATTTGTTAAAAAAAGTGTCAAATTACTCAGCTCGACGAGATTTTGAAGATGTTACTACACATCATGATTGCATCTTGTTGAAATTCCAAGAAAAATAGAACTTTATGTGCTCAAACACACAACTTTTGTGACTTTTCAAACTTTGAATCTCGATAACTTCGGCAAATGATTTCCAAATTTGTTAAACAAAGTGTCAAATTACTCAGCTCGACGAGATTTTGAAAATGAACAATACATCATGATTGCATCTTGTTGAATTTCCAAGAAAAATAGTACTTTATGTGCTCAACCACACAACTTTTGTGACTTTTCAAAATTTGTAGCTCGATAACTTCGGCAAATGAGGAATAAATTTGTTAAACAAAGTGTCAAGTTACTCAGCTCGACGAGACTTTGAAGATGTTATAACACATCTGGATTGCATCTTGATGAATTTCCAAGAAAAATAGTACTTTAAGTGCTCAAACACACAACTTTTGTGACTTTTCAAACTTTGAATCTCGATAACTTCGGCAAAGGATTTCCAAATTTGTTAAACAAAGTGTCAAATTACTCAGCTCGACGAGATTTGGAAAATGAACAATACATCATGATTGCATCTTGTTGAATTTCCAAGAAAAATAGTACTTTATGTGCTCAAACACACAACTTTTGTGACATTTCAAAATTTGTAGCTCGATAACTTCGGCAAATGAGGATCCAATTGGTTAAAAAACGTGTCAAGTTACTCAGCTCGACGAGACTTTGAAGATGTTATAACACATCTGGATTGCATCTTGTTGAATTTCCAAGAAAAATAGTACTTTATGTGCTCAAACACACAACTTTTGTGACATTTCAAAATTTGTAGCTCGATAACTGCGGCAAATGAGGATCAAATTTGTTAAAAAAAGTGTCAAATTACTCAGCTCGACGAGATTTTGAAGATGTTACTACACATCATGATTGCATCTTGTTGAAATTCCAAGAAAAATAGAACTTTATGTGCTCAAACACACAACTTTTGTGACATTTCAAAATTTGTAGCTCGATAACTTCGGCAAATGAGGATCCAATATGTTAAAAAACGTGTCAAGTTACTCAGCTCGACGAGACTTTGAAGATGTTATAACACATCTGGATTGCATCTTGTTGAATTTCCAAGAAAAATAGTACTTTATGTGCTCAAACACACAACTTTTGTGACATTTCAAAATTTGTTGCTCGATAACTGCGGCAAATGAGGATCAAATTTGTTAAAAAAAGTGTCAAATTACTCAGCTCGACGAGATTTTGAAGATGTTACTACACATCATGATTGCATCTTGTTGAAATTCCAAGAAAAATAGAACTTTATGTGCTCAAACACACAACTTTTGTGACTTTTCAAACTTTGAATCTCGATAACTTCGGCAAATGATTTCCAAATTTGTTAAACAAAGTGTCAAATTACTCAGCTCGACGAGATTTTGAAAATGAACAATACATCATGATTGCATCTTGTTGAATTTCCAAGAAAAATAGTACTTTATGTGCTCAACCACACAACTTTTGTGACTTTTCAAAATTTGTAGCTCGATAACTTCGGCAAATGAGGATTAAACTTGTTAAACAAAGTGTCAAATTACTCAGCTCGACGAGATTTTGAAGATGTTATAACACATCTGGATTGCATCTTGTTGAATTTCCAAGAAAAATAGTACTTTATGTGCTCAAACACACAACTTTTGTGACATTTCAAAATTTGTAGCTCGATAACTTCGGCAAATGAGGATCCAATTGGTTAAAAAACGTGTCAAGTTACTCAGCTCGACGAGACTTTGAAGATGTTATAACACATCTGGATTGCATCTTGTTGAATTTCCAAGAAAAATAGTACTTTATGTGCTCAAACACACAACTTTTGTGACATTTCAAAATTTGTAGCTCGATAACTGCGGCAAATGAGGATCAAATTTGTTAAAAAAAGTGTCAAATTACTCAGCTCGACGAGATTTTGAAGATGTTACTACACATCATGATTGCATCTTGTTGAAATTCCAAGAAAAATAGAACTTTATGTGCTCAAACACACAACTTTTGTGACATTTCAAAATTTGTAGCTCGATAACTTCGGCAAATGAGGATCCAATATGTTAAAAAACGTGTCAAGTTACTCAGCTCGACGAGACTTTGAAGATGTTATAACACATCTGGATTGCATCTTGTTGAATTTCCAAGAAAAATAGTACTTTATGTGCTCAAACACACAACTTTTGTGACATTTCAAAATTTGTTGCTCGATAACTGCGGCAAATGAGGATCAAATTTGTTAAAAAAAGTGTCAAATTACTCAGCTCGACGAGATTTTGAAGATGTTACTACACATCATGATTGCATCTTGTTGAAATTCCAAGAAAAATAGAACTTTATGTGCTCAAACACACAACTTTTGTGACTTTTCAAAATTTGTAGCTCGATAACTTCGGCAAATGAGGATCCAATATGTTAAAAAACGTGTCAAGTTACTCAGCTCGACGAGACTTTGAAGATGTTATAACACATCTGGATTGCATCTTGTTGAATTTCCAAGAAAAATAGTACTTTATGTGCTCAAACACACAACTTTTGTGACATTTCAAAATTTGTTGCTCGATAACTGCGGCAAATGAGGATCAAATTTGTTAAAAAAAGTGTCAAATTACTCAGCTCGACGAGATTTTGAAAATGAACAATACATCATGATTGCATCTTGTTGAATTTCCAAGAAAAATAGTACTTTATGTGCTCAACCACACAACTTTTGTGACTTTTCAAAATTTGTAGCTCGATAACTTCGGCAAATGAGGATCAAATTTATTAAACAAAGTGTCAAATTACTCAGCTCGACGAGATTTTGAAGATGTTATAACACATCTGGATTGCATCTTGTTGAATTTCCAAGAAAAATAGTACTTTATGTGCTCAAACACACAACTTTTGTGACATTTCAAAATTTGTAGCTCGATAACTTCGGCAAATGAGGATCCAATTTGTTAAAAAACGTGTCAAGTTACTCAGCTCGACGAGACTTTGAAGATGTTATAACACATCTGGATTGCATCTTGTTGAATTTCCAAGAAAAATAGTACTTTATGTGCTAAAACACACAACATTGGTGACTTTTCAAAATTTGTAGCTCGATAACTTCGGCAAATGAGGATCAAATTTGTTAAAAAACGTGTCAAGTTACTCAGCTCGACGAGACTTTGAAGATGTTATAACACATGTGGATTGCATCTTGTTGAATTTCCAAGAAAAATAGTACTTTATGTGCTCAAACACACAACTTTTGTGACATTTCAAAATTTGTAGCTCGATAACTTCGGCAAATGAGGATCCAATTGGTTAAAAAACGTGTCAAGTTACTCAGCTCGACGAGACTTTGAAGATGATATAACACATCTGGATTGCATCTTGTTGAATTTCCAAGAAAAATAGTACTTTATGTGCTCAAACACAAAACTTTTGTGACATTTCAAAATTTGTAGCTCGATAACTGCGGCAAATGAGGATCAAACTTGTTAAAAAAAGTGTCAAATTACTCAGCTCGACGAGATTTTGAAGATGTTATAACACATCTGGATTGCATCTTGTTGAATTTCCAAGAAAAATAGTACTTTATGTGCTCAAACACACAACTTTTGTGACATTTCAAAATTTGTAGCTCGATAACTTCGGCAAATGAGGATCCAATTTGTTAAAAAACGTGTCAAGTTACTCAGCTCGACGAGACTTTGAAGATGTTATAACACATCTGGATTGCATCTTGTTGAATTTCCAAGAAAAATAGTACTTTATGTGCTCAAACACACAACTTTTGTGACATTTCAAAATTTGTAGCTCGATAACTTCGGCAAATGAGGATCCAATATGTTAAAAAACGTGTCAAGTTACTCAGCTCGACGAGACTTTGAAGATGTTATAACACATCTGGATTGCATCTTGTTGAATTTCCAAGAAAAATAGTACTTTATGTGCTCAAACACACAACTTTTGTGACATTTCAAAATTTGTTGCTCGATAACTGCGGCAAACGAGGATCAAATTTGTTAAAAAAAGTGTCAAATTACTCAGCTCGACGAGATTTTGAAGATGTTACTACACATCATGATTGCATCTTGTTGAAATTCCAAGAAAAATAGAACTTTATGTGCTCAAACACACAACTTTTGTGACTTTTCAAACTTTGAATCTCGATAACTTCGGCAAATGATTTCCAAATTTGTTAAACAAAGTGTCAAATTACTCAGCTCGACGAGATTTTGAAAATGAACAATACATCATGATTGCATCTTGTTGAATTTCCAAGAAAAATAGTACTTTATGTGCTCAACCACACAACTTTTGTGACTTTTCAAACTTTGAATCTCGATAACTTCGGCAAATGAGGATCAAATTTGTTAAACAAAGTGTCAAATTACTCAGCTCGACGAGATTTTGAAGATGTTACTACACATCATGATTGCATCTTGTTGAAATTCCAAGAGAAATAGAACTTTATGTGCTCAAACTCACAACTTTTTTCACTTTTCAAATTTTGTAGCTCGATAACTTCGGCAAATGAGGATCAAACTTGTTAAAAAAAGTGTCAAATTACTCAGCTCGACGAGATTTTGAAGATGTTACTACACATCATGATTGCATCTTGTTGAAATTCCAAGAAAAATAGAACTTTATGTGCTCAAACACACAACTTTTGTGACTTTTCAAACTTTGAATCTCGATAACTTCGGCAAATGATTTCCAAATTTGTTAAACAAAGTGTCAAATTACTCAGCTCGACGAGATTTTGAAAATGAACAATACATCATGATTGCATCTTGTTGAATTTCCAAGAAAAATAGTACTTTATGTGCTCAACCACACAACTTTTGTGACTTTTCAAAATTTGTAGCTCGATAACTTCGGCAAATGAGGATCAAATTTATTAAACAAAGTGTCAAATTACTCAGCTCGACGAGATTTTGAAGATGTTATAACACATCTGGATTGCATCTTGTTGAATTTCCAAGAAAAATAGTACTTTATGTGCTCAAACACACAACTTTTGTGACATTTCAAAATTTGTAGCTCGATAACTTCGGCAAATGAGGATCCAATTTGTTAAAAAACGTGTCAAGTTACTCAGCTCGACGAGACTTTGAAGATGTTATAACACATCTGGATTGCATCTTGTTGAATTTCGAAGAAAAATAGTACTTTATGTGCTAAAACACACAACATTGGTGACTTTTCAAAATTTGTAGCTCGATAACTTCGGCAAATGAGGATCAAATTTGTTAAAAAACGTGTCAAGTTACTCAGCTCGACGAGACTTTGAAGATGTTATAACACATCTGGATTGCATCTTGTTGAATTTCCAAGAAAAATAGTACTTTATGTGCTAAAACACACAACATTGGTGACTTTTCAAAATTTGTAGCTCGATAACTTCGGCAAATGAGGATCAAATTTGTTAAACAAAGTGTCAAATTACTCAGCTCGACGAGATTTTGAAGATGTTATAACACATCTGGATTGCATCTTGTTGAATTTCCAAGAAAAATAGTACTTTATGTGCTCAAACACACAACTTTTGTGACATTTCAAAATTTGTAGCTCGATAACTTCGGCAAATGAGGATCCAATTTGTTAAAAAACGTGTCAAGTTACTCAGCTCGACGAGACTTTGAAGATGTTATAACACATCTGGATTGCATCTTGTTGAATTTCCAAGAAAAATAGTACTTTATGTGCTAAAACACACAACATTGGTGACTTTTCAAAATTTGTAGCTCGATAACTTCGGCAAATGAGGATCAAATTTGTTAAAAAACGTGTCAAGTTACTCAGCTCGACGAGACTTTGAAGATGTTATAACACATGTGGATTGCATCTTGTTGAATTTCCAAGAAAAATAGTACTTTATGTGCTCAAACACACAACTTTTGTGACATTTCAAAATTTGTAGCTCGATAACTTCGGCAAATGAGGATCCAATTGGTTAAAAAACGTGTCAAGTTACTCAGCTCGACGAGACTTTGAAGATGATATAACACATCTGGATTGCATCTTGTTGAATTTCCAAGAAAAATAGTACTTTATGTGCTCAAACACAAAACTTTTGTGACATTTCAAAATTTGTAGCTCGATAACTTCGGCAAATGAGGATCCAATTTGTTAAAAAACGTGTCAAGTTACTCAGCTCGACGAGACTTTGAAGATGTTATAACACATCTGGATTGCATCTTGTTGAATTTCGAAGAAAAATAGTACTTTATGTGCTAAAACACACAACATTGGTGACTTTTCAAAATTTGTAGCTCGATAACTTCGGCAAATGAGGATCAAATTTGTTAAAAAACGTGTCAAGTTACTCAGCTCGACGAGACTTTGAAGATGTTATAACACATCTGGATTGCATCTTGTTGAATTTCCAAGAAAAATAGTACTTTAAGTGCTCAAACACACAATTTTTGTGACATTTCAAAATTTGTAGCTCGATAACTTCGGCAAATGAGGATCCAATTTGTTAAAAAACGTGTCAAGTTACTCAGCTCGACGAGACTTTGAAGATGTTATAACACATCTGGATTGCATCTTGTTGAATTTCCAAGAAAAATAGTACTTTATGTGCTCAAACACACAACTTTTGTGACATTTCAAAATTTGTAGCTCTATAACTGCGGCAAATGAGGATCAAATTTGTTAAAAAAAGTGTCAAATTACTCAGCTCGACGAGATTTTGAAGATGTTACTACACATCATGATTGCATCTTGTTGAATTTCCAAGAAAAATAGTACTTTATGTGCTAAAACACACAACATTGGTGACTTTTCAAACTTTGAATCTCGATAACTTCGGCAAAGGATTTATAAATTTGTTAAACAAAGTGTCAAATTACTCAGCTCGACGAGATTTTGAAAATGAACAATACATCATGATTGCATCTTGTTGAATTTCCAAGAAAAATAGTACTTTATGTGCTCAACCACACAACTTTTGTGACTTTTCAAAATTTGTAGCTCGATAACTTCGGCAAATGAGGATCCAATTTGTTAAAAAACGTGTCAATTTACTCAGCTCGACGAGACTTTGAAGATGTTATAACACATCTGGATTGCATCTTGTTAAATTTCCAAGAAAAATAGTACTTTATGTGCTA
Source organism: Euwallacea fornicatus (assembly GCF_040115645.1). Taxonomy (NCBI): domain Eukaryota; kingdom Metazoa; phylum Arthropoda; class Insecta; order Coleoptera; family Curculionidae; genus Euwallacea; species Euwallacea fornicatus. The sequence goes on along the minus strand of NW_027096020.1, from coordinate 411,660 downwards.
AAACACACAACTTTTGGGACATTTCAAAATTTGTAGCTCGATAACTTCGGCAAATGAGGATCCAATTTGTTAAAAAACGTGTCAAGATACTCAGCTCGACGAGACTTTGAAGATGTTATAACACATCTGGATTGCATCTTGTTGAATTTCCAAGAAAAATAGTACTTTATGTGCTAAAACACACAACATTGGTGACTTTTCAAAATTTGTAGCTCGATAACTTCGGCAAATGAGGATCAAATTTGTTAAAAAACGTGTCAAGTTACTCAGCTCGACGAGACTTTGAAGATGTTATAACACATCTGGATTGCATCTTGATGAATTTCCAAGAAAAATAGTACTTTAAGTGCTCAAACACACAACTTTTGTGACATTTCAAAATTTGTAGCTCGATAACTTCGGCAAATGAGGATCCAATTTGTTAAAAAACGTGTCAAGTTACTCAGCTCGACGAGACTTTGAAGATGTTATAACACATCTGGATTGCATCTTGTTGAATTTCGAAGAAAAATAGTACTTTATGTGCTAAAACACACAACATTGGTGACTTTTCAAAATTTGTAGCTCGATAACTTCGGCAAATGAGGATCAAATTTGTTAAAAAACGTGTCAAGTTACTCAGCTCGACGAGACTTTGAAGATGTTATAACACATCTGGATTGCATCTTGTTGAATTTCCAAGAAAAATAGTACTTTATGTGCTCAAACACACAATTTTTGTGACATTTCAAAATTTGTAGCTCGATAACTTCGGCAAATGAGGATCCAATTTGTTAAAAAACGTGTCAAGTTACTCAGCTCGACGAGACTTTGAAGATGTTATAACACATCTGGATTGCATCTTGTTGAATTTCCAAGAAAAATAGTACTTTATGTGCTCAAACACACAACTTTTGTGACATTTCAAAATTTGTAGCTCTATAACTGCGGCAAATGAGGATCAAATTTGTTAAAAAAAGTGTCAAATTACTCAGCTCGACGAGATTTTGAAGATGTTACTACACATCATGATTGCATCTTGTTGAATTTCCAAGAAAAATAGTACTTTATGTGCTAAAACACACAACATTGGTGACTTTTCAAACTTTGAATCTCGATAACTTCGGCAAAGGATTTATAAATTTGTTAAACAAAGTGTCAAATTACTCAGCTCGACGAGATTTTGAAAATGAACAATACATCATGATTGCATCTTGTTGAATTTCCAAGAAAAATAGTACTTTATGTGCTCAACCACACAACTTTTGTGACTTTTCAAAATTTGTAGCTCGATAACTTCGGCAAATGAGGATCCAATTTGTTAAAAAACGTGTCAATTTACTCAGCTCGACGAGACTTTGAAGATGTTATAACACATCTGGATTGCATCTTGTTAAATTTCCAAGAAAAATAGTACTTTATGTGCTAAAACACACAACTTTTGGGACATTTCAAAATTTGTAGCTCGATAACTTCGGCAAATGAGGATCCAATTTGTTAAAAAACGTGTCAAGATACTCAGCTCGACGAGACTTTGAAGATGTTATAACACATCTGGATTGCATCTTGTTGAATTTCCAAGAAAAATAGTACTTTATGTGCTAAAACACACAACATTGGTGACTTTTCAAAATTTGTAGCTCGATAACTTCGGCAAATGAGGATCAAATTTGTTAAAAAACGTGTCAAGTTACTCAGCTCGACGAGACTTTGAAGATGTTATAACACATCTGGATTGCATCTTGATGAATTTCCAAGAAAAATAGTACTTTAAGTGCTCAAACACACAACTTTTGTGACTTTTCAAACTTTGAATCTCGATAACTTCGGCAAAGGATTTCCAAATTTGTTAAACAAAGTGTCAAATTACTCAGCTCGACGAGATTTGGAAAATGAACAATACATCATGATTGCATCTTGTTGAATTTCCAAGAAAAATAGTACTTTATGTGCTAAAACACACAAATTTTATGACTTTTCAAAATTTGTAGCTCGATAACTTCGGCAAATGAGGACCAAATTTGTTAAACAAAGTGCCAAATTGATCAGCTCGACGAGATTTTGAAGATGTCAGAACACATCATGATTGCATCTTGTTGAATTTCCAAGAAAAATAGTTCTTTATGTGCTAAAACACACAACTTTTGTGACGTTTCAAAATTTGTAGCTCGATAACTGCGGCAAATGAGGATCAAATTTGTTAAAAAAACTGTCAAATTACTCAGCTCGAAGAGATTTTGAAGATGTCACAACACATCATGATTGCATCTTGTTGAAATTCCAAGAAAAATAGAACTTTATGAGCTGAAACACACAACTTTTGTGACTTTTCAAATTTTGTAGCTCGATAACTTCGGCAAATGAGGATCAAACTTGTTAAACAAAGTGTCAAATTACTCAGCTCGACGAGATTTTGAAGATGTTACTACACATCATGATTGCATCTTGTTGAAATTCCAAGAAAAATAGTACTTTATGTGCTCAAACTCACAACTTTTTTCACTTTTCAAATTTTGTAGCTCGATAACTTCGGCAAATGAGGATCAAACTTGTTAAACAAAGTGTCAAATTACTCAGCTCGACGAGATTTTGAAGATGTTACAACACATCATGATTGCATCTTGTTGAAATTCCAAGAAAAATAGAACTTTATGTGCTCAAACACACAACTTTTTTGACTTTTCAAACTTTGAATCTCGATAACTTCGGCAAATGAGGATCAAATTTGTTAAACAAAGTGTCAAATTACTCAGCTCGACGAGATTTTGAAGATGTTATAACACATCATGATTGCATCTTGTTGAAATTCCAAGAAAAATAGAACTTTATGTGCTCAAACACACAACTTTTTTGACTTTTCAAACTTAGTAGCTCGATAACTTCGGCAAATGAGGACCAAACTTCTTAAACAAAGTGTCAAATTAATCAGCTCTACGAGATCTTTAGGATGACACAACAACTCATTATTGCATCTTGTTGGATTTCCAAGAAAAATAGTATATTATGTGGTCAAACACACAACTTTTTTGACTTTTCAAATTTGGTGGGTCGATAACTTCGGCAAATGAGGACCAAATTTGTTAAACAAAGTGTCAAAATACTCAGCTCGACGAGATTTTGAAAATGTACAACACATCATGATTGCATCTTGTTGGATTTCCACGAAAAATGGTACTTTATGTGCTAAAACACACAACTTTTGTGACTTTTCAAAATTTGTAGCTCGATAACTTCGGCAAATGAGGACCAAATTTGTTAAACAAAGTGCCAAATTGATCAGCTCGACGAGATTTTGAAGATGTTATAACACATCATGATTGCATCTTGTTGAAATTCCAAGAAAAATAGAACTTTATGTGCTCAAACACACAACTTTTTTGACTTTTCAAACTTTGAATCTCGATAACTTCGGCAAATGAGGCTCAAATTTGTTATACAAAGTGTCAAATTACTCAGCTGTACGAGATTGTGAAGATGTTATAACACATCATGATTGCATCTTGTTGAATTACTAAGAAAAATGTACTTTATGTGCTAAAACACACAAACTTTTTGACTTTTCAAATTTTGTAGGTCGATAACTTCGGCAAATGAGGATCAAATTTGTTAAACAAAGTGTCAAATTACTCAGCTCGACGAGATTCTGAAAATGTACAATACATCATGATTGCATCTTGTTGAATTTCCAAGAAAAATAGTACTTTATGTGCTCAAACACACAACTTTTGTGACGTTTCAAAATTTGTAGCTCGATAACTTCGGCAAATGAGGATCAAATTTGTGAAAAAAAGTGTCAAGTTACTCAGCTCGACGAGACTTTGAAGATGTTATAACACATCTGGATTGCATCTTGTTGAATTTCCAAGAAAAATAGTACTTTATGTGCTCAAACTCACAACTTTTTTCACTTTTCAAATTTTGTAGCTCGATAACTACGGCAAATGAGGATCAAACTTGTTAAACAAAGTGTCAAATTACTCAGCTCGACGAGATTTTGAAGATGTTACAACACATCATGATTGCATCTTGTTGAAATTCCAAGAAAAATGGTACTTTATGTGCTCAAACACACAACTTTTTTGACTTTTCAAACTTTGAATCTCGATAACTTCGGCAAATGAGGAATAAATTTGTTAAACAAAGTGTCAAATTACTCAGCTCGACGAGATTTTGAAGATGTTACTACACATCATGATTGCATCTTGTTGAAATTCCTAGAAAAATAGAACTTTATGTGCTCAAACACACAACTTTTGTGACTTTTCAAACTTTGAATCTCGATAACTTCGGCAAAGGATTTCCAAATTTGTTAAACAAAGTGTCAAATTACTCAGCTCGACGAGATTTGGAAAATGAACAATACATCATGATTGCATCTTGTTGAATTTCCAAGAAAAATAGTACTTTATGTGCTAAAACACACAACTTTTGTGACTTTTCAAAATTTGTAGCTCGATAACTTCGGCAAATGAGGACCAAATTTGTTAAACAAAGTGCCAAATTGATCAGCTCGACGAGATTTTGAAGATGTCAGAACACATCATGATTGCATCTTGTTGAATTTCCAAGAAAAATAGTTCTTTATGTGCTAAAACACACAACTTTTGTGACGTTTCAAAATTTGTAGCTCGATAACTGCGGCAAATGAGGATCAAATTTGTTAAAAAAATTGTCAAATTACTCAGCTCGAAGAGATTTTGAAGATGTCACAACACATCATGATTGCATCTTGTTGAAATTCCAAGAAAAATAGAACTTTATGAGCTGAAACACACAACTTTATTCACTTTTCAAATTTTGTAGCTCGATAACTTCGGCAAATGAGGATCAAATTTGTTAAAAAACGTGTCAAGTTACTCAGCTCGACGAGACGTTGAAGATGTTACTACACATCATGATTGCATCTTGTTGAAATTCCAAGAAAAATAGAACTTTATGTGCTCAAACACACAACTTTTGTGACTTTTCAAACTTTGAATCTCGATAACTTCGGCAAATGATTTCCAAATTTGTTAAACAAAGTGTCAAATTACTCAGCTCGACGAGATTTTGAAAATGAACAATACATCATGATTGCATCTAGTTGAATTTCCAAGAAAAATAGTACTTTATGTGCTAAAACACACAACATTGGTGACTTTTCAAAATTTGTAGCTCGATAACTTCGGCAAATGAGGATCAAATTTGTTAAAAAAAGTGTCAAATTACTCAGCTCGACGAGATTTTGAAAATGAACAATACATCATGATTGCATCTTGTTGAATTTCCAAGGAAAATAGTTCTTTATGTGCTAAAACACACAACTTTTGTGACTTTTCAAAATTTGTAGCTCGATAACTTCGGCAAATGAGGACCAAATTTGTTAAAAAACCTGTCAAGTTACTCAGCTCGACGAGACTTTGAAGATGTTATAACACATCTGGATTGCATCTTGTTGAATTTCCAAGAAAAATAGTATTTTATGTGCTCAAACACACAACTTTTGTGACATTTCAAAATTTGTAGCTCGATAACTTCGGCAAATGAGGATCAAATTTGTTAAAAAACCTGTCAAGTTACTCAGCTCGACGAGACTTTGAAGATGTTATAACACATCTGGATTGCATCTTGTTGAATTTCCAAGAAAAATAGTACTTTATGTGCTCAAACTCACAACTTTTTTCACTTTTCAAATTTTGTAGCTCGATAACTACGGCAAATGAGGATCAAACTTGTTAAACAAAGTGTCAAATTACTCAGCTCGACGAGATTTTGAAGATGTTACAACACATCATGATTGCATCTTGTTGAAATTCCAAGAAAAATGGTACTTTATGTGCTCAAACACACAACTTTTGTGACATTTCAAAATTTGTAGCTCGATAACTTCGGCAAATGAGGATCCAATTTGTTAAAAAACGTGTCAAGTTACTCAGCTCGACGAGACTTTGAAGATGTTATAACACATCTGGATTGCATCTTGTTGAATTTCCAAGAAAAATAGTACTTTATGTGCTCAAACACACAACTTTTGTGACATTTCAAAATTTGTAGCTCTATAACTGCGGCAAATGAGGATCAAATTTGTTAAAAAAAGTGTCAAATTACTCAGCTCGACGAGATTTTGAAGATGTTACTACACATCATGATTGCATCTTGTTGAATTTCCAAGAAAAATAGTACTTTATGTGCTAAAACACACAACATTGGTGACTTTTCAAACTTTGAATCTCGATAACTTCGGCAAATGATTTATAAATTTGTTAAACAAAGTGTCAAATTACTCAGCTCGACGAGATTTTGAAAATGAACAATACATCATGATTGCATCTTGTTGAATTTCCAAGAAAAATAGTACTTTATGTGCTCAACCACACAACTTTTGTGACTTTTCAAAATTTGTAGCTCGATAACTTCGGCAAATGAGGATCCAATTTGTTAAAAAACGTGTCAATTTACTCAGCTCGACGAGACTTTGAAGATGTTATAACACATCTGGATTGCATCTTGTTAAATTTCCAAGAAAAATAGTACTTTATGTGCTAAAACACACAACTTTTGGGACATTTCAAAATTTGTAGCTCGATAACTTCGGCAAATGAGGATCCAATTTGTTAAAATACGTGTCAAGATACTCAGCTCGACGAGACTTTGAAGATGTTATAACACATCTGGATTGCATCTTGTTGAATTTCCAAGAAAAATAGTACTTTATGTGCTAAAACACACAACATTGGTGACTTTTCAAAATTTGTAGCTCGATAACTTCGGCAAATGAGGATCAAATTTGTTAAAAAACGTGTCAAGTTACTCAGCTCGACGAGACTTTGAAGATGTTATAACACATCTGGATTGCATCTTGATGAATTTCCAAGAAAAATAGTACTTTAAGTGCTCAAACACACAACTTTTGTGACTTTTCAAACTTTGAATCTCGATAACTTCGGCAAAGGATTTCCAAATTTGTTAAACAAAGTGTCAAATTACTCAGCTCGACGAGATTTGGAAAATGAACAATACATCATGATTGCATCTTGTTGAATTTCCAAGAAAAATAGTACTTTATGTGCTAAAACACACAACTTTTGTGACTTTTCAAAATTTGTAGCTCGATAACTTCGGCAAATGAGGACCAAATTTGTTAAACAAAGTGCCAAATTGATCAGCTCGACGAGATTTTGAAGATGTCAGAACACATCATGATTGCATCTTGTTGAAATTCCAAGAAAAATAGAACTTTATGAGCTGAAACACACAACTTTTGTGACTTTTCAAATTTTGTAGCTCGATAACTTCGGCAAATGAGGATCAAACTTGTTAAACAAAGTGTCAAATTACTCAGCTCGACGAGATTTTGAAGATGTTACTACACATCATGATTGCATCTTGTTGAAATTCCAAGAAAAATAGTACTTTATGTGCTCAAACTCACAACTTTTTTCACTTTTCAAATTTTGTAGCTCGATAACTTCGGCAAATGAGGATCAAACTTGTTAAACAAAGTGTCAAATTACTCAGCTCGACGAGATTTTGAAGATGTTACAACACATCATGATTGCATCTTGTTGAAATTCCAAGAAAAATAGAACTTTATGTGCTCAAACACACAACTTTTTTGACTTTTCAAACTTTGAATCTCGATAACTTCGGCAAATGAGGATCAAATTTGTTAAACAAAGTGTCAAATTACTCAGCTCGACGAGATTTTGAAGATGTTATAACACATCATGATTGCATCTTGTTGAAATTCCAAGAAAAATAGAACTTTATGTGCTCAAACACACAACTTTTTTGACTTTTCAAACTTAGTAGCTCGATAACTTCGGCAAATGAGGACCAAACTTCTTAAACAAAGTGTCAAATTAATCAGCTCTACGAGATCTTTAGGATGACACAACAACTCATTATTGCATCTTGTTGGATTTCCAAGAAAAATAGTATATTATGTGGTCAAACACACAACTTTTTTGACTTTTCAAATTTGGTGGGTCGATAACTTCGGCAAATGAGGACCAAATTTGTTAAACAAAGTGTCAAAATACTCAGCTCGACGAGATTTTGAAAATGTACAACACATCATGATTGCATCTTGTTGGATTTCCACGAAAAATGGTACTTTATGTGCTAAAACACACAACTTTTGTGACTTTTCAAAATTTGTAGCTCGATAACTTCGGCAAATGAGGACCAAATTTGTTAAACAAAGTGCCAAATTGATCAGCTCGACGAGATTTTGAAGATGTTATAACACATCATGATTGCATCTTGTTGAAATTCCAAGAAAAATAGAACTTTATGTGCTCAAACACACAACTTTTTTGACTTTTCAAACTTTGAATCTCGATAACTTCGGCAAATGAGGCTCAAATTTGTTATACAAAGTGTCAAATTACTCAGCTGTACGAGATTGTGAAGATGTTATAACACATCATGATTGCATCTTGTTGAATTACTAAGAAAAATGTACTTTATGTGCTAAAACACACAAACTTTTTGACTTTTCAAATTTTGTAGGTCGATAACTTCGGCAAATGAGGATCAAATTTGTTAAACAAAGTGTCAAATTACTCAGCTCGACGAGATTCTGAAAATGTACAATACATCATGATTGCATCTTGTTGAATTTCCAAGAAAAATAGTACTTTATGTGCTCAAACAAACAACTTTTGTGACGTTTCAAAATTTGTAGCTCGATAACTTCGGCAAATGAGGATCAAATTTGTGAAAAAAAGTGTCAAGTTACTCAGCTCGACGAGACTTTGAAGATGTTATAACACATCTGGATTGCATCTTGTTGAATTTCCAAGAAAAATAGTACTTTATGTGCTCAAACTCACAACTTTTTTCACTTTTCAAATTTTGTAGCTCGATAACTACGGCAAATGAGGATCAAACTTGTTAAACAAAGTGTCAAATTACTCAGCTCGACGAGATTTTGAAGATGTTACAACACATCATGATTGCATCTTGTTGAAATTCCAAGAAAAATGGTACTTTATGTGCTCAAACACACAACTTTTTTGACTTTTCAAATTTTGAATCTCGATAACTTCGGCAAATGAGGAATAAATTTGGTAAACAAAGTGTCAAATTACTCAGCTCGACGAGATTTTGAAGATGTTACTACACATCATGATTGCATCTTGTTGAAATTCCTAGAAAAATAGAACTTTATGTGCTCAAACACACAACTTTTGTGACTTTTCAAACTTTGAATCTCGATAACTTCGGCAAAGGATTTCCAAATTTGTTAAACAAAGTGTCAAATTACTCAGCTCGACGAGATTTGGAAAATGAACAATACATCATGATTGCATCTTGTTGAATTTCCAAGAAAAATAGTACTTTATGTGCTAAAACACACAACTTTTGTGACTTTTCAAAATTTGTAGCTCGATAACTTCGGCAAATGAGGACCAAATTTGTTAAACAAAGTGCCAAATTGATCAGCTCGACGAGATTTTGAAGATGTCAGAACACATCATGATTGCATCTTGTTGAATTTCCAAGAAAAATAGTTCTTTATGTGCTAAAACACACAACTTTTGTGACGTTTCAAAATTTGTAGCTCGATAACTGCGGCAAATGAGGATCAAATTTGTTAAAAAAATTGTCAAATTACTCAGCTCGAAGAGATTTTGAAGATGTCACAACACATCATGATTGCATCTTGTTGAAATTCCAAGAAAAATAGAACTTTATGAGCTGAAACACACAACTTTATTCACTTTTCAAATTTTGTAGCTCGATAACTTCGGCAAATGAGGATCAAACTTGTTAAACAAAGTGTCAAATTACTCAGCTCGACGAGATTTTGAAGATGTTACAACACATCATGATTGCATCTTGTTGAAATTCCAAGAAAAATAGAACTTTATGAGCTGAAACACACAACTTTATTCACTTTTCAAATTTTGTAGCTCGATAACTTCGGCAAATGAGGATCAAACTTGTTAAACAAAGTGTCAAATTACTCAGCTCCACGAGATTTTGAAGATGTTACAACACATCTGGATTGCATCTTGTTGAATTTCCAAGAAAAATAGTACTTTATGTGCTCAAACACACAACTTTTGTGACTTTTCAAAATTTGTAGCTCGATAACTTCGGCAAATGAGGATCAAATTTGTTAAAAAACGTGTCAAGTTACTCAGCTCGACGAGACTTTGAAGATGTTACTACACATCATGATTGCATCTTGTTGAAATTCCAAGAAAAATAGAACTTTATGTGCTCAAACACACAACTTTTGTGACTTTTCAAACTTTGAATCTCGATAACTGCGGCAAATGATTTCCAAATTTGTTAAACAAAGTGTCAAATTACTCAGCTCGACGAGATTTTGAAAATGAACAATACATCATGATTGCATCTAGTTGAATTTCCAAGAAAAATAGTACTTTATGTGCTAAAACACACAACATTGGTGACTTTTCAAAATTTGTAGCTCGATAACTTCGGCAAATGAGGATCAAATTTGTTAAAAAAAGTGTCAAATTACTCAGCTCGACGAGATTTTGAAAATGAACAATACATCATGATTGCATCTTGTTGAATTTCCAAGGAAAATAGTTCTTTATGTGCTAAAACACACAACTTTTGTGACTTTTCAAAATTTGTAGCTCGATAACTTCGGCAAATGAGGACCAAATTTGTTAAAAAACCTGTCAAGTTACTCAGCTCGACGAGACTTTGAAGATGTTATAACACATCTGGATTGCATCTTGTTGAATTTCCAAGAAAAATAGTATTTTATGTGCTCAAACACACAACTTTTGTGACATTTCAAAATTTGTAGCTCGATAACTTCGGCAAATGAGGATCAAATTTGTTAAAAAACCTGTCAAGTTACTCAGCTCGACGAGACTTTGAAGATGTTATAACACATCTGGATTGCATCTTGTTGAATTTCCAAGAAAAATAGTACTTTATGTGCTCAAACTCACAACTTTTTTCACTTTTCAAATTTTGTAGCTCGATAACTACGGCAAATGAGGATCAAACTTGTTAAACAAAGTGTCAAATTACTCAGCTCGACGAGATTTTGAAGATGTTACAACACATCATGATTGCATCTTGTTGAATTTCCAAGAAAAATAGTACTTTAAGTGCTCAAACACACAACTTTTGTGACATTTCAAAATTTGTAGCTCGATAACTTCGGCAAATGAGGATCAAATTTGTTAAACAAAGTGTCAAATTACTCAGCTCGACGAGATTTTGAAGATGTTACTACACATCATGATTGCATCTTGTTGAAATTCCAAGAAAAATGGTACTTTATGTGCTCAAACACACAACTTTTGTGACATTTCAAAATTTGTAGCTCGATAACTTCGGCAAATGAGGATCAAATTTGTTAAACAAAGTGTCAAATTACTCAGCTCGACGAGATTTTGAAGATGTTACAACACATCATGATTGCATCTTGTTGAATGTCCAAGAAAAATGGTACTTTATGTGCTCAAACTCACAACTTTTTTCACTTTTCAAATTTTGTATGTCGATAACTTCGGCAAATGAGGATCAAACTTGTTAAACAAAGTGTCAAATTACTCAGCTCGACGAGATTTTGAAGATGTTACTACACATCATGATTGCATCTTGTTGAATTTCCAAGAAAAATAGTACTTTAAGTGCTCAAACACACAACTTTTGTGACTTTTCAAAATTTGTAGCTCGATAACTTCGGCAAATGAGGAATAAATTTGTTAAACAAAGTGTCAAATTACTCAGCTCGACGAGATTTTGAAGATGTTACTACACATCATGATTGCATCTTGTTGAAATTCCAAGAAAAATGGTACTTTATGTGCTCAAACACACAACTTTTGTGACATTTCAAAATTTGTAGCTCGATAACTTCGGCAAATGAGGATCAAATTTGTTAAACAAAGTGTCAAATTACTCAGCTCGACGAGATTTTGAAGATGTTACTACACATCATGATTGCATCTTGTTGAAATTCCAAGAAAAATGGTACTTTATGTGCTCAAACACACAACTTTTGTGACATTTCAAAATTTGTAGCTCGATAACTTCGGCAAATGAGGATCAAATTTGTTAAACAAAGTGTCAAATTACTCAGCTCGACGAGATTTTGAAGATGTTACAACACATCATGATTGCATCTTGTTGAATGTCCAAGAAAAATGGTACTTTATGTGCTCAAACTCACAACTTTTTTCACTTTTCAAATTTTGTATGTCGATAACTTCGGCAAATGAGGATCAAACTTGTTAAACAAAGTGTCAAATTACTCAGCTCGACGAGATTTTGAAGATGTTACTACACATCATGATTGCATCTTGTTGAATTTCCAAGAAAAATAGTACTTTAAGTGCTCAAACACACAACTTTTGTGACTTTTCAAAATTTGTAGCTCGATAACTTCGGCAAATGAGGAATAAATTTGTTAAACAAAGTGTCAAATTACTCAGCTCGACGAGATTTTGAAGATGTTACTACACATCATGATTGCATCTTGTTGAAATTCCAAGAAAAATGGTACTTTATGTGCTCAAACACACAACTTTTGTGACATTTCAAAATTTGTAGCTCGATAACTTCGGCAAATGAGGATCAAATTTGTTAAAAAACCTGTCAAGTTACTCAGCTCGACGAGACTTTGAAGATGTTATAACACATCTGGATTGCATCTTGTTGAATTTCCAAGAAAAATAGTATTTTATGTGCTCAAACACACAACTTTTGTGACATTTCAAAATTTGTAGCTCGATAACTTCGGCAAATGAGGATCAAATTTGTTAAAAAACCTGTCAAGTTACTCAGCTCGACGAGACTTTGAAGATGTTATAACACATCTGGATTGCATCTTGTTGAATTTCCAAGAAAAATAGTACTTTATGTGCTCAAACTCACAACTTTTGTGACGTTTCAAAATTTGTAGCTCGATAACTGCGGCAAATGAGGATCAAATTTGTTAAAAAAACTGTCAAATTACTCAGCTCGAAGAGATTTTGAAGATGTCACAACACATCATGATTGCATCTTGTTGAAATTCCAAGAAAAATAGAACTTTATGAGCTGAAACACACAACTTTTGTGACTTTTCAAATTTTGTAGCTCGATAACTTCGGCAAATGAGGATCAAACTTGTTAAACAAAGTGTCAAATTACTCAGCTCGACGAGATTTTGAAGATGTTACTACACATCATGATTGCATCTTGTTGAAATTCCAAGAAAAATAGTACTTTATGTGCTCAAACTCACAACTTTTTTCACTTTTCAAATTTTGTAGCTCGATAACTTCGGCAAATGAGGATCAAACTTGTTAAACAAAGTGTCAAATTACTCAGCTCGACGAGATTTTGAAGATGTTACAACACATCATGATTGCATCTTGTTGAAATTCCAAGAAAAATAGAACTTTATGTGCTCAAACACACAACTTTTTTGACTTTTCAAACTTTGAATCTCGATAACTTCGGCAAATGAGGATCAAATTTGTTAAACAAAGTGTCAAATTACTCAGCTCGACGAGATTTTGAAGATGTTATAACACATCATGATTGCATCTTGTTGAAATTCCAAGAAAAATAGAACTTTATGTGCTCAAACACACAACTTTTTTGACTTTTCAAACTTAGTAGCTCGATAACTTCGGCAAATGAGGACCAAACTTCTTAAACAAAGTGTCAAATTAATCAGCTCTACGAGATCTTTAGGATGACACAACAACTCATTATTGCATCTTGTTGGATTTCCAAGAAAAATAGTATATTATGTGGTCAAACACACAACTTTTTTGACTTTTCAAATTTGGTGGGTCGATAACTTCGGCAAATGAGGACCAAATTTGTTAAACAAAGTGTCAAAATACTCAGCTCGACGAGATTTTGAAAATGTACAACACATCATGATTGCATCTTGTTGGATTTCCACGAAAAATGGTACTTTATGTGCTAAAACACACAACTTTTGTGACTTTTCAAAATTTGTAGCTCGATAACTTCGGCAAATGAGGACCAAATTTGTTAAACAAAGTGCCAAATTGATCAGCTCGACGAGATTTTGAAGATGTTATAACACATCATGATTGCATCTTGTTGAAATTCCAAGAAAAATAGAACTTTATGTGCTCAAACACACAACTTTTTTGACTTTTCAAACTTTGAATCTCGATAACTTCGGCAAATGAGGCTCAAATTTGTTATACAAAGTGTCAAATTACTCAGCTGTACGATATTGTGAAGATGTTATAACACATCATGATTGCATCTTGTTGAATTACTAAGAAAAATGTACTTTATGTGCTAAAACACACAAACTTTTTGACTTTTCAAATTTTGTAGGTCGATAACTTCGGCAAATGAGGATCAAATTTGTTAAACAAAGTGTCAAATTACTCAGCTCGACGAGATTCTGAAAATGTACAATACATCATGATTGCATCTTGTTGAATTTCCAAGAAAAATAGTACTTTATGTGCTCAAACACACAACTTTTGTGACGTTTCAAAATTTGTAGCTCGATAACTTCGGCAAATGAGGATCAAATTTGTGAAAAAAAGTGTCAAGTTACTCAGCTCGACGAGACTTTGAAGATGTTATAACACATCTGGATTGCATCTTGTTGAATTTCCAAGAAAAATAGTACTTTATGTGCTCAAACTCACAACTTTTTTCACTTTTCAAATTTTGTAGCTCGATAACTACGGCAAATGAGGATCAAACTTGTTAAACAAAGTGTCAAATTACTCAGCTCGACGAGATTTTGAAGATGTTACAACACATCATGATTGCATCTTGTTGAAATTCCAAGAAAAATGGTACTTTATGTGCTCAAACACACAACTTTTTTGACTTTTCAAATTTTGAATCTCGATAACTTCGGCAAATGAGGAATAAATTTGGTAAACAAAGTGTCAAATTACTCAGCTCGACGAGATTTTGAAGATGTTACTACACATCATGATTGCATCTTGTTGAAATTCCTAGAAAAATAGAACTTTATGTGCTCAAACACACAACTTTTGTGACTTTTCAAACTTTGAATCTCGATAACTTCGGCAAAGGATTTCCAAATTTGTTAAACAAAGTGTCAAATTACTCAGCTCGACGAGATTTGGAAAATGAACAATACATCATGATTGCATCTTGTTGAATTTCCAAGAAAAATAGTACTTTATGTGCTAAAACACACAACTTTTGTGACTTTTCAAAATTTGTAGCTCGATAACTTCGGCAAATGAGGACCAAATTTGTTAAACAAAGTGCCAAATTGATCAGCTCGACGAGATTTTGAAGATGTCAGAACACATCATGATTGCATCTTGTTGAATTTCCAAGAAAAATAGTTCTTTATGTGCTAAAACACACAACTTTTGTGACGTTTCAAAATTTGTAGCTCGATAACTGCGGCAAATGAGGATCAAATTTGTTAAAAAAATTGTCAAATTACTCAGCTCGAAGAGATTTTGAAGATGTCACAACACATCATGATTGCATCTTGTTGAAATTCCAAGAAAAATAGAACTTTATGAGCTGAAACACACAACTTTATTCACTTTTCAAATTTTGTAGCTCGATAACTTCGGCAAATGAGGATCAAACTTGTTAAACAAAGTGTCAAATTACTCAGCTCGACGAGATTTTGAAGATGTTACAACACATCATGATTGCATCTTGTTGAAATTCCAAGAAAAATAGAACTTTATGAGCTGAAACACACAACTTTATTCACTTTTCAAATTTTGTAGCTCGATAACTTCGGCAAATGAGGATCAAACTTGTTAAACAAAGTGTCAAATTACTCAGCTCCACGAGATTTTGAAGATGTTACAACACATCTGGATTGCATCTTGTTGAATTTCCAAGAAAAATAGTACTTTATGTGCTCAAACACACAACTTTTGTGACTTTTCAAAATTTGTAGCTCGATAACTTCGGCAAATGAGGATCAAATTTGTTAAAAAACGTGTCAAGTTACTCAGCTCGACGAGACTTTGAAGATATTACTACACATCATGATTGCATCTTGTTGAAATTCCAAGAAAAATAGAACTTTATGTGCTCAAACACACAACTTTTGTGACTTTTCAAACTTTGAATCTCGATAACTTCGGCAAATGATTTCCAAATTTGTTAAACAAAGTGTCAAATTACTCAGCTCGACGAGATTTTGAAAATGAACAATACATCATGATTGCATCTAGTTGAATTTCCAAGAAAAATAGTACTTTATGTGCTAAAACACACAACATTGGTGACTTTTCAAAATTTGTAGCTCGATAACTTCGGCAAATGAGGATCAAATTTGTTAAAAAAAGTGTCAAATTACTCAGCTCGACGAGATTTTGAAAATGAACAATACATCATGATTGCATCTTGTTGAATTTCCAAGGAAAATAGTTCTTTATGTGCTAAAACACACAACTTTTGTGACTTTTCAAAATTTGTAGCTCGATAACTTCGGCAAATGAGGACCAAATTTGTTAAAAAACCTGTCAAGTTACTCAGCTCGACGAGACTTTGAAGATGTTATAACACATCTGGATTGCATCTTGTTGAATTTCCAAGAAAAATAGTATTTTATGTGCTCAAACACACAACATTGGTGACTTTTCAAAATTTGTAGCTCGATAACTTCGGCAAATGAGGATCAAATTTGTTAAAAAACGTGTCAAGTTACTCAGCTCGACGAGACTTTGAAGATGATATAACACATCTGGAATGCATCTTGTTGAATTTCCAAGAAAAATAGTACTTTATGTGCTCAAACACAAAACTTTTGTGACATTTCAAAATTTGTAGCTCGATAACTGCGGCAAATGAGGATCAAACTTGTTAAAAAAAGTGTCAAATTACTCAGCTCGACGAGATTTTGAAAATGTTACAACACATCATGATTGCATCTTGTTGAAATTCCAAGAAAAATGGTACTTTATGTGCTCAAACACACAACTTTTGTGACATTTCAAAATTTGTAGCTCGATAACTTCGGCAAATGAGGATCAAATTTGTTAAACAAAGTGTCAAATTACTCAGCTCGACGAGATTTTGAAGATGTTACAACACATCATGATTGCATCTTGTTGAATGTCCAAGAAAAATGGTACTTTATGTGCTCAAACTCACAACTTTTTTCACTTTTCAAATTTTGTAGCTCGATAACTTCGGCAAATGAGGATCAAACTTGTTAAACAAAGTGTCAAATTACTCAGCTCGACGAGATTTTGAAGATGTTACAACACATCATGATTGCATCTTGTTGAATTTCCAAGAAAAATAGTACTTTAAGTGCTCAAACACACAACTTTTGTGACATTTCAAAATTTGTTGCTCGATAACTTCGGCAAATGAGGATCAAATTTGTTAAAAAACGTGTCAAGTTACTCAGCTCGACGAGACTTTGAAGATGTTATAACACATCTGGATTGCATCTTGTTGAATTTCCAAGAAAAATAGTACTTTATGTGCTCAAACACACAACTTTTGTGACATTTCAAAATTTGTAGCTCGATAACTTCGGCAAATGAGGATCAAATTTGTTAAACAAAGTGTCAAATTACTCAGCTCGACGAGATTTTGAAGATGTTACTACACATCATGATTGCATCTTGTTGAAATTCCAAGAAAAATGGTACTTTATGTGCTCAAACACACAACTTTTGTGACATTTCAAAATTTGTAGCTCGATAACTTCGGCAAATGAGGATCAAATTTGTTAAACAAAGTGTCAAATTACTCAGCTCGACGAGATTTTGAAGATGTTACAACACATCATGATTGCATCTTGTTGAATGTCCAAGAAAAACGGTACTTTATGTGCTCAAACTCACAACTTTTTTCACTTTTCAAATTTTGTAGCTCGATAACTTCGGCAAATGAGGATCAAACTTGTTAAACAAAGTGTCAAATTACTCAGCTCGACGAGACTTTGAAGATGTTATAACACATCTGGATTGCATCTTGTTGAATTTCTAAGAAAAATAGTACTTTATGTGCTCAAACTCACAACTTTTTTCACTTTTCAAATTTTGTAGCTCGATAACTTCGGCAAATGAGGATCAAATTTGTTAAAAAAAAGTGTCAAATTACTCAGCTCGAGGAGATTTTGAAGATGTTACAACACATCATGATTGCATCTTGTTGAATTTCCAAGAAAAATAGTACTTTATGTGCTCAAACACACAACTTTTGTGACTTTTAAAAATTTGAAGCTCGATAACTTCGGCAAATGAGGACCAAATTTGTGAAAAAAAGTGTCATGTTACTCAGCTCGACGAGACTTTGAAGATGTTATAACACATCTGGATTGCATCTTGTTGAATTTCCAAGAAAAATAGTACTTTATGTGCTCAAACTCACAACTTTTTTCACTTTTCAAACTTAGTAGCTCGATAACTTCGGCAAATGAGGACCAAACTTCTTAAACAAAGTGTCAAATTAATCAGCTCTACGAGATCTTTAGGATGACACAACAACTCATTATTGCATCTTGTTGGATTTCCAAGAAAAATAGTATATTATGTGGTCAAACACACAACTTTTTTGACTTTTCAAATTTGGTGGGTCGATAACTTCGGCAAATGAGGACCAAATTTGTTAAACAAAGTGTCAAAATACTCAGCTCGACGAGATTTTGAAAATGTACAACACATCATGATTGCATCTTGTTGGATTTCCACGAAAAATGGTACTTTATGTGCTAAAACACACAACTTTTGTGACTTTTCAAAATTTGTAGCTCGATAACTTCGGCAAATGAGGACCAAATTTGTTAAACAAAGTGCCAAATTGATCAGCTCGACGAGATTTTGAAGATGTTATAACACATCATGATTGCATCTTGTTGAAATTCCAAGAAAAATAGAACTTTATGTGCTCAAACACACAACTTTTTTGACTTTTCAAACTTTGAATCTCGATAACTTCGGCAAATGAGGCTGAAATTTGTTATACAAAGTGTCAAATTACTCAGCTGTACGAGATTGTGAAGATGTTATAACACATCATGATTGCATCTTGTTGAATTACTAAGAAAAATGTACTTTATGTGCTAAAACACACAAACTTTTTGACTTTTCAAATTTTGTAGGTCGATAACTTCGGCAAATGAGGATCAAATTTGTTAAACAAAGTGTCAAATTACTCAGCTCGACGAGATTCTGAAAATGTACAATACATCATGATTGCATCTTGTTGAATTTCCAAGAAAAATAGTACTTTATGTGCTCAAACACACAACTTTTGTGACGTTTCAAAATTTGTAGCTCGATAACTTCGGCAAATGAGGATCAAATTTGTGAAAAAAAGTGTCAAGTTACTCAGCTCGACGAGACTTTGAAGATGTTATAACACATCTGGATTGCATCTTGTTGAATTTCCAAGAAAAATAGTACTTTATGTGCTCAAACTCACAACTTTTTTCACTTTTCAAATTTTGTAGCTCGATAACTACGGCAAATGAGGATCAAACTTGTTAAACAAAGTGTCAAATTACTCAGCTCGACGAGATTTTGAAGATGTTACAACACATCATGATTGCATCTTGTTGAAATTCCAAGAAAAATGGTACTTTATGTGCTCAAACACACAACTTTTTTGACTTTTCAAACTTTGAATCTCGATAACTTCGGCAAATGAGGAATAAATTTGTTAAACAAAGTGTCAAATTACTCAGCTCGACGAGATTTTGAAGATGTTACTACACATCATGATTGCATCTTGTTGAAATTCCTAGAAAAATAGAACTTTATGTGCTCAAACACACAACTTTTGTGACTTTTCAAACTTTGAATCTCGATAACTTCGGCAAAGGATTTCCAAATTTGTTAAACAAAGTGTCAAATTACTCAGCTCGACGAGATTTGGAAAATGAACAATACATCATGATTGCATCTTGTTGAATTTCCAAGAAAAATAGTACTTTATGTGCTAAAACACACAACTTTTGTGACTTTTCAAAATTTGTAGCTCGATAACTTCGGCAAATGAGGACCAAATTTGTTAAACAAAGTGCCAAATTGATCAGCTCGACGAGATTTTGAAGATGTCAGAACACATCATGATTGCATCTTGTTGAATTTCCAAGAAAAATAGTTCTTTATGTGCTAAAACACACAACTTTTGTGACGTTTCAAAATTTGTAGCTCGATAACTGCGGCAAATGAGGATCAAATTTGTTAAAAAAATTGTCAAATTACTCAGCTCGAAGAGATTTTGAAGATGTCACAACACATCATGATTGCATCTTGTTGAAATTCCAAGAAAAATAGAACTTTATGAGCTGAAACACACAACTTTATTCACTTTTCAAATTTTGTAGCTCGATAACTTCGGCAAATGAGGATCAAACTTGTTAAACAAAGTGTCAAATTACTCAGCTCGACGAGATTTTGAAGATGTTACAACACATCATGATTGCATCTTGTTGAAATTCCAAGAAAAATAGAACTTTATGAGCTGAAACACACAGCTTTATTCACTTTTCAAATTTTGTAGCTCGATAACTTCGGCAAATGAGGATCAAACTTGTTAAACAAAGTGTCAAATTACTCAGCTCCACGAGATTTTGAAGATGTTACAACACATCTGGATTGCATCTTGTTGAATTTCCAAGAAAAATAGTACTTTATGTGCTCAAACACACAACTTTTGTGACTTTTCAAAATTTGTAGCTCGATAACTTCGGCAAATGAGGATCAAATTTGTTAAAAAACGTGTCAAGTTACTCAGCTCGACGAGACTTTGAAGATGTTACTACACATCATGATTGCATCTTGTTGAAATTCCAAGAAAAATAGAACTTTATGTGCTCAAACACACAACTTTTGTGACTTTTCAAACTTTGAATCTCGATAACTTCGGCAAATGATTTCCAAATTTGTTAAACAAAGTGTCAAATTACTCAGCTCGACGAGATTTTGAAAATGAACAATACATCATGATTGCATCTAGTTGAATTTCCAAGAAAAATAGTACTTTATGTGCTAAAACACACAACATTGGTGACTTTTCAAAATTTGTAGCTCGATAACTTCGGCAAATGAGGATCAAATTTGTTAAAAAAAGTGTCAAATTACTCAGCTCGACGAGATTTTGAAAATGAACAATACATCATGATTGCATCTTGTTGAATTTCCAAGGAAAATAGTTCTTTATGTGCTAAAACACACAACTTTTGTGACTTTTCAAAATTTGTAGCTCGATAACTTCGGCAAATGAGGACCAAATTTGTTAAAAAACCTGTCAAGTTACTCAGCTCGACGAGACTTTGAAGATGTTATAACACATCTGGATTGCATCTTGTTGAATTTCCAAGAAAAATAGTATTTTATGTGCTCAAACACACAACTTTTGTGACATTTCAAAATTTGTAGCTCGATAACTTCGGCAAATGAGGACCAAATTTGTTAAACAAAGTGCCAAATTGATCAGCTCGACGAGATTTTGAAGATGTCAGAACACATCATGATTGCATCTTGTTGAATTTCCAAGAAAAATAGTTCTTTATGTGCTAAAACACACAACTTTTGTGACGTTTCAAAATTTGTAGCTCGATAACTGCGGCAAATGAGGATCAAATTTGTTAAAAAAATTGTCAAATTACTCAGCTCGAAGAGATTTTGAAGATGTCACAACACATCATGATTGCATCTTGTTGAAATTCCAAGAAAAATAGAACTTTATGAGCTGAAACACACAACTTTATTCACTTTTCAAATTTTGTAGCTCGATAACTTCGGCAAATGAGGATCAAACTTGTTAAACAAAGTGTCAAATTACTCAGCTCGACGAGATTTTGAAGATGTTACAACACATCATGATTGCATCTTGTTGAAATTCCAAGAAAAATAGAACTTTATGAGCTGAAACACACAACTTTATTCACTTTTCAAATTTTGTAGCTCGATAACTTCGGCAAATGAGGATCAAACTTGTTAAACAAAGTGTCAAATTACTCAGCTCGACGAGATTTTGAAGATGTTACAACACATCATGATTGCATCTTGTTGAATGTCCAAGAAAAATGGTACTTTATGTGCTCAAACTCACAACTTTTTTCACTTTTCAAATTTTGTAGCTCGATAACTTCGGCAAATGAGGATCAAACTTGTTAAACAAAGTGTCAAATTACTCAGCTCGACGAGATTTTGAAGATGTTACAACACATCATGATTGCATCTTGTTGAATTTCCAAGAAAAATAGTACTTTAAGTGCTCAAACACACAACTTTTGTGACTTTTCAAAATTTGTAGCTCGATAACTTCGGCAAATGAGGAATAAATTTGTTAAACAAAGTGTCAAATTACTCAGCTCGACGAGATTTTGAAGATGTTACTACACATCATGATTGCATCTTGTTGAAATTCCAAGAAAAATGGTACTTTATGTGCTCAAACACACAACTTTTGTGACATTTCAAAATTTGTAGCTCGATAACTTCGGCAAATGAGGATCAAATTTGTTAAACAAAGTGTCAAATTACTCAGCTCGACGAGATTTTGAAGATGTTACTACACATCATGATTGCATCTTGTTGAAATTCCAAGAAAAATGGTACTTTATGTGCTCAAACACACAACTTTTGTGACATTTCAAAATTTGTAGCTCGATAACTTCGGCAAATGAGGATCAAATTTGTTAAACAAAGTGTCAAATTACTCAGCTCGACGAGATTTTGAAGATGTTACAACACATCATGATTGCATCTTGTTGAATGTCCAAGAAAAATGGTACTTTATGTGCTCAAACTCACAACTTTTTTCACTTTTCAAATTTTGTATGTCGATAACTTCGGCAAATGAGGATCAAACTTGTTAAACAAAGTGTCAAATTACTCAGCTCGACGAGATTTTGAAGATGTTACTACACATCATGATTGCATCTTGTTGAATTTCCAAGAAAAATAGTACTTTAAGTGCTCAAACACACAACTTTTGTGACTTTTCAAAATTTGTAGCTCGATAACTTCGGCAAATGAGGAATAAATTTGTTAAACAAAGTGTCAAATTACTCAGCTCGACGAGATTTTGAAGATGTTACTACACATCATGATTGCATCTTGTTGAAATTCCAAGAAAAATGGTACTTTATGTGCTCAAACACACAACTTTTGTGACATTTCAAAATTTGTAGCTCGATAACTTCGGCAAATGAGGATCAAATTTGTTAAAAAACCTGTCAAGTTACTCAGCTCGACGAGACTTTGAAGATGTTATAACACATCTGGATTGCATCTTGTTGAATTTCCAAGAAAAATAGTACTTTATGTGCTCAAACTCACAACTTTTTTCACTTTTCAAATTTTGTAGCTCGATAACTACGGCAAATGAGGATCAAACTTGTTAAACAAAGTGTCAAATTACTCAGCTCGACGAGATTTTGAAGATGTTACAACACATCATGATTGCATCTTGTTGAAATTCCAAGAAAAATGGTACTTTATGTGCTCAAACACACAACTTTTGTGACATTTCAAAATTTGTAGCTCGATAACTTCGGCAAATGAGGATCAAATTTGTTAAACAAAGTGTCAAATTACTCAGCTCGACGAGATTTTGAAGATGTTACAACACATCATGATTGCATCTTGTTGAATGTCCAAGAAAAATGGTACTTTATGTGCTCAAACTCACAACTTTTTTCACTTTTCAAATTTTGTAGCTCGATAACTTCGGCAAATGAGGATCAAACTTGTTAAACAAAGTGTCAAATTACTCAGCTCGACGAGATTTTGAAGATGTTACAACACATCATGATTGCATCTTGTTGAAATTCCAAGAAAAATGGTACTTTATGTGCTCAAACACACAACTTTTGTGACTTTTAAAAATTTGAAGCTCGATAACTTCGGCAAATGAGGACCAAATTTGTGAAAAAAGTGTCAAGTTACTCAGCTCGACGAGACTTTGAAGATGTTATAACACATCTGGATTGCATCTTGTTGAATTTCCAAGAAAAATAGTACTTTAAGTGCTCAAACACACAACTTTTGTGACTTTTCAAAATTTGTAGCTCGATAACTTCGGCAAATGAGGAATAAATTTGTTAAACAAAGTGTCAAATTACTCAGCTCGACGAGATTTTGAAGATGTTACTACACATCATGATTGCATCTTGTTGAAATTCCAAGAAAAATGGTACTTTATGTGCTCAAACACACAACTTTTGTGACATTTCAAAATTTGTAGCTCGATAACTTCGGCAAATGAGGATCAAATTTGTTAAACAAAGTGTCAAATTACTCAGCTCGACGAGATTTTGAAGATGTTACTACACATCATGATTGCATCTTGTTGAAATTCCAAGAAAAATGGTACTTTATGTGCTCAAACACACAACTTTTGTGACATTTCAAAATTTGTAGCTCGATAACTTCGGCAAATGAGGATCAAATTTGTTAAACAAAGTGTCAAATTACTCAGCTCGACGAGATTTTGAAGATGTTACAACACATCATGATTGCATCTTGTTGAATGT
Source organism: Euwallacea fornicatus (assembly GCF_040115645.1). Lineage (NCBI taxonomy): Eukaryota > Metazoa > Arthropoda > Insecta > Coleoptera > Curculionidae > Euwallacea > Euwallacea fornicatus. The sequence continues at coordinate 387,251 of NW_027096020.1, read as the reverse complement.
CCAAGAAAAATAGTTCTTTATGTGCTAAAACACACAACTTTTGTGACGTTTCAAAATTTGTAGCTCGATAACTGCGGCAAATGAGGATCAAATTTGTTAAACAAAGTGTCAAATTACTCAGCTCGACGAGATTTTGAAGATGTTACTACATATCATGATTGCATCTTGTTGAAATTCCTAGAAAAATAGAACTTTATGTGCTCAAACACACAACTTTTGTGACTTTTCAAACTTTGAATCTCGATAACTTCGGCAAAGGATTTCCAAATTTGTTAAACAAAGTGTCAAATTACTCAGCTCGACGAGATTTGGAAAATGAACAATACATCATGATTGCATCTTGTTGAATTTCCAAGAAAAATAGTACTTTATGTGCTAAAACACACAACTTTTGTGACTTTTCAAAATTTGTAGCTCGATAACTTCGGCAAATGAGGACCAAATTTGTTAAACAAAGTGCCAAATTGATCAGCTCGACGAGATTTTGAAGATGTCAGAACACATCATGATTGCATCTTGTTGAATTTCCAAGAAAAATAGTTCTTTATGTGCTAAAACACACAACTTTTGTGACGTTTCAAAATTTGTAGCTCGATAACTGCGGCAAATGAGGATCAAATTTGTTAAAAAAACTGTCAAATTACTCAGCTCGAAGAGATTTTGAAGATGTCACAACACATCATGATTGCATCTTGTTGAAATTCCAAGAAAAATAGAACTTTATGAGCTGAAACACACAACTTTATTCACTTTTCAAATTTTGTAGCTCGATAACTTCGGCAAATGAGGATCAAACTTGTTAAACAAAGTGTCAAATTACTCAGCTCGACGAGATTTTGAAGATGTTACAACACATCATGATTGCATCTTGTTGAAATTCCAAGAAAAATAGAACTTTATGAGCTGAAACACACAACTTTATTCACTTTTCAAATTTTGTAGCTCGATAACTTCGGCAAATGAGGATCAAACTTGTTAAACAAAGTGTCAAATTACTCAGCTCCACGAGATTTTGAAGATGTTACAACACATCTGGATTGCATCTTGTTGAATTTCCAAGAAAAATAGTACTTTATGTGCTCAAACACACAACTTTTGTGACTTTTCAAAATTTGTAGCTCGATAACTTCGGCAAATGAGGATCAAATTTGTGAAAAAAAGTGTCAAGTTACTCAGCTCGACGAGACTTTGAAGATGTTATAACACATCTGGATTGCATCTTGTTGAATTTCTAAGAAAAATAGTACTTTATGTGCTCAAACTCACAACTTTTTTCACTTTTCAAATTTTGTAGCTCGATAACTTCGGCAAATGAGGATCAAATTTGTTAAAAAAAGTGTCAAATTACTCAGCTCGAGGAGATTTTGAAGATGTTACAACACATCATGATTGCATCTTGTTGAATTTCCAAGAAAAATAGTACTTTATGTGCTCAAACACACAACTTTTGTGACTTTTAAAAATTTGAAGCTCGATAACTTCGGCAAATGAGGATCAAATTTGTTAAAAAAAGTGTCAAATTACTCAGCTCGACGAGATTTTGAAGATGTTATAACACATCATGATTGCATCTTGTTGAATTTCCAAGAAAAATAGTACTTTATGTGCTAAAACACACAACATTGGTGACTTTTCAAAATTTGTAGCTCGATAACTTCGGCAAATGAGGATCAAATTTGTTAAACAAAGTGTCAAATTACTCAGCTCGACGAGATTTTGAAAATGAACAATACATCATGATTGCATCTTGTTGAATTTCCAAGAAAAATAGTACTTTATGTGCTCAACCACACAACTTTTGTGACTTTTCAAAATTTATAGCTCGATAACTTCGGCAAATGAGGATCAAATTTATTAAACAAAGTGTCAAATTACTCAGCTCGACGAGATTTTGAAGATGTTACAACACATCATGATTGCATCTTGTTGAATGTCCAAGAAAAATAGTACTTTATGTGCTCAAACTCACAACTTTTTTCACTTTTCAAACTTTGTAACTCGATAACTTCGGCAAATGAGGATCAAACTTGTTAAACAAAGTGTCAAATTACTCAGCTCGACAAGATTTTGAAAATGAACAATACATCATGATTGCATCTTGTTGAATTTCCAAGAAAAATAGTTCTTTATGTGCTAAAACACACAACTTTTGTGACTTTTCAAAATTTGTAGCTCGATAACTTCGGCAAATGAGGATCAAATTTGTGAAAAAAAGTGTCAAGTTACTCAGCTCGACGAGACTTTGTAGATGTTATAACACATCTGGATTGCATCTTGTTGAATTTCTAAGAAAAATAGTACTTTATGTGCTCAAACTCACAACTTTTTTCACTTTTCAAATTTTGTAGCTCGATAACTTCGGCAAATGAGGATCAAATTTGTTAAAAAAAGTGTCAAATTACTCAGCTCGAGGAGATTTTGAAGATGTTACAACACATCATGATTGCATCTTGTTGAATTTCCAAGAAAAATAGTACTTTATGTGCTCAAACACACAACTTTTGTGACTTTTAAAAATTTGAAGCTCGATAACTTCGGCAAATGAGGACCAAATTTGTGAAAAAAAGTGTCATGTTACTCAGCTCGACGAGACTTTGAAGATGTTATAACACATCTGGATTGCATCTTGTTGAATTTCCAAGAAAAATAGTACTTTATGTGCTCAAACTCACAACTTTTTTCACTTTTCAAATTTTGTAGCTCGATAACTTCGGCAAATGAGGATCAAACTTGTTAAACAAAGTGTCAAATTACTCAGCTCGACGAGATTTTGAAGATGTTACAACACATCATGATTGCATCTTGTTGAAATTCCAAGAAAAATAGAACTTTATGTGCTCAAACACACAACTTTTTTGACTTTTCAAACTTTGAATCTCGATAACTTCGGCAAATGAGGATCAAATTTGTTAAACAAAGTGTCAAATTACTCAGCTCGACGAGATTTTGAAGATGTTATAACATATCATGATTGCATCTTGTTGAAATTCCAAGAAAAATAGAACTTTATGTGCTCAAACACACAACTTTTTTGACTTTTCAAACTTAGTAGCTCGATAACTTCGGCAAATGAGGAACAAACTTCTTAAACAAAGTGTCAAATTAATCAGCTCTACGAGATCTTTAGGATGACACAACAACTCATTATTGCATCTTGTTGGATTTCCAAGAAAAATAGTATATTATGTGGTCAAACACACAACTTTTTTGACTTTTCAAATTTGGTGGGTCGATAACTTCGGCAAATGAGGACCAAATTTGTTAAACAAAGTGTCAAAATACTCAGCTCGACGAGATTTTGAAAATGTACAACACATCATGATTGCATCTTGTTGGATTTCCACGAAAAATGGTACTTTATGTGCTAAAACACACAACTTTTGTGACTTTTCAAAATTTGTAGCTCGATAACTTCGGCAAATGAGGACCAAATTTGTTAAACAAAGTGCCAAATTGATCAGCTCGACGAGATTTTGAAGATGTTATAACACATCATGATTGCATCTTGTTGAAATTCCAAGAAAAATAGAACTTTATGTGCTCAAACACACAACTTTTTTGACTTTTCAAACTTTGAATCTCGATAACTTCGGCAAATGAGGCTCAAATTTGTTATACAAAGTGTCAAATTACTCAGCTGTACGAGATTGTGAAGATGTTATAACACATCATGATTGCATCTTGTTGAATTACTAAGAAAAATGTACTTTATGTGCTAAAACACACAAACTTTTTGACTTTTCAAATTTTGTAGGTCGATAACTTCGGCAAATGAGGATCAAATTTGTTAAACAAAGTGTCAAATTACTCAGCTCGACGAGATTCTGAAAATGTACAATACATCATGATTGCATCTTGTTGAATTTCCAAGAAAAATAGTACTTTATGTGCTCAAACACACAACTTTTGTGACGTTTCAAAATTTGTAGCTCGATAACTTCGGCAAATGAGGATCAAATTTGTGAAAAAAAGTGTCAAGTTACTCAGCTCGACGAGACTTTGAAGATGTTATAACACATCTGGATTGCATCTTGTTGAATTTCCAAGAAAAATAGTACTTTATGTGCTCAAACTCACAACTTTTTTCACTTTTCAAATTTTGTAGCTCGATAACTACGGCAAATGAGGATCAAACTTGTTAAACAAAGTGTCAAATTACTCAGCTCGACGAGATTTTGAAGATGTTACAACACATCATGATTGCATCCTGTTGGAATTCCAAGAAAAATGGTACTTTATGTGCTCAAACACACAACTTTTTTGACTTTTCAAACTTTGAATCTCGATAACTTCGGCAAATGAGGAATAAATTTGTTAAACAAAGTGTCAAATTACTCAGCTCGACGAGATTTTGAAGATGTTACTACACATCATGATTGCATCTTGTTGAAATTCCTAGAAAAATAGAACTTTATGTGCTCAAACACACAACTTTTGTGACTTTTCAAACTTTGAATCTCGATAACTTCGGCAAAGGATTTCCAAATTTGTTAAACAAAGTGTCAAATTACTCAGCTCGACGAGATTTGGAAAATGAACAATACATCATGATTGCATCTTGTTGAATTTCCAAGAAAAATAGTACTTTATGTGCTAAAACACACAACTTTTGTGACTTTTCAAAATTTGTAGCTCGATAACTTCGGCAAATGAGGACCAAATTTGTTAAACAAAGTGCCAAATTGATCAGCTCGACGAGATTTTGAAGATGTCAGAACACATCATGATTGCATCTTGTTGAATTTCCAAGAAAAATAGTTCTTTATGTGCTAAAACACACAACTTTTGTGACGTTTCAAAATTTGTAGCTCGATAACTGCGGCAAATGAGGATCAAATTTGTTAAAAAAATTGTCAAATTACTCAGCTCGAAGAGATTTTGAAGATGTCACAACACATCATGATTGCATCTTGTTGAAATTCCAAGAAAAATAGAACTTTATGAGCTGAAACACACAACTTTATTCACTTTTCAAATTTTGTAGCTCGATAACTTCGGCAAATGAGGATCAAACTTGTTAAACAAAGTGTCAAATTACTCAGCTCCACGAGATTTTGAAGATGTTACAACACATCTGGATTGCATCTTGTTGAATTTCCAAGAAAAATAGTACTTTATGTGCTCAAACACACAACTTTTGTGACTTTTCAAAATTTGTAGCTCGATAACTTCGGCAAATGAGGATCAAATTTGTTAAAAAACGTGTCAAGTTACTCAGCTCGACGAGACTTTGAAGATGTTACTACACATCATGATTGCATCTTGTTGAAATTCCAAGAAAAATAGAACTTTATGTGCTCAAACACACAACTTTTGTGACTTTTCAAACTTTGAATCTCGATAACTTCGGCAAATGATTTCCAAATTTGTTAAACAAAGTGTCAAATTACTCAGCTCGACGAGATTTTGAAAATGAACAATACATCATGATTGCATCTAGTTGAATTTCCAAGAAAAATAGTACTTTATGTGCTAAAACACACAACATTGGTGACTTTTCAAAATTTGTAGCTCGATAACTTCGGCAAATGAGGATCAAATTTGTTAAAAAAAGTGTCAAATTACTCAGCTCGACGAGATTTTGAAAATGAACAATACATCATGATTGCATCTTGTTGAATTTCCAAGGAAAATAGTTCTTTATGTGCTAAAACACACAACTTTTGTGACTTTTCAAAATTTGTAGCTCGATAACTTCGGCAAATGAGGACCAAATTTGTTAAAAAACCTGTCAAGTTACTCAGCTCGACGAGACTTTGAAGATGTTATAACACATCTGGATTGCATCTTGTTGAATTTCCAAGAAAAATAGTATTTTATGTGCTCAAACACACAACTTTTGTGACATTTCAAAATTTGTAGCTCGATAACTTCGGCAAATGAGGATCAAATTTGTTAAAAAACCTGTCAAGTTACTCAGCTCGACGAGACTTTGAAGATGTTATAACACATCTGGATTGCATCTTGTTGAATTTCCAAGAAAAATAGTACTTTATGTGCTCAAACTCACAACTTTTTTCACTTTTCAAATTTTGTAGCTCGATAACTACGGCAAATGAGGATCAAACTTGTTAAACAAAGTGTCAAATTACTCAGCTCGACGAGATTTTGAAGATGTTACAACACATCATGATTGCATCTTGTTGAATTTCCAAGAAAAATAGTACTTTAAGTGCTCAAACACACAACTTTTGTGACTTTTCAAAATTTGTAGCTCGATAACTTCGGCAAATGAGGAATAAATTTGTTAAACAAAGTGTCAAATTACTCAGCTCGACGAGATTTTGAAGATGTTACTACACATCATGATTGCATCTTGTTGAAATTCCAAGAAAAATGGTACTTTATGTGCTCAAACACACAACTTTTGTGACATTTCAAAATTTGTAGCTCGATAACTTCGGCAAATGAGGATCAAATTTGTTAAACAAAGTGTCAAATTACTCAGCTCGACGAGATTTTGAAGATGTTACTACACATCATGATTGCATCTTGTTGAAATTCCAAGAAAAATGGTACTTTATGTGCTCAAACACACAACTTTTGTGACATTTCAAAATTTGTAGCTCGATAACTTCGGCAAATGAGGATCAAATTTGTTAAACAAAGTGTCAAATTACTCAGCTCGACGAGATTTTGAAGATGTTACAACACATCATGATTGCATCTTGTTGAATGTCCAAGAAAAATGGTACTTTATGTGCTCAAACTCACAACTTTTTTCACTTTTCAAATTTTGTAGCTCGATAACTTCGGCAAATGAGGATCAAACTTGTTAAACAAAGTGTCAAATTACTCAGCTCGACGAGATTTTGAAGATGTTACAACACATCATGATTGCATCTTGTTGAATTTCCAAGAAAAATAGTACTTTAAGTGCTCAAACACACAACTTTTGTGACTTTTCAAAATTTGTAGCTCGATAACTTCGGCAAATGAGGAATAAATTTGTTAAACAAAGTGTCAAATTACTCAGCTCGACGAGATTTTGAAGATGTTACTACATATCATGATTGCATCTTGTTGAAATTCCTAGAAAAATAGAACTTTATGTGCTCAAACACACAACTTTTGTGACTTTTCAAACTTTGAATCTCGATAACTTCGGCAAATGATTTCCAAATTTGTTAAACAAAGTGTCAAATTACTCAGCTCGACGAGATTTGGAAAATGAACAATACATCATGATTGCATCTTGTTGAATTTCCAAGAAAAATAGTACTTTATGTGCTAAAACACACAACTTTTGTGACTTTTCAAAATTTGTAGCTCGATAACTTCGGCAAATGAGGACCAAATTTGTTAAACAAAGTGCCAAATTGATCAGCTCGACGAGATTTTGAAGATGTCAGAACACATCATGATTGCATCTTGTTGAAATTCCAAGAAAAATAGAACTTTATGTGCTCAAACACACAACTTTTTTGACTTTTCAAACTTTGAATCTCGATAACTTCGGCAAATGAGGCTCAAATTTGTTATACAAAGTGTCAAATTACTCAGCTGTACGAGATTGTGAAGATGTTATAACACATCATGATTGCATCTTGTTGAAATTCCAAGAAAAATAGAACTTTATGTGCTCAAACACACAACTTTTGTGACATTTCAAAATTTGTAGCTCGATAACTTCGGCAAATGAGGATCAAATTTGTTAAACAAAGTGTCAAATTACTCAGCTCGACGAGATTTTGAAGATGTTACAACACATCATGATTGCATCTTGTTGAATGTCCAAGAAAAATGGTACTTTATGTGCTCAAACTCACAACTTTTTTCTCTTTTCAAATTTTGTAGCTCGATAACTTCGGCAAATGAGGATCAAACTTGTTAAACAAAGTGTCAAATTACTCAGCTCGACGAGATTTTGAAAATGAACAATACATCATGATTGCATCTTGTTGAATTTCCAAGGAAAATAGTTCTTTATGTGCTAAAACACACAACTTTTGTGACTTTTCAAAACTTGTAGCTCGATAACTTCGGCAAATGAGGACCAAATTTGTTAAAAAACCTGTCAAGTTACTCAGCTCGACGAGACTTTGAAGATGTTATAACACATCTGGATTGCATCTTGTTGAATTTCCAAGAAAAATAGTACTTTATGTGCTCAAACACACAACTTTTGTGACATTTCAAAATTTGTAGCTCGATAACTTCGGCAAATGAGGATCAAATTTGTTAAAAAACCTGTCAAGTTACTCAGCTCGACGAGACTTTGAAGATGTTATAACACATCTGGATTGCATCTTGTTGAATTTCCAAGAAAAATAGTACTTTATGTGCTCAAACACACAACTTTTGTGACTTTTCAAAATTTGTAGCTCGATAACTTCGGCAAATGAGGATAAAATTTGTTAAACAAAGTGTCAAATTACTCAGCTCGACGAGATTTTGAAGATGTTACAACACATCATGATTGCATCTTGTTGAATGTCCAAGAAAAATAGTACTTTATGTGCTCAAACTCACAACTTTTTTCACTTTTCAAATTTTGTAGTTCGATAACTTCGGCAAATGAGGATCAAACTTGTTAAACAAAGTGTCAAATTACTCAGCTCGACGAGATTTTGAAGATGTTACAACACATCATGATTGCATCTTGTTGAAATTCCAAGAAAAATAGAACTTTATGTGCTCAAACACACAACTTTTGTGACATTTCAAAATTTGTAGCTCGATAACTTCGGCAAATGAGGATCAAATTTGTTAAAAAACCTGTCAAGTTACTCAGCTCGACGAGACTTTGAAGATGTTATAACACATCTGGATTGCATCTTGTTGAATTTCCAAGAAAAATAGTACTTTATGTGCTCAAACACACAACTTTTGTGACTTTTCAAAATTTGTAGCTCGATAACTTCGGCAAATGAGGATAAAATTTGTTAAACAAAGTGTCAAATTACTCAGCTCGACGAGATTTTGAAGATGTTACAACACATCATGATTGCATCTTGTTGAATGTCCAAGAAAAATAGTACTTTATGTGCTCAAACTCACAACTTTTTTCACTTTTCAAATTTTGTAGTTCGATAACTTCGGCAAATGAGGATCAAACTTGTTAAACAAAGTGTCAAATTACTCAGCTCGACGAGATTTTGAAGATGTTACAACACATCATGATTGCATCTTGTTGAAATTCCAAGAAAAATAGAACTTTATGTGCTCAAACACACAACTTTTGTGACATTTCAAAATTTGTAGCTCGATAACTTCGGCAAATGAGGATCAAATTTGTTAAAAAACCTGTCAAGTTACTCAGCTCGACGAGACTTTGAAGATGTTATAACACATCTGGATTGCATCTTGTTGAATTTCCAAGAAAAATAGTACTTTATGTGCTCAACCACACAACTTTTGTGACTTTTCAAAATTTGTAGCTCGATAACTTCGGCAAATGAGGATAAAATTTGTTAAACAAAGTGTCAAATTACTCAGCTCGACGAGATTTTGAAGATGTTACAACACATCATGATTGCATCTTGTTGAAATTCCAAGAAAAATAGAACTTTATGTGCTCAAACACACAACTTTTGTGACATTTCAAAATTTGTAGCTCGATAACTTCGGCAAATGAGGATCAAATTTGTTAAAAAACGTGTCAAGTTACTCAGCTCGACGAGATTTTGAAAATGAACAATACATCATGATTGCATCTTGTTGAATTTCCAAGAAAAATAGTTCTTTATGTGCTAAAACACACAACTTTTGTGACTTTTCAAAATTTGTAGCTCGATAACTGCGGCAAATGAGGATCAATTTTGTTAAAAAAAGTGTCAAATTACTCAGCTCGAGGAGATTTTGAAGATGTCACAACACATCATGATTGCATCTTGTTGAAATTCCAAGAAAAATAGAACTTTATGAGCTGAAACACACAACTTTATTCACTTTTCAAATTTTGTAGCTCGATAACTTCGGCAAATGAGGATTAAATTTGTTAAACAAAGTGTTAAATTACTCAGCTCGACGAGATTTTGAAGATGATACTACACATCATGATTGCATCTTGTTGAAATTCCAAGAAAAATAGTACTTTATGTGCTCAAACACACAACTTTTGTGACATTTCAAAATTTGTTGCTCGATAACTGCGGCAAATGAGGATCAAATTTGTTAAACAAAGTGTCAAATTACTCAGCTCGACGAGATTTTGAAGATGTTACAACACATCATGATTGCATCTTGTTGAATGTCCAAGAAAAATGGTACTTTATGTGCTCAAACACACAACTTTTTTGACTTTTCAAACTTAGTAGCTCGATAACTTCGGCAAATGAGGACCAAACTTCTTAAACAAAGTGTCAAATTAGTCAGCTCTACGAGATCTTTAGGATGACACAACAACTCATTATTGCATCTTGTTGGATTTCCAAGAAAAATAGTATATTATGTGGTCAAACACACAACTTTTTTGACTTTTCAAACTTTGAATCTCGATAACTTCGGCAAATGAGGATCAAATTTGTTATACAAAGTGTCAAATTACTCAGCTCGACGAGATTTTGAAGATGTTACAACACAACATGATTGCATCTTGTTGAATTTCCAAGAAAAATAGTACTTTAAATGCTCAAACACACAACTTTTGTGACTTTTCAAAATTTGTAGCTCGATAACTTCGGCAAATGAGGAATAAATTTGTTAAACAAAGTGTCAAATTACTCAGCTCGACGAGATTTTGAAGATGTTACTACACATCATGATTGCATCTTGTTGAATTTCCTAGAAAAATAGAACTTTATGTGCTCAAACACACAACTTTTGTGACTTTTCAAACTTTGAATCTCGATAACTTCGGCAAAGGATTTCCAAATTTGTTAAACAAAGTGTCAAATTACTCAGCTCGACGAGATTTGGAAAATGAACAATACATCATGATTGCATCTTGTTGAATTTCCAAGAAAAATAGTACTTTATGTGCTAAAACACACAACTTTTGTGACTTTTCAAAATTTGTAGCTCGATAACTTCGGCAAATTAGGAATAAATTTGTTAAACAAAGTGTCAAATTACTCAGCTCGACGAGATTTTGAAGATGTTACTACACATCATGATTGCATCTTGTTGAAATTCCAAGAAAAATAGAACTTTATGTGCTCAAACACACAACTTTTGTGACTTTTCAAACTTTGAATCTCGATAACTTCGGCAAAGGATTTCCAAATTTGTTAAACAAAGTGTCAAATTACTCAGCTCGACGAGATGTGGAAAATGAACAATACATCATGATTGCATCTTGTTGAATTTCCAAGAAAAATAGTACTTTATGTGCTAAAACACACAACTTTTGTGACTTTTCAAAATTTGTAGCTCGATAACTTCGGCAAATGAGGATCAAATTTGTTAAACAAAGTGTCAAATTACTCAGCTCGACGAGATTTTGAAGATGTTACAACACATCATGATTGCATCTTGTTGAATGTCCAAGAAAAATGGTACTTTATGTGCTCAAACTCACAACTTTTTTCTCTTTTCAAATTTTGTAGCTCGATAACTTCGGCAAATGAGGATCAAACTTGTTAAACAAAGTGTCAAATTACTCAGCTCGACGAGATTTTGAAAATGAACAATACATCATGATTGCATCTTGTTGAATTTCCAAGGAAAATAGTTCTTTATGTGCTAAAACACACAACTTTTGTGACTTTTCAAAACTTGTAGCTCGATAACTTCGGCAAATGAGGACCAAATTTGTTAAAAAACCTGTCAAGTTACTCAGCTCGACGAGACTTTGAAGATGTTATAACACATCTGGATTGCATCTTGTTGAATTTCCAAGAAAAATAGTACTTTATGTGCTCAAACACACAACTTTTGTGACATTTCAAAATTTGTAGCTCGATAACTTCGGCAAATGAGGATCAAATTTGTTAAAAAACGTGTCAAGTTACTCAGCTGTACGAGATTGTGAAGATGTTATAACACATCATGATTGCATCTTGTTGAAATTCCAAGAAAAATAGAACTTTATGTGCTCAAACACACAACTTTTGTGACATTTCAAAATTTGTAGCTCGATAACTTCGGCAAATGAGGATCAAATTTGTTAAACAAAGTGTCAAATTACTCAGCTCGACGAGATTTTGAAGATGTTACAACACATCATGATTGCATCTTGTTGAATGTCCAAGAAAAATGGTACTTTATGTGCTCAAACACACAACTTTTGTGACTTTTCAAACTTTGAATCTCGATAACTTCGGCAAAGGATTTCCAAATTTGTTAAACGAAGTGTCAAATTACTCAGCTCGACGAGATTTGGAAAATGAACAATACATCATGATTGCATCTTGTTGAATTTCCAAGAAAAATAGTACTTTATGTGCTAAAACACACAACTTTTGTGACTTTTCAAAATTTGTAGCTCGATAACTTCGGCAAATTAGGAATAAATTTGTTAAACAAAGTGTCAAATTACTCAGCTCGACGAGATTTTGAAGATGTTACTACACATCATGATTGCATCTTGTTGAAATTCCAAGAAAAATAGAACTTTATGTGCTCAAACACACAACTTTTGTGACTTTTCAAACTTTGAATCTCGATAACTTCGGCAAAGGATTTCCAAATTTGTTAAACAAAGTGTCAAATTACTCAGCTCGACGAGATTTGGAAAATGAACAATACATCATGATTGCATCTTGTTGAATTTCCAAGAAAAATAGTACTTTATGTGCTAAAACACACAACTTTTGTGACTTTTCAAAATTTGTAGCTCGATAACTTCGGCAAATGAGGATCAAATTTGTTAAACAAAGTGTCAAATTACTCAGCTCGACGAGATTTTGAAGATGTTACAACACATCATGATTGCATCTTGTTGAATGTCCAAGAAAAATGGTACTTTATGTGCTCAAACTCACAACTTTTTTCTCTTTTCAAATTTTGTAGCTCGATAACTTCGGCAAATGAGGATCAAACTTGTTAAACAAAGTGTCAAATTACTCAGCTCGACGAGATTTTGAAAATGAACAATACATCATGATTGCATCTTGTTGAATTTCCAAGGAAAATAGTTCTTTATGTGCTAAAACACACAACTTTTGTGACTTTTCAAAACTTGTAGCTCGATAACTTCGGCAAATGAGGACCAAATTTGTTAAAAAACCTGTCAAGTTACTCAGCTCGACGAGACTTTGAAGATGTTATAACACATCTGGATTGCATCTTGTTGAATTTCCAAGAAAAATAGTACTTTATGTGCTCAAACACACAACTTTTGTGACATTTCAAAATTTGTAGCTCGATAACTTCGGCAAATGAGGATCAAATTTGTTAAAAAACCTGTCAAGTTACTCAGCTCGACGAGACTTTGAAGATGTTATAACACATCTGGATTGCATCTTGTTGAATTTCCAAGAAAAATAGTACTTTATGTGCTCAACCACACAACTTTTGTGACTTTTCAAAATTTGTAGCTCGATAACTTCGGCAAATGAGGATAAAATTTGTTAAACAAAGTGTCAAATTACTCAGCTCGACGAGATTTTGAAGATGTTACAACACATCATGATTGCATCTTGTTGAATGTCCAAGAAAAATAGTACTTTATGTGCTCAAACTCACAACTTTTTTCACTTTTCAAATTTTGTAGTTCGATAACTTCGGCAAATGAGGATCAAACTTGTTAAACAAAGTGTCAAATTACTCAGCTCGACGAGATTTTGAAGATGTTACAACACATCATGATTGCATCTTGTTGAAATTCCAAGAAAAATAGAACTTTATGTGCTCAAACACACAACTTTTGTGACATTTCAAAATTTGTAGCTCGATAACTTCGGCAAATGAGGATCAAATTTCTTAAAAAACGTGTCAAGTTACTCAGCTCGACGAGATTTTGAAAATGAACAATACATCATGATTGCATCTTGTTGAATTTCCAAGAAAAATAGTACTTTATGTGCTAAAACACACAACATTGGTGACTTTTCAAAATTTGTAGCTCGATAACTTCGGCAAATGAGGATCAAATTTGTTAAAAAAAGTGTCAAATTACTCAGCTCGACGAGATTTTGAAAATGAACAATACATCATGATTGCATCTTGTTGAATTTCCAAGGAAAATAGTTCTTTATGTGCTAAAACACACAACTTTTGTGACTTTTCAAAATTTGTAGCTCGATAACTTCGGCAAATGAGGACCAAATTTGTTAAAAAACCTGTCAAGTTACTCAGCTCGACGAGACTTTGAAGATGTTATAACACATCATGATTGCATCTTGTTGAATTTCCAAGAAAAATAGTATTTTATGTGCTAAAACACACAACTTTTGTGACATTTCAAAATTTGTAGCTCGATAACTTCGGCAAATGAGGACCAAATTTGTTAAACAAAGTGTCAAATTACTCAGCTCGAGGAGATTTTGAAGATGTCACAACACATCATGATTGCATCTTGTTGAATTTCCACGAAAAATGGTACTTTATGTGCTAAAACACACAACTTTTGTGACTTTTCAAAATTTGTAGCTCGATAACTTCGGCAAATGAGGACCAAATTTGTTAAACAAAGTGCCAAATTGATCAGCTCGACGAGATTTTGAAGATGTTATAACACATCATGATTGCATCTTGTTGAAATTCCAAGAAAAATAGAACTTTATGTGCTCAAACACACAACTTTTTTGACTTTTCAAACTTTGAATCTCGATAACTTCGGCAAATGAGGCTCAAATTTGTTATACAAAGTGTCAAATTACTCAGCTGTACGAGATTGTGAAGATGTTATAACACATCATGATTGCATCTTGTTGAAATTCCAAGAAAAATAGAACTTTATGTGCTCAAACACACAACTTTTGTGACATTTCAAAATTTGTAGCTCGATAACTTCGGCAAATGAGGATCAAATTTGTTAAACAAAGTGTCAAATTACTCAGCTCGACGAGATTTTGAAGATGTTACAACACATCATGATTGCATCTTGTTGAATTTCCAAGAAAAATAGTACTTTAAGTGCTCAAACACACAACTTTTGTGACTTTTCAAAATTTGTAGCTCGATAACTTCGGCAAATGAGGAATAAATTTGTTAAACAAAGTGTCAAATTACTCAGCTCGACGAGATTTTGAAGATGTTACAACACATCATGATTGCATCTTGTTGAATGTCCAAGAAAAATGGTACTTTATGTGCTCAAACTCACAACTTTTTTCTCTTTTCAAATTTTGTAGCTCGATAACTTCGGCAAATGAGGATCAAACTTGTTAAACAAAGTGTCAAATTACTCAGCTCGACGAGATTTTGAAGATGTTACAACACAACATGATTGCATCTTGTTGAATTTCCAAGAAAAATAGTACTTTAAATGCTCAAACACACAACTTTTGTGACTTTTCAAAATTTGTAGCTCGATAACTTCGGCAAATGAGGAATAAATTTGTTAAACAAAGTGTCAAATTACTCAGCTCGACGAGATTTTGAAGATGTTACTACACATCATGATTGCATCTTGTTGAATTTCCTAGAAAAATAGAACTTTATGTGCTCAAACACACAACTTTTGTGACTTTTCAAACTTTGAATCTCGATAACTTCGGCAAAGGATTTCCAAATTTGTTAAACAAAGTGTCAAATTACTCAGCTCGACGAGATTTGGAAAATGAACAATACATCATGATTGCATCTTGTTGAATTTCCAAGAAAAATAGTACTTTATGTGCTAAAACACACAACTTTTGTGACTTTTCAAAATTTGTAGCTCGATAACTTCGGCAAATTAGGAATAAATTTGTTAAACAAAGTGTCAAATTACTCAGCTCGACGAGATTTTGAAGATGTTACTACACATCATGATTGCATCTTGTTGAAATTCCAAGAAAAATAGAACTTTATGTGCTCAAACACACAACTTTTGTGACTTTTCAAACTTTGAATCTCGATAACTTCGGCAAAGGATTTCCAAATTTGTTAAACAAAGTGTCAAATTACTCAGCTCGACGAGATGTGGAAAATGAACAATACATCATGATTGCATCTTGTTGAATTTCCAAGAAAAATAGTACTTTATGTGCTAAAACACACAACTTTTGTGACTTTTCAAAATTTGTAGCTCGATAACTTCGGCAAATGAGGATCAAATTTGTTAAACAAAGTGTCAAATTACTCAGCTCGACGAGATTTTGAAGATGTTACAACACATCATGATTGCATCTTGTTGAATGTCCAAGAAAAATGGTACTTTATGTGCTCAAACTCACAACTTTTTTCTCTTTTCAAATTTTGTAGCTCGATAACTTCGGCAAATGAGGATCAAACTTGTTAAACAAAGTGTCAAATTACTCAGCTCGACGAGATTTTGAAAATGAACAATACATCATGATTGCATCTTGTTGAATTTCCAAGGAAAATAGTTCTTTATGTGCTAAAACACACAACTTTTGTGACTTTTCAAAACTTGTAGCTCGATAACTTCGGCAAATGAGGACCAAATTTGTTAAAAAACCTGTCAAGTTACTCAGCTCGACGAGACTTTGAAGATGTTATAACACATCTGGATTGCATCTTGTTGAATTTCCAAGAAAAATAGTACTTTATGTGCTCAAACACACAACTTTTGTGACATTTCAAAATTTGTAGCTCGATAACTTCGGCAAATGAGGATCAAATTTGTTAAAAAACCTGTCAAGTTACTCAGCTCGACGAGACTTTGAAGATGTTATAACACATCTGGATTGCATCTTGTTGAATTTCCAAGAAAAATAGTACTTTATGTGCTCAACCACACAACTTTTGTGACTTTTCAAAATTTGTAGCTCGATAACTTCGGCAAATGAGGATAAAATTTGTTAAACAAAGTGTCAAATTACTCAGCTCGACGAGATTTTGAAGATGTTACAACACATCATGATTGCATCTTGTTGAATGTCCAAGAAAAATAGTACTTTATGTGCTCAAACTCACAACTTTTTTCACTTTTCAAATTTTGTAGTTCGATAACTTCGGCAAATGAGGATCAAACTTGTTAAACAAAGTGTCAAATTACTCAGCTCGACGAGATTTTGAAGATGTTACAACACATCATGATTGCATCTTGTTGAAATTCCAAGAAAAATAGAACTTTATGTGCTCAAACACACAACTTTTGTGACATTTCAAAATTTGTAGCTCGATAACTTCGGCAAATGAGGATCAAATTTCTTAAAAAACGTGTCAAGTTACTCAGCTCGACGAGATTTTGAAAATGAACAATACATCATGATTGCATCTTGTTGAATTTCCAAGAAAAATAGTACTTTATGTGCTAAAACACACAACATTGGTGACTTTTCAAAATTTGTAGCTCGATAACTTCGGCAAATGAGGATCAAATTTGTTAAAAAAAGTGTCAAATTACTCAGCTCGACGAGATTTTGAAAATGAACAATACATCATGATTGCATCTTGTTGAATTTCCAAGGAAAATAGTTCTTTATGTGCTAAAACACACAACTTTTGTGACTTTTCAAAATTTGTAGCTCGATAACTTCGGCAAATGAGGACCAAATTTGTTAAAAAACCTGTCAAGTTACTCAGCTCGACGAGACTTTGAAGATGTTATAACACATCTGGATTGCATCTTGTTGAATTTGCAAGAAAAATAGTACTTTATGTGCTCAAACACACAACTTTTGTGACATTTCAAAATTTGTAGCTCGATAACTTCGGCAAATGAGGATCAAATTTGTTAAAAAACCTGTCAAGTTACTCAGCTCGACGAGACTTTGAAGATGTTATAACACATCTGGATTGCATCTTGTTGAATTTCCAAGAAAAATAGTACTTTATGTGCTCAACCACACAACTTTTGTGACTTTTCAAAATTTGTAGCTCGATAACTTCGGCAAATGAGGATAAAATTTGTTAAACAAAGTGTCAAATTACTCAGCTCGACGAGATTTTGAAGATGTTACAACACATCATGATTGCATCTTGTTGAAATTCCAAGAAAAATAGAACTTTATGTGCTCAAACACACAACTTTTGTGACATTTCAAAATTTGTAGCTCGATAACTTCGGCAAATGAGGATCAAATTTGTTAAAAAACGTGTCAAGTTACTCAGCTCGACGAGATTTTGAAAATGAACAATACATCATGATTGCATCTTGTTGAATTTCCAAGAAAAATAGTTCTTTATGTGCTAAAACACACAACTTTTGTGACTTTTCAAAATTTGTAGCTCGATAACTGCGGCAAATGAGGATCAATTTTGTTAAAAAAAGTGTCAAATTACTCAGCTCGAGGAGATTTTGAAGATGTCACAACACATCATGATTGCATCTTGTTGAAATTCCAAGAAAAATAGAACTTTATGAGCTGAAACACACAACTTTATTCACTTTTCAAATTTTGTAGCTCGATAACTTCGGCAAATGAGGATTAAATTTGTTAAACAAAGTGTCAAATTACTCAGCTCGACGAGATTTTGAAGATGATACTACACATCATGATTGCATCTTGTTGAAATTCCAAGAAAAATAGTACTTTATGTGCTCAAACACACAACTTTTGTGACATTTCAAAATTTGTTGCTCGATAACTGCGGCAAATGAGGATCAAATTTGTTAAACAAAGTGTCAAATTACTCAGCTCGACGAGATTTTGAAGATGTTACAACACATCATGATTGCATCTTGTTGAATGTCCAAGAAAAATGGTACTTTATGTGCTCAAACACACAACTTTTTTGACTTTTCAAACTTAGTAGCTCGATAACTTCGGCAAATGAGGACCAAACTTCTTAAACAAAGTGTCAAATTAGTCAGCTCTACGAGATCTTTAGGATGACACAACAACTCATTATTGCATCTTGTTGGATTTCCAAGAAAAATAGTATATTATGTGGTCAAACACACAACTTTTTTGACTTTTCAAACTTTGAATCTCGATAACTTCGGCAAATGAGGATCAAATTTGTTATACAAAGTGTCAAATTACTCAGCTCGACGAGATTTTGAAGATGTTACAACACATCATGATTGCATCTTGTTGAATTTCCACGAAAAATGGTACTTTATGTGCTAAAACACACAACTTTTGTGACTTTTCAAAATTTGTAGCTCGATAACTTCGGCAAATGAGGACCAAATTTGTTAAACAAAGTGCCAAATTGATCAGCTCGACGAGATTTTGAAGATGTTATAACACATCATGATTGCATCTTGTTGAAATTCCAAGAAAAATGGTACTTTATGTGCTCAAACACACAACTTTTTTGACTTTTCAAACTTAGTAGCTCGATAACTTCGGCAAATGAGGACCAAACTTCTTAAACAAAGTGTCAAATTAGTCAGCTCTACGAGATCTTTAGGATGACACAAGAACTCATTATTGCATCTTGTTGGATTTCCAAGAAAAATAGTATATTATGTGGTCAAACACACAACTTTTTTGTCTTTTCAAACTTTGAATCTCGATAACTTCGGCAAATGAGGATCAAATTTGTTATTCAAAGTGTCAAATTACTCAGCTCGACGAGATTTTGAAGATGTTACAACACATCATGATTGCATCTTGTTGAAATTCCAAGAAAAATAGAACTTTATGTGCTCAAACACACAACTTTTGTGACTTTTCAAACTTTGAATCTCGATAACTTCGGCAAAGGATTTCCAAATTTGTTAAACAAAGTGTCAAATTACTCAGCTCGACGAGATTTGGAAAATGAACAATACATCATGATTGCATCTTGTTGAATTTCCAAGAAAAATAGTACTTTATGTGCTAAAACACACAACTTTTGTGACTTTTCAAAATTTGTAGCTCGATAACTTCGGCAAATTAGGAATAAATTTGTTAAACAAAGTGTCAAATTACTCAGCTCGACGAGATTTTGAAGATGTTACTACACATCATGATTGCATCTTGTTGAAATTCCAAGAAAAATAGAACTTTATGTGCTCAAACACACAACTTTTGTGACTTTTCAAACTTTGAATCTCGATAACTTCGGCAAAGGATTTCCAAATTTGTTAAACAAAGTGTCAAATTACTCAGCTCGACGAGATGTGGAAAATGAACAATACATCATGATTGCATCTTGTTGAATTTCCAAGAAAAATAGTACTTTATGTGCTAAAACACACAACTTTTGTGACTTTTCAAAATTTGTAGCTCGATAACTTCGGCAAATGAGGATCAAATTTGTTAAACAAAGTGTCAAATTACTCAGCTCGACGAGATTTTGAAGATGTTACAACACATCATGATTGCATCTTGTTGAATGTCCAAGAAAAATGGTACTTTATGTGCTCAAACTCACAACTTTTTTCTCTTTTCAAATTTTGTAGCTCGATAACTTCGGCAAATGAGGATCAAACTTGTTAAACAAAGTGTCAAATTACTCAGCTCGACGAGATTTTGAAAATGAACAATACATCATGATTGCATCTTGTTGAATTTCCAAGGAAAATAGTTCTTTATGTGCTAAAACACACAACTTTTGTGACTTTTCAAAACTTGTAGCTCGATAACTTCGGCAAATGAGGACCAAATTTGTTAAAAAACCTGTCAAGTTACTCAGCTCGACGAGACTTTGAAGATGTTATAACACATCTGGATTGCATCTTGTTGAATTTCCAAGAAAAATAGTACTTTATGTGCTCAAACACACAACTTTTGTGACATTTCAAAATTTGTAGCTCGATAACTTCGGCAAATGAGGATCAAATTTGTTAAAAAACCTGTCAAGTTACTCAGCTCGACGAGACTTTGAAGATGTTATAACACATCTGGATTGCATCTTGTTGAATTTCCAAGAAAAATAGTACTTTATGTGCTCAACCACACAACTTTTGTGACTTTTCAAAATTTGTAGCTCGATAACTTCGGCAAATGAGGATAAAATTTGTTAAACAAAGTGTCAAATTACTCAGCTCGACGAGATTTTGAAGATGTTACAACACATCATGATTGCATCTTGTTGAATGTCCAAGAAAAATAGTACTTTATGTGCTCAAACTCACAACTTTTTTCACTTTTCAAATTTTGTAGTTCGATAACTTCGGCAAATGAGGATCAAACTTGTTAAACAAAGTGTCAAATTACTCAGCTCGACGAGATTTTGAAGATGTTACAACACATCATGATTGCATCTTGTTGAAATTCCAAGAAAAATAGAACTTTATGTGCTCAAACACACAACTTTTGTGACATTTCAAAATTTGTAGCTCGATAACTTCGGCAAATGAGGATCAAATTTCTTAAAAAACGTGTCAAGTTACTCAGCTCGACGAGATTTTGAAAATGAACAATACATCATGATTGCATCTTGTTGAATTTCCAAGAAAAATAGTACTTTATGTGCTAAAACACACAACATTGGTGACTTTTCAAAATTTGTAGCTCGATAACTTCGGCAAATGAGGATCAAATTTGTTAAAAAAAGTGTCAAATTACTCAGCTCGACGAGATTTTGAAAATGAACAATACATCATGATTGCATCTTGTTGAATTTCCAAGGAAAATAGTTCTTTATGTGCTAAAACACACAACTTTTGTGACTTTTCAAAATTTGTAGCTCGATAACTTCGGCAAATGAGGACCAAATTTGTTAAAAAACCTGTCAAGTTACTCAGCTCGACGTGACTTTGAAGATGTTATAACACATCTGGATTGCATCTTGTTGAATTTGCAAGAAAAATAGTACTTTATGTGCTCAAACACACAACTTTTGTGACATTTCAAAATTTGTAGCTCGATAACTTCGGCAAATGAGGATCAAATTTGTTAAAAAACCTGTCAAGTTACTCAGCTCGACGAGACTTTGAAGATGTTATAACACATCTGGATTGCATCTTGTTGAATTTCCAAGAAAAATAGTACTTTATGTGCTCAACCACACAACTTTTGTGACTTTTCAAAATTTGTAGCTCGATAACTTCGGCAAATGAGGATAAAATTTGTTAAACAAAGTGTCAAATTACTCAGCTCGACGAGATTTTGAAGATGTTACAACACATCATGATTGCATCTTGTTGAAATTCCAAGAAAAATAGAACTTTATGTGCTCAAACACACAACTTTTGTGACATTTCAAAATTTGTAGCTCGATAACTTCGGCAAATGAGGATCAAATTTGTTAAAAAACGTGTCAAGTTACTCAGCTCGACGAGATTTTGAAAATGAACAATACATCATGATTGCATCTTGTTGAATTTCCAAGAAAAATAGTTCTTTATGTGCTAAAACACACAACTTTTGTGACTTTTCAAAATTTGTAGCTCGATAACTGCGGCAAATGAGGATCAATTTTGTTAAAAAAAGTGTCAAATTACTCAGCTCGAGGAGATTTTGAAGATGTCACAACACATCATGATTGCATCTTGTTGAAATTCCAAGAAAAATAGAACTTTATGAGCTGAAACACACAACTTTATTCACTTTTCAAATTTTGTAGCTCGATAACTTCGGCAAATGAGGATTAAATTTGTTAAACAAAGTGTCAAATTACTCAGCTCGACGAGATTTTGAAGATGATACTACACATCATGATTGCATCTTGTTGAAATTCCAAGAAAAATAGTACTTTATGTGCTCAAACACACAACTTTTGTGACATTTCAAAATTTGTTGCTCGATAACTGCGGCAAATGAGGATCAAATTTGTTAAACAAAGTGTCAAATTACTCAGCTCGACGAGATTTTGAAGATGTTACAACACATCATGATTGCATCTTGTTGAATGTCCAAGAAAAATGGTACTTTATGTGCTCAAACACACAACTTTTTTGACTTTTCAAACTTAGTAGCTCGATAACTTCGGCAAATGAGGACCAAACTTCTTAAACAAAGTGTCAAATTAGTCAGCTCTACGAGATCTTTAGGATGACACAACAACTCATTATTGCATCTTGTTGGATTTCCAAGAAAAATAGTATATTATGTGGTCAAACACACAACTTTTTTGACTTTTCAAACTTTGAATCTCGATAACTTCGGCAAATGAGGATCAAATTTGTTATACAAAGTGTCAAATTACTCAGCTCGACGAGATTTTGAAGATGTTACAACACATCATGATTGCATCTTGTTGAATTTCCACGAAAAATGGTACTTTATGTGCTAAAACACACAACTTTTGTGACTTTTCAAAATTTGTAGCTCGATAACTTCGGCAAATGAGGATCAAATTTGTTAAAAAACGTGTCAAGTTACTCAGCTCGACGAGATTTTGAAAATGAACAATACATCATGATTGCATCTTGTTGAATTTCCAAGAAAAATAGTTCTTTATGTGCTAAAACACACAACTTTTGTGACTTTTCAAAATTTGTAGCTCGATAACTGCGGCAAATGAGGATCAATTTTGTTAAAAAAAGTGTCAAATTACTCAGCTCGAGGAGATTTTGAAGATGTCACAACACATCATGATTGCATCTTGTTGAAATTCCAAGAAAAATAGAACTTTATGAGCTGAAACACACAACTTTATTCACTTTTCAAATTTTGTAGCTCGATAACTTCGGCAAATGAGGATTAAATTTGTTAAACAAAGTGTCAAATTACTCAGCTCGACGAGATTTTGAAGATGATACTACACATCATGATTGCATCTTGTTGAAATTCCAAGAAAAATAGTACTTTATGTGCTCAAACACACAACTTTTGTGACATTTCAAAATTTGTTGCTCGATAACTGCGGCAAATGAGGATCAAATTTGTTAAACAAAGTGTCAAATTACTCAGCTCGACGAGATTTTGAAGATGTTACAACACATCATGATTGCATCTTGTTGAATGTCCAAGAAAAATGGTACTTTATGTGCTCAAACACACAACTTTTTTGACTTTTCAAACTTAGTAGCTCGATAACTTCGGCAAATGAGGACCAAACTTCTTAAACAAAGTGTCAAATTAGTCAGCTCTACGAGATCTTTAGGATGACACAACAACTCATTATTGCATCTTGTTGGATTTCCAAGAAAAATAGTATATTATGTGGTCAAACACACAACTTTTTTGACTTTTCAAACTTTGAATCTCGATAACTTCGGCAAATGAGGATCAAATTTGTTATACAAAGTGTCAAATTACTCAGCTCGACGAGATTTTGAAGATGTTACAACACATCATGATTGCATCTTGTTGAATTTCCACGAAAAATGGTACTTTATGTGCTAAAACACACAACTTTTGTGACTTTTCAAAATTTGTAGCTCGATAACTTCGGCAAATGAGGACCAAATTTGTTAAACAAAGTGCCAAATTGATCAGCTCGACGAGATTTTGAAGATGTTATAACACATCATGATTGCATCTTGTTGAAATTCCAAGAAAAATGGTACTTTATGTGCTCAAACACACAACTTTTTTGACTTTTCAAACTTAGTAGCTCGATAACTTCGGCAAATGAGGACCAAACTTCTTAAACAAAGTGTCAAATTAGTCAGCTCTACGAGATCTTTAGGATGACACAACAACTCATTATTGCATCTTGTTGGATTTCCAAGAAAAATAGTATATTATGTGGTCAAACACACAACTTTTTTGTCTTTTCAAACTTTGAATCTCGATAACTTCGGCAAATGAGGATCAAATTTGTTATTCAAAGTGTCAAATTACTCAGCTCGACGAGATTTTGAAGATGTTACAACACATCATGATTGCATCTTGTTGAAATTCCAAGAAAAATAGAACTTTATGTGCTCAAACACACAACTTTTGTGACATTTCAAAATTTGTAGCTCGATAACTTCGGCAAATGAGGATCAAATTTGTTAAACAAAGTGTCAAATTACTCAGCTCGACGAGATTTTGAAGATGTTACAACACATCATGATTGCATCTTGTTGAATGTCCAAGAAAAATGGTACTTTATGTGCTCAAACTCACAACTTTTTTCTCTTTTCAAATTTTGTAGCTCGATAACTTCGGCAAATGAGGATCAAACTTGTTAAACAAAGTGTCAAATTACTCAGCTCGACGAGATTTTGAAGATGTTACAACACATCATGATTGCATCTTGTTGAATTTCCAAGAAAAATAGTACTTTAAGTGCTCAAACACACAACTTTTGTGACTTTTCAAAATTTGTAGCTCGATAACTTCGGCAAATGAGGAATAAATTTGTTAAACAAAGTGTCAAATTACTCAGCTCGACGAGATTTTGAAGATGTTACTACACATCATGATTGCATCTTGTTGAATTTCCTAGAAAAATAGAACTTTATGTGCTCAAACACACAACTTTTGTGACTTTTCAAACTTTGAATCTCGATAACTTCGGCAAAGGATTTCCAAATTTGTTAAACAAAGTGTCAAATTACTCAGCTCGACGAGATTTGGAAAATGAACAATACATCATGATTGCATCTTGTTGAATTTCCAAGAAAAATAGTACTTTATGTGCTAAAACACACAACTTTTGTGACTTTTCAAAATTTGTAGCTCGATAACTTCGGCAAATTAGGAATAAATTTGTTAAACAAAGTGTCAAATTACTCAGCTCGACGAGATTTTGAAGATGTTACTACACATCATGATTGCATCTTGTTGAAATTCCAAGAAAAATAGAACTTTATGTGCTCAAACACACAACTTTTGTGACTTTTCAAACTTTGAATCTCGATAACTTCGGCAAATGATTTCCAAATTTGTTAAACAAAGTGTCAAATTACTCAGCTCGACGAGATTTTGAAAATGAACAATACATCATGATTGCATCTAGTTGAATTTCCAAGAAAAATAGTACTTTATGTGCTAAAACACACAACATTGGTGACTTTTCAAAATTTGTAGCTCGATAACTTCGGCAAATGAGGATCAAATTTGTTAAATAAAGTGTCAAATTACTCAGCTCGACGAGATTTTGAAGATGTTACTACACATCATGATTGCATCTTGTTGAATTTCCAAGAAAAATAGTACTTTATGTGCTCAAACACACAACTTTTTTGACTTTTCAAACTTTGAATCTCGATAACTTCGGCAAATGAGGATCAAATTTGTTAAACAAAGTGTCAAATTACTCAGCTCGACGAGATTTTGAAGATGTTATAACACATCATGATTGCATCTTGTTGAAATTCCAAGAAAAATAGAACTTTATGTGCTCAAACACACAACTTTTTTGACTTTTCAAACTTTGAATCTGGATAACTTCGGCAAATGAGGATCAAATTTGTTATACAAAGTGTCAAATTACTCAGCTCGACGAGATTTTGAAGATGTTATAACACATCATGATTGCATCTTGTGGAAAGTCCAAGAAAAATAGAACTTTATGTGCTCAAACACACAACTTTTGTGACTTTTCAAATTTTGAATCTCGATAACTTCGGCAAATGAGGATCAAATTTGTTAAACAAAGTGTCAAATTACTCAGCTCGACGAGATTTTGAAAATGTACAATACATCATGATTGCATCTTGTTGAATTTAAAAGAAAAATAGTACTTTATGTGCTAAAACACACAACTTTTGTGACTTTTCAAAATTTGTAGCTCGATAACTTCGGCAAATGAGGACCAAATTTGTTAAACAAAGTGCCAAATTGATCAGCTCGACGAGATTTTGAAGATGTTATAACACATCTGGATTGCATCTTGTTGAATTTCCAAGAAAAATAGTACTTTAAGTGCTCAAACACACAACTTTTTTGACTTTTCAAATTTTGAATCTCGATAACTTCGGCAAATGAGGATCAAATTTGTTAAACAAAGTGTCAAATTACTCAGCTCGACGAGATTTTGAAGATGTTACTACACATCATGATTGCATCTTGTTGAAATTCCAAGAAAAATTGAACTTTATGTGCTCAAACACACAACTTTTGTGACTTTTCAAATTTTGAATCTCGATAACTTCGGCAAATGAGGATCAAATTTGTTAAACAAAGTGTCAAATTACTCAGCTCGACGAGATTTTGAAGATATTACTACACATCATGATTGCATCTTGTTGAATTTCCAAGAAAAATAGTACTTTATGTGCTCAAACTCACAACTTTTTTAACTTTTCAAACTTAGTAGCTCGATAACTTCGGCAAATGAGGACCAAATTTGTTAAACAAAGTGTCAAATTACTCAGCTCGACGAGATTTTGAAAATGTACAACACAACATGATTGCATCTTGTTGAATTTCCAAGAAAAATAGTACTTTAAGTGCTCAAACACACAACTTTTTTGACTTTTCAAACTTAGTAGCTCGATAACTTCGGCAAATGAGGACCAAATTTGTTAAACAAAGTGTCAAATTACTCAGCTCGACGAGATTTTGAAAATGTACAACACATCATGATTGCATCTTGTTGAAATTCCAAGAAAAATAGAACTTTATGTGCTCAAACACACAACTTTTGTGACTTTTCAAATTTTGTAGTTCGATAACTTCGGCAAATGAGGATCAAACTTGTTAAACAAAGTGTCAAATTACTCAGCTCGACGAGATTTTGAAGATGTTACAACACATCATGATTGCATCTTGTTGAATGTCCAAGAAAAATAGTACTTTATGTGCTCAAACTCACAACTTTTTTCACTTTTCAAATTTTGTAGCTCGATAACTTCGGCAAATGAGGATCAAACTTGTTAAACAAAGTGTCAAATTACTCAGCTCGACGAGATTTTGAAGATGTTACAACACATCATGATTGCATCTTGTTGAATTTGCAAGAAAAATAGTACTTTATGTGCTCAAACTCACAACTTTTTTCACTTTTCAAACTTAGTAGCTCGATAACTTCGGCAAATGAGGTCCAAATTTGTTAAACAAAGTGTCAAATTACTCAGCTCGACGAGATTTTGAAAATGTACAACACATCATGATTGCATCTTGTTGAATTTCCAAGAAAAATAGTACTTTAAGTGCTCAAACACACAACTTTTGTGACTTTTCAAAATTTCTAGCTCGATAACTTCGGCAAATGAGGACCAAATTTGTTAAACAAAGTGTCAAATTACTCAGATCGACGAGATTTTGAAGATGTTACAACACGTCATGATTGCATCTTGTAGAATGTCTAAGAAAAATAGTACTTTATGTGCTCAAACACACAACTTTTGTGACTTTTCAAAATTTGTAACTCGATAACTTCGGCAAATGAGGATCAAATTTGTTAAAAAAAGTGTCAAATTACTCAGCTCGACGAGATTTTGAAGATGTTATAACACATCTGGATTGCATCTTGTTGAAATTCCAAGAAAAATAGAACTTTATGTGCTCAAACACACAACTTTTGTGACTTTTCAAACTTTGAATCTCGATAACTTCGGCAAATGATTTCCAAATTTGTTAAACAAAGTGTCAAATTACTCAGCTCGACGAGATTTTGAAAATGAACAATACATCATGATTGCATCTTGTTGAATTTCCAAGAAAAATAGTACTTTATGTGCTCAAACACACAACTTTTGTGACTTTTCAAAATTTGTAGCTCGATAACTTCGGCAAATGAGGATCAAATTTGTTAAACAAAGTGTCATATTACTCAGATCGACGAGATTTTGAAAATGAACAATACATCATGATTGCATCTTGTTGAATTTCCAAGAAAAATAGTACTTTATGTGCTCAACCACACAACTTTTGTGACTTTTCAAAATTTGTAGCTCGATAACTTCGGCAAATGAGGATCAAATTTGTTATACAAAGTGTCATATTACTCAGATCGACGAGATTTTGAAGATATTACTACACATCATGATTGCATCTTGTTGAATTTCCAAGAAAAATAGTACTTTATGTGCTCAAACTCACAACTTTTTTAACTTTTCAAACTTAGTAGCTCGATAACTTCGGCAAATGAGGACCAAATTTGTTAAACAAAGTGTCAAATTACTCAGCTCGACGAGATTTTGAAAATGTACAACACAACATGATTGCATCTTGTTGAATTTCCAAGAAAAATAGTACTTTAAGTGCTCAAACACACAACTTTTTTGACTTTTCAAACTTAGTAGCTCGATAACTTCGGCAAATGAGGACCAAATTTGTTAAACAAAGTGTCAAATTACTCAGCTCGACGAGATTTTGAAAATGTACAACACATCATGATTGCATCTTGTTGAATTTCCAAGAAAAATAGTACTTTATGTGCTAAAACACACAACTTTTGTGACTTTTCAAAATTTGTAGCTCGATAACTTCGGCAAATGAGGATCAAACTTCTTAAACAAAGTGTCAAATTAATCAGCTCTACGAGATCTTTAGGATGACACAACAACTCATTATTGCATCTTGTTGGATTTCCAAGAAAAATAGTATATTATGTGGTCAAACACACAACTTTTTTGACTTTTCAAATTTGGTGGGTCGATAACTTCGGCAAATGAGGACCAAATTTGTTAAACAAAGTGTCAAAATACTCAGATCGACGAGATTTTGAAAATGTACAACACATCATGATTGCATCTTGTTGAATTTCCAAGAAAAATAGTACTTTATGTGCTAAAACACACAACTTTTGTGACTTTTCAACATTTGTAGCTCGATAACTTCGGCAAATGAGGACCAAATTTGTTAAACAAAGTGCCAAATTGATCAGCTCGACGAGATTTTGAAGATGTTATAACACATCATGATTGCATCTTGTTGAAATTCCAAGAAAAATAGAACTTTATGTGCTCAAACACACAACTTTTTTGACTTTTCAAACTTTGAATCTCGATAACTTCGGCAAATGAGGCTCAAATTTGTTATACAAAGTGTCAAATTACTCAGCTCTACGAGATTGTGAAGATGTTATAACACATCATGATTGCATCTTGTTGAATTACTAAGAAAAATAGTACTTTATGTGCTAAAACACACAAATTTTTTGACTTTTCAAATTTTGTAGGTCGAAAACTTCGGCAAATGAGGATCAAATTTGTTAAACAAAGTGTCAAATTACTCAGCTCGACGAGATTCTGAAAATGTACAATACATCATGATTGCATTTTGTTGCATTTCCAAGAAAAATAGTACTTTATGTGCTCAAACACACAACTTTTTTTACTTTTCAAACTTTGAATCTCGATAACTTCGGCAAATGAGGATCAAATTTGTTAAACAAAGTGTCAAATTACTCAGCTCGACGAGATTTTGAAAATGTAAAACACATCATGATTGCATCTTGTTGAATTTCCAAGAAAAATAGTACTTTAAGTGCTCAAACACACAACTTTTGTGACTTTTCAAAATTTCTAGCTCGATAACTTCGGCAAATGAGGACCAAATTTGTTAAACAAAGTGTCAAATTACTCAGATCGACGAGATTTTGAAGATGTTACAACACGTCATGATTGCATCTTGTAGAATGTCTAAGAAAAATAGTACTTTATGTGCTCAAACACACAACTTTTGTGACTTTTCAAAATTTGTAACTCGATAACTTCGGCAAATGAGGATCAAATTTGTTAAAAAAAGTGTCAAATTACTCAGCTCGACGAGATTTTGAAGATGTTATAACACATCTGGATTGCATCTTGTTGAAATTCCAAGAAAAATAGAACTTTATGTGCTCAAACACACAACTTTTGTGACTTTTCAAACTTTGAATCTCGATAACTTCGGCAAATGATTTCCAAATTTGTTAAACAAAGTGTCAAATTACTCAGCTCGACGAGATTTTGAAAATGAACAATACATCATGATTGCATCTTGTTGAATTTCCAAGAAAAATAGTACTTTATGTGCTCAAACACACAACTTTTGTGACTTTTCAAAATTTGTAGCTCGATAACTTCGGCAAATGAGGATCAAATTTGTTAAACAAAGTGTCATATTACTCAGATCGACGAGATTTTGAAAATGAACAATACATCATGATTGCATCTTGTTGAATTTCCAAGAAAAATAGTACTTTATGTGCTCAACCACACAACTTTTGTGACTTTTCAAAATTTGTAGCTCGATAACTTCGGCAAATGAGGATCAAATTTGTTAAACAAAGTGTCAAATTAATCAGCTCTACGAGATCTTTAGGATGACACAACAACTCATTATTGCATCTTGTTGGATTTCCAAGAAAAATAGTATATTATGTGGTCAAACACACAACTTTTTTGACTTTTCAAATTTGGTGGGTCGATAACTTCGGCAAATGAGGATCAAATTTGTTATACAAAGTGTCATATTACTCAGATCGACGAGATTTTGAAGATATTACTACACATCATGATTGCATCTTGTTGAAATTCCAAGAAAAATAGTACTTTATGTGCTCAAACACACAACTTTTGTGACATTTCAAAATTTGTTGCTCGATAACTGCGGCAAATGAGGATCAAATTTGTTAAACAAAGTGTCAAATTACTCAGCTCGACGAGATTTTGAAGATGTTACAACACATCATGATTGCATCTTGTTGAATGTCCAAGAAAAATGGTACTTTATGTGCTCAAACACACAACTTTTTTGACTTTTCAAACTTAGTAGCTCGATAACTTCGGCAAATGAGGACCAAACTTCTTAAACAAAGTGTCAAATTAGTCAGCTCTACGAGATCTTTAGGATGACACAACAACTCATTATTGCATCTTGTTGGATTTCCAAGAAAAATAGTATATTATGTGGTCAAACACACAACTTTTTTGACTTTTCAAACTTTGAATCTCGATAACTTCGGCAAATGAGGATCAAATTTGTTATACAAAGTGTCAAATTACTCAGCTCGACGAGATTTTGAAGATGTTACAACACATCATGATTGCATCTTGTTGAATTTCCACGAAAAATGGTACTTTATGTGCTAAAACACACAACTTTTGTGACTTTTCAAAATTTGTAGCTCGATAACTTCGGCAAATGAGGACCAAATTTGTTAAACAAAGTGCCAAATTGATCAGCTCGACGAGATTTTGAAGATGTTATAACACATCATGATTGCATCTTGTTGAAATTCCAAGAAAAATGGTACTTTATGTGCTCAAACACACAACTTTTTTGACTTTTCAAACTTAGTAGCTCGATAACTTCGGCAAATGAGGACCAAACTTCTTAAACAAAGTGTCAAATTAGTCAGCTCTACGAGATCTTTAGGATGACACAACAACTCATTATTGCATCTTGTTGGATTTCCAAGAAAAATAGTATATTATGTGGTCAAACACACAACTTTTTTGTCTTTTCAAACTTTGAATCTCGATAACTTCGGCAAATGAGGATCAAATTTGTTATACAAAGTGTCAAATTACTCAGCTCGACGAGATTTTGAAGATGTTACAACACATCATGATTGCATCTTGTTGAAATTCCAAGAAAAATAGAACTTTATGTGCTCAAACACACAACTTTTGTGACATTTCAAAATTTGTAGCTCGATAACTTCGGCAAATGAGGATCAAATTTGTTAAACAAAGTGTCAAATTACTCAGCTCGACGAGATTTTGAAGATGTTACAACACATCATGATTGCATCTTGTTGAATGTCCAAGAAAAATGGTACTTTATGTGCTCAAACTCACAACTTTTTTCTCTTTTCAAATTTTGTAGCTCGATAACTTCGGCAAATGAGGATCAAACTTGT
The DNA here is from genome assembly GCF_040115645.1 of Euwallacea fornicatus. Lineage (NCBI taxonomy): Eukaryota > Metazoa > Arthropoda > Insecta > Coleoptera > Curculionidae > Euwallacea > Euwallacea fornicatus. The sequence continues at coordinate 354,818 of NW_027096020.1, read as the reverse complement.
TAAACAAAGTGTCAAATTACTCAGCTCGACGAGATTTTGAAGATGTTACAACACATCATGATTGCATCTTGTTGAATTTCCAAGAAAAATAGTACTTTAAGTGCTCAAACACACAACTTTTGTGACTTTTCAAAATTTGTAGCTCGATAACTTCGGCAAATGAGGAATAAATTTGTTAAACAAAGTGTCAAATTACTCAGCTCGACGAGATTTTGAAGATGTTACTACACATCATGATTGCATCTTGTTGAATTTCCTAGAAAAATAGAACTTTATGTGCTCAAACACACAACTTTTGTGACTTTTCAAACTTTGAATCTCGATAACTTCGGCAAAGGATTTCCAAATTTGTTAAACAAAGTGTCAAATTACTCAGCTCGACGAGATTTGGAAAATGAACAATACATCATGATTGCATCTTGTTGAATTTCCAAGAAAAATAGTACTTTATGTGCTAAAACACACAACTTTTGTGACTTTTCAAAATTTGTAGCTCGATAACTTCGGCAAATTAGGAATAAATTTGTTAAACAAAGTGTCAAATTACTCAGCTCGACGAGATTTTGAAGATGTTACTACACATCATGATTGCATCTTGTTGAAATTCCAAGAAAAATAGAACTTTATGTGCTCAAACACACAACTTTTGTGACTTTTCAAACTTTGAATCTCGATAACTTCGGCAAATGATTTCCAAATTTGTTAAACAAAGTGTCAAATTACTCAGCTCGACGAGATTTTGAAAATGAACAATACATCATGATTGCATCTAGTTGAATTTCCAAGAAAAATAGTACTTTATGTGCTAAAACACACAACATTGGTGACTTTTCAAAATTTGTAGCTCGATAACTTCGGCAAATGAGGATCAAATTTGTTAAATAAAGTGTCAAATTACTCAGCTCGACGAGATTTTGAAGATGTTACTACACATCATGATTGCATCTTGTTGAATTTCCAAGAAAAATAGTACTTTATGTGCTCAAACACACAACTTTTTTGACTTTTCAAACTTTGAATCTCGATAACTTCGGCAAATGAGGATCAAATTTGTTAAACAAAGTGTCAAATTACTCAGCTCGACGAGATTTTGAAGATGTTATAACACATCATGATTGCATCTTGTTGAAATTCCAAGAAAAATAGAACTTTATGTGCTCAAACACACAACTTTTTTGACTTTTCAAACTTTGAATCTGGATAACTTCGGCAAATGAGGATCAAATTTGTTATACAAAGTGTCAAATTACTCAGCTCGACGAGATTTTGAAGATGTTATAACACATCATGATTGCATCTTGTGGAAAGTCCAAGAAAAATAGAACTTTATGTGCTAAAACACACAACTTTTGTGACTTTTCAAAATTTGTAGCTCGATAACTTCGGCAAATGAGGACCAAATTTGTTAAACAAAGTGCCAAATTGATCAGCTCGACGAGATTTTGAAGATGTTATAACACATCTGGATTGCATCTTGTTGAATTTCCAAGAAAAATAGTACTTTAAGTGCTCAAACACACAACTTTTTTGACTTTTCAAATTTTGAATCTCGATAACTTCGGCAAATGAGGATCAAATTTGTTAAACAAAGTGTCAAATTACTCAGCTCGACGAGATTTTGAAGATGTTACTACACATCATGATTGCATCTTGTTGAAATTCCAAGAAAAATTGAACTTTATGTGCTCAAACACACAACTTTTGTGACTTTTCAAATTTTGAATCTCGATAACTTCGGCAAATGAGGATCAAATTTGTTAAACAAAGTGTCAAATTACTCAGCTCGACGAGATTTTGAAGATATTACTACACATCATGATTGCATCTTGTTGAATTTCCAAGAAAAATAGTACTTTATGTGCTCAAACTCACAACTTTTTTAACTTTTCAAACTTAGTAGCTCGATAACTTCGGCAAATGAGGACCAAATTTGTTAAACAAAGTGTCAAATTACTCAGCTCGACGAGATTTTGAAAATGTACAACACAACATGATTGCATCTTGTTGAATTTCCAAGAAAAATAGTACTTTAAGTGCTCAAACACACAACTTTTTTGACTTTTCAAACTTAGTAGCTCGATAACTTCGGCAAATGAGGACCAAATGTGTTAAACAAAGTGTCAAATTACTCAGCTCGACGAGATTTTGAAAATGTACAACACATCATGATTGCATCTTGTTGAAATTCCAAGAAAAATAGAACTTTATGTGCTCAAACACACAACTTTTGTGACTTTTCAAATTTTGTAGTTCGATAACTTCGGCAAATGAGGATCAAACTTGTTAAACAAAGTGTCAAATTACTCAGCTCGACGAGATTTTGAAGATGTTACAACACATCATGATTGCATCTTGTTGAATGTCCAAGAAAAATAGTACTTTATGTGCTCAAACTCACAACTTTTTTCACTTTTCAAATTTTGTAGCTCGATAACTTCGGCAAATGAGGATCAAACTTGTTAAACAAAGTGTCAAATTACTCAGCTCGACGAGATTTTGAAGATGTTACAACACATCATGATTGCATCTTGTTGAATTTGCAAGAAAAATAGTACTTTATGTGCTCAAACTCACAACTTTTTTCACTTTTCAAACTTAGTAGCTCGATAACTTCGGCAAATGAGGTCCAAATTTGTTAAACAAAGTGTCAAATTACTCAGCTCGACGAGATTTTGAAAATGTACAACACATCATGATTGCATCTTGTTGAATTTCCAAGAAAAATAGTACTTTAAGTGCTCAAACACACAACTTTTGTGACTTTTCAAAATTTCTAGCTCGATAACTTCGGCAAATGAGGACCAAATTTATTAAACAAAGTGTCAAATTACTCAGATCGACGAGATTTTGAAGATGTTACAACACGTCATGATTGCATCTTGTAGAATGTCTAAGAAAAATAGTACTTTATGTGCTCAAACACACAACTTTTGTGACTTTTCAAAATTTGTAACTCGATAACTTCGGCAAATGAGGATCAAATTTGTTAAAAAAAGTGTCAAATTACTCAGCTCGACGAGATTTTGAAGATGTTATAACACATCTGGATTGCATCTTGTTGAAATTCCAAGAAAAATAGAACTTTATGTGCTCAAACACACAACTTTTGTGACTTTTCAAACTTTGAATCTCGATAACTTCGGCAAATGATTTCCAAATTTGTTAAACAAAGTGTCAAATTACTCAGCTCGACGAGATTTTGAAAATGAACAATACATCATGATTGCATCTTGTTGAATTTCCAAGAAAAATAGTACTTTATGTGCTCAAACACACAACTTTTGTGACTTTTCAAAATTTGTAGCTCGATAACTTCGGCAAATGAGGATCAAATTTGTTAAACAAAGTGTCATATTACTCAGATCGACGAGATTTTGAAAATGAACAATACATCATGATTGCATCTTGTTGAATTTCCAAGAAAAATAGTACTTTATGTGCTCAACCACACAACTTTTGTGACTTTTCAAAATTTGTAGCTCGATAACTTCGGCAAATGAGGATCAAATTTGTTATACAAAGTGTCATATTATTCAGATCGACGAGATTTTGAAGATATTACTACACATCATGATTGCATCTTGTTGAATTTCCAAGAAAAATAGTACTTTATGTGCTCAAACTCACAACTTTTTTAACTTTTCAAACTTAGTAGCTCGATAACTTCGGCAAATGAGGACCAAATTTGTTAAACAAAGTGTCAAATTACTCAGCTCGACGAGATTTTGAAAATGTACAACACAACATGATTGCATCTTGTTGAATTTCCAAGAAAAATAGTACTTTAAGTGCTCAAACACACAACTTTTTTGACTTTTCAAACTTAGTAGCTCGATAACTTCGGCAAATGAGGACCAAATTTGTTAAACAAAGTGTCAAATTACTCAGCTCGACGAGATTTTGAAAATGTACAACACATCATGATTGCATCTTGTTGAATTTCCAAGAAAAATAGTACTTTATGTGCTAAAACACACAACTTTTGTGACTTTTCAAAATTTGTAGCTCGATAACTTCGGCAAATGAGGATCAAACTTCTTAAACAAAGTGTCAAATTAATCAGCTCTACGAGATCTTTAGGATGACACAACAACTCATTATTGCATCTTGTTGGATTTCCAAGAAAAATAGTATATTATGTGGTCAAACACACAACTTTTTTGACTTTTCAAATTTGGTGGGTCGATAACTTCGGCAAATGAGGACCAAATTTGTTAAACAAAGTGTCAAAATACTCAGATCGACGAGATTTTGAAAATGTACAACACATCATGATTGCATTTTGTTGAATTTCCAAGAAAAATAGTACTTTATGTGCTAAAACACACAACTTTTGTGACTTTTCAACATTTGTAGCTCGATAACTTCGGCAAATGAGGACCAAATTTGTTAAACAAAGTGCCAAATTGATCAGCTCGACGAGATTTTGAAGATGTTATAACACATCATGATTGCATCTTGTTGAAATTCCAAGAAAAATAGAACTTTATGTGCTCAAACACACAACTTTTTTGACTTTTCAAACTTTGAATCTCGATAACTTCGGCAAATGAGGCTCAAATTTGTTATACAAAGTGTCAAATTACTCAGCTCTACGAGATTGTGAAGATGTTATAACACATCATGATTGCATCTTGTTGAATTACTAAGAAAAATAGTACTTTATGTGCTAAAACACACAAATTTTTTGACTTTTCAAATTTTGTAGGTCGAAAACTTCGGCAAATGAGGATCAAATTTGTTAAACAAAGTGTCAAATTACTCAGCTCGACGAGATTCTGAAAATGTACAATACATCATGATTGCATTTTGTTGAATTTCCAAGAAAAATAGTACTTTATGTGCTAAAACACAGAACTTTTGTGACTTCAAAATTTGTAGCTCGATAACTTCGGCAAATGAGGATCAAATTTGTTAAACAAAGTGTCAAATTACTCAGCTCGACGAGATTTTGAAGATGTTATAACACATCATGATTGCATCTTGTTGAAAGTCCAAGAAAAATAGAACTTTATGTGCTCAAACACACAACTTTTTTTACTTTTCAAACTTTGAATCTCGATAACTTCGGCAAATGAGGATCAAATTTGTTAAACAAAGTGTCAAATTACTCAGCTCGACGAGATTTTGAAAATGTAAAACACATCATGATTGCATCTTGTTGAATTTCCAAGAAAAATAGTACTTTAAGTGCTCAAACACACAACTTTTGTGACTTTTCAAAATTTCTAGCTCGATAACTTCGGCAAATGAGGACCAAATTTGTTAAACAAAGTGTCAAATTACTCAGATCGACGAGATTTTGAAGATGTTACAACACGTCATGATTGCATCTTGTAGAATGTCTAAGAAAAATAGTACTTTATGTGCTCAAACACACAACTTTTGTGACTTTTCAAAATTTGTAACTCGATAACTTCGGCAAATGAGGATCAAATTTGTTAAAAAAAGTGTCAAATTACTCAGCTCGACGAGATTTTGAAGATGTTATAACACATCTGGATTGCATCTTGTTGAAATTCCAAGAAAAATAGAACTTTATGTGCTCAAACACACAACTTTTGTGACTTTTCAAACTTTGAATCTCGATAACTTCGGCAAATGATTTCCAAATTTGTTAAACAAAGTGTCAAATTACTCAGCTCGACGAGATTTTGAAAATGAACAATACATCATGATTGCATCTTGTTGAATTTCCAAGAAAAATAGTACTTTATGTGCTCAAACACACAACTTTTGTGACTTTTCAAAATTTGTAGCTCGATAACTTCGGCAAATGAGGATCAAATTTGTTAAACAAAGTGTCATATTACTCAGATCGACGAGATTTTGAAAATGAACAATACATCATGATTGCATCTTGTTGAATTTCCAAGAAAAATAGTACTTTATGTGCTCAACCACACAACTTTTGTGACTTTTCAAAATTTGTAGCTCGATAACTTCGGCAAATGAGGATCAAATTTGTTATACAAAGTGTCATATTACTCAGATCGACGAGATTTTGAAGATATTACTACACATCATGATTGCATCTTGTTGAATTTCCAAGAAAAATAGTACTTTATGTGCTCAAACTCACAACTTTTTTAACTTTTCAAACTTAGTAGCTCGATAACTTCGGCAAATGAGGACCAAATTTGTTAAACAAAGTGTCAAATTACTCAGCTCGACGAGATTTTGAAAATGTACAACACAACATGATTGCATCTTGTTGAATTTCCAAGAAAAATAGTACTTTAAGTGCTCAAACACACAACTTTTTTGACTTTTCAAACTTAGTAGCTCGATAACTTCGGCAAATGAGGACCAAATTTGTTAAACAAAGTGTCAAATTACTCAGCTCGACGAGATTTTGAAAATGTACAACACATCATGATTGCATCTTGTTGAATTTCCAAGAAAAATAGTACTTTATGTGCTAAAACACACAACTTTTGTGACTTTTCAAAATTTGTAGCTCGATAACTTCGGCAAATGAGGATCAAACTTCTTAAACAAAGTGTCAAATTAATCAGCTCTACGAGATCTTTAGGATGACACAACAACTCATTATTGCATCTTGTTGGATTTCCAAGAAAAATAGTATATTATGTGGTCAAACACACAACTTTTTTGACTTTTCAAATTTGGTGGGTCGATAACTTCGGCAAATGAGGACCAAATTTGTTAAACAAAGTGTCAAAATACTCAGATCGCCGAGATTTTGAAAATGTACAACACATCATGATTGCATCTTGTTGAATTTCCAAGAAAAATAGTACTTTATGTGCTAAAACACACAACTTTTGTGACTTTTCAACATTTGTAGCTCGATAACTTCGGCAAATGAGGACCAAATTTGTTAAACAAAGTGCCAAATTGATCAGCTCGACGAGATTTTGAAGATGTTATAACACATCATGATTGCATCTTGTTGAAATTCCAAGAAAAATAGAACTTTATGTGCTAAAACACACAAATTTTTTGACTTTTCAAATTTTGTAGGTCGAAAACTTCGGCAAATGAGGATCAAATTTGTTAAACAAAGTGTCAAATTACTCAGCTCGACGAGATTTTGAAAATGTAAAACACATCATGATTGCATCTTGTTGAATTTCCAAGAAAAATAGTACTTTAAGTGCTCAAACACACAACTTTTTTGACTTTTCAAATTTTGAATCTCGATAACTTCGGCAAATGAGGATCAAATTTGTTAAACAAAGTGTCAAATTAC